>NC_081840.1:162207448-162537602 GCF_963259705.1 Myotis daubentonii
GTCACCACCAAGCCAGCAATGCAAGGAATGCTAAAGGGACTGGTATAAAAAGAAGAAATAAAAAGCTCAGAAAGAAAACAGCCACACACACACACAAAAGGAAATGGCTACAAACAAGTACCTTTCAATAATAACTTTAAACGTAAATGGACTAAATGCTCCAACCAAAAGACATCGAGTGGCTGAATGGATAAAAAAACATGACCCATACATCTGCTGTCTACAAGAAACCCACCTCATTAGAAGGGACTCACACAGACTGAAAGTGAAAGGATGGAAAAATATCTTTCAGGCAAATGGAAAGGAAAAGAAAGCTGGGGTAGCAATACTTATATCGGACAAAATAGACCTCAAAGTGAAGGCCTTAACAAGAGATAAGGAAGGCCACTTCATAATACTAAAGGGATCAATACAACAAGAAGATATAACCCTGGTAAACATATATGCACCCAATGTAGGAGCACCCAAATTCATAAAAAAACTCCTGGAAAATATCAAAGGAGAGATCGACAACAATACAATCATAGTAGGGGACTTTAATACACCATTGACAGCACTGGATAAGTCCTATAGACAAACAATCAGCAAAGATACAGCAATCCTAAATGACTCACTAGATCAGATGGACTTAATAGACATCTTCAGAACACTTCACCCCAAAGCCAGAGAATATACGTTCTTCTCAGGTGCTCATGGGACATATTCAAAAATAGACCACATATTGGGTCACAAGCAAAGTATCCCCAAATTCAAGAAGATTGAAATCATAAAAAGCGTCTTCGCAGACCACGATGGCATAATATTAGAAATAAACTACAATAAAAACAACCCAAAATACTCAAACACCTGGAAGCTGAATAGCATGCTATTAAATATTGATTGGGTTACCAATGAGATCAAAGAAGAAATTAAAAACATCCTGGAAACTAATGACAATGAAAACACAACAATCCAAAACCTATGGGACACATTGAAAGCAGTCCTGAGAGGGAAGTTTATAGCTCTACAGGCCTATCTCAAAAGACAAGAAAAAATGGTAGTAAATCATCTAACTCTACAACTCAAAGAATTAGAAAGAGAGCAACAAGAAAACCCCAGAGTGAGCAGAAGGAAGGAGATAATAAAGATTAGAGCAGAAATAAATGACATAGAGACCAAAAAAACAATACAGAAAATCAATGAAACCAAGAGCTGGTTCTTTGAAAGGATAAACAAGATTGATAAGCCTCTAGCCAGACTCACCAAGAAGCAGAGAGAGAGGACCCAAATAAATAAAATCAGAAACGATAGAGGCAAAATAACAACAGACCCCACAGAAATACAAATGATTGTTAAAAAATACTATGGACAGCTTTACTCCAACAAACTAGACAACCTGGAGGAAATGGACAAATTCCTAGAAAAATACAGCATTCCAAAACTCAATCAGGAAGAATCTAAAAATCTCAACAGGCCAATAACTATGGAAGAAATTGAAGCAGTCATCAAAAAGCTTCCATCAAACAAAAGCCCAGGACCAGATGGCTTCACAGGGGAGTTTTACCAAACATTCAAGGAAGAACTAAAACCTATCCTCCTCAGACTACTACAAAAAATTCAAGAGGAAGGAACACTTCCAAGCTCATTCTATGAAGCCAGCATCACCCTAATACCAAAACCAGGTAAAGACAACACAATGAAAGAGAATTACAGGCCAATATCCCTCATGAACATAGATGCCAAAATCCTCAACAAAATCTTAGCAAATCGGATCCAGCAGTACATCAGAAAGATCATACACCATGACCAAGTAGGATTTATCCCAGGGATGCAAGGATGGTACAATATCCGCAAATCAATAAACGTGATACATCACATAAACAAATTGAAAGAAAAAAACCACATGGTCATATCAATTGATGCAGAAAAAGCATTTGACAAAATTCAACACCCATTTTTGATAAAAACTCTCAGCAAGGTGGGAGTAGAAGGATCATACCTCAACATAATAAAAGCCATATATGACAGGCCCACAGCCAACATCATACTCAATGGACAAAAACTAACACCATTTCCCCTAAGAACAGGAACAAGACAGGGATGCCCCCTCTCACCACTCCTGTTCAACATAGTACTGGAAGTGTTAGCCATTGCAATTCGGCAAGAAGAAGAAATAAAAGGCATCCAAATTGGAAAAGAGGAAGTAAAACTGTCCTTATTTGCAGATGACATGATATTATACATACAAAACCCTAGAGATTCCATCAAAAAGCTACTAGACTTAATACATGAATTTGGCAATGTAGCAGGATACAAAATTAACCCCAAGAAATCTGAGGCATTTCTATACACCAATAGTGAACTTTCAGAAAGAGAGATTATAAAAACAATCCCGTTTACCATTGCACCGAAAAAACTAAGCTACCTAGGAATAAACTTAACTAAAGAGGTAAAAGACCTCTACTCAGAAAACTACAGGACGTTGAAAAAAGACATAGAGGAAGACATAAACAGATGGAAGAACATACCGTGTTCATGGATTGGTAGAATCAACATCATCAAAATGTCCATACTACCCAAAACAATCTATAAATTCAACGCACTTCCCATTAAAGTACCAACAGCATACTTCAGAGATCTAGAACGAACTTTCCAAAAATTCATCTGGAATAAAAAAAGACCCCGAATAGCTGCAGCAATCCTGAAAAAGAACAAAGTAGGTGGGATCTCAATACCAGATATCAAGTTGTATTACAAAGCCACTGTTCTCAAAACTGCCTGGTACTGGCACAAGAATAGGCATATAGATCAATGGAATAGAATAGAGAGCCCAGAAATCGGCCTGAACCAATACGCTCAATTAATATTTGACAAAGGAGGCAAGAACATACAATGGAGCCAAGATAGTCTCTTCAATAAATGGTGTTGGGAAAATTGGACAGATATATGCAAGAAAATGAAACTAGACCACCAACTTACACCATACACAAAAATAAACTCAAAATGGATAAAGGACTTAAATGTACGACAGGATACCATAAAAATTCTAGAAGAATCCAAAGGCAAGAAAATCTCAGACATATGCCGAAGCAATTTCTTCACTGATACAGCTCCTAGGGCACTTGAAACTAAAGAAAAAATGAACAAATGGGACTACATCAAAATAAAAAGCTTCTGCACAGCAAAAGAAACCATCAACAAAACAACGAGAAAACCCACTGTGTGGGAAAACATATTTGCCAATGACATATCTGATAAGGGCCTAATCTCCAAAATTTATAGGGAACTCATACAACTTAACAAAAGAAAGATAAACAATCCAATCAAAAAATGGGCAAAGGACCTAAATAGACACCTTTCAAAAGAGGACATTCAGAAAGCCAAGAGACATATGAAAACATGCTCAAAGTCACTAATCATCCGAGAGATGCAAATCAAAACAGCAATGAGGTACCATCTCACACCTGTCAGACTGGCTATCATCAACAAATCAACAAACGACAAGTGCTGGAGAGGATGTGGAGAAAAAGGAACACTTGTGCACTGCTGGTGGGAATGCAGACTGGTCCAGCCACTATGGAAGACAGTATGGAGTTTCCTTAAAAAACTGAAAATGGAACTCCCATTTGACCCTGTGATCCCACTTCTAGGAATATATCCCAAGAAACCAGAAACACCAATCAGAAAGGATATATGCACCCCTATGTTCATAGCAGCACAATTCACCATAGCTAAGATCTGGAAACAGCCTAAGTGCCCATCAGTAGATGAATGGATTAGAAAACTGTGGTACATCTACACGATGGAATACTATGCTGCTATAAAAAGGAAGGAACTCTTACCATTTGCAACGTCATGGATGGAACTGGAGAGCATTATGCTAAGTGAAATAAGCCAGTCAATAAAGGAAAAATACCACATGATCTCACTCATTCGTGGACAATAGAGACCATTATAAACTTTTGAACAATAATAGATACAGAGGCAGAGCTGCCTCAAACAGATTGTCGAGCTGCAGCGGGAAGGCCGGGGAGGGTTGGGGGGCAGGAGGTAGGGGGGTAAGAGATCAACTAAAGGACTTGTATGCATGCATATAAGCATAACCAATGGACATAAGACACTGGGTGATAGGGGAGGCTAGGGGACTGTCTAGGGCGGGGGGATAAAATGGATACATATGTAATACCCTTTGTAATACTTTAAGCAATAAAAAAAAAAAAAAAAAAAAAGAATTCCTTCTTATATTTAAAATTTTGATCCATTTGAATTTTTTAAAAATGGTCAGTCAGTTTTTTTACTCTATGATTTGAATAATGTTTCTTTTGTCTACTGATATAAAACACTAGTGGCCCAGTGCACAGATTCGGGCACATTGAAGGAAATTAATTAGAAGAAATATTTTAAAATCACTATTTGCCCTTTATCTATAATAGAAGTGTCAACCAAATTTATGATCTATAATGACAAATCGAAACACGTATGTGATTGGCGGCAGTGAGAGCTTTATATGTATCACATATGCGCTAGTCACCTTAGCCTTTTATACATATAGAGTAAACTTGCTTATTTAGACCTGCTTTCTGATTTAGCTAAACTTTTTCCAGCCCAGTGAAGCACCCCAACTTCTCTTTCAGGTAATTGTCAGCAACACAGCAGTAAATGTCAACACGAAGCAGATTATTATTGTAGATCACGCAGGGAGAACAAAGAATAAAATATTTAACTGCAGCAGTGTTTGACTATATTCCGTGCAGTGAGAAAACCTGAAGTCATTTTCAAGTTCCACCATTTCTTACTTCTTTTCAGTGGGGTCAAGGTTCTAAACTTTCTAAATCTCTCTTTTCCGGATAATGAAAAGAAAATAGGATTCCACCAAGTCTCCTATCTACCTACTCCAGGACTTCTGTGAGGATCAAATGAGATGAGGCACGTGAAAACATTTCACAGACATTTGGTTAAACTGTAAAATGATTGCACCTGGCTATAAAGCAAGTTGTGTTCCTGGGCTGAAGAAACTCCAAGGAGGCTAGCTGCTAGGGAGAGGAAACTGGGTGTTGCTACGTGATGTCATTACCTGGCGCCCACAGCCACCATTTCCAGGCTGGGCTGGGCTGTGGGCTGTATTTTGCACCATGGGGTCTTGGCAGCGTTGGCTGCAATTTGGTGGGCTGTCACTCTGGGGTGGTGGCAGGGCCTGTGTCCCACTTGGGGGAAGCTGAGTGTTGCTTTATCAGCGCCAGGTTCGCAGTACCATTTCTTTGTAAATGGCTGACAAGAGTCAGGGCAGTTCCTGCATGAGCGTCTGACCCCTCGTTGTCAATATGTGTCATAGTGACTGGTTGAATGGTCAGAGGGACATTTTGCATATTAGCCCTTTATATATATAGATTACTTTTATCATGCATGAAATTCACATATACTGGTATTATTTTCTTATTCTCTCTCTGTAAATTCTTTAAAAATAATTATAAATGTTTAATGCTTATTGTACAAAAACTGATGCAGAAAAATATAAAATATAAGGAAGGGAGAAAGCCAATAAAAAAACATACTATAAAGCAGAGGTAATTGCTGTATGTATATCTTTCCAGATTTTTCTAAGTATATACAAAGAAATCCAATAATATAAAAATGAAATAAATCTTTAAGATGGTTAAGTAACTTCGTCATTCAAAATATATGGTGAACATCTTTCTGTATCTATGTATTTATAAATATGGATCTAGAATAATATTTAGTAACCACATAGATTTTGTTATAAAGATGTATTCTTAAAATCTTAAATATAGAATAAAATATGTTATAAATATATAAATATACACATATACTAAAAATGGTAGGTACCAGATGCTTAGTACTTTTCTCTAAATTTTATCAGTACCTTAATTCTTCACATGTAATTGGGACAGATGGTCAGAGAAGAATATTTTTAGATGTGTAAATTTATAAAATATAAACTATAAGATTATATCACAGTAGCTACACATGTGATGAACAAGTTAATTTGAATCACTCTGTCCAAGGAGCCAGGACTCTGTCCCTGGAAGCCCTAATGTACAGCTTATCACTCATCAATACATTCCAATAAAATATGTGCATCTGTGTGGATAAATGTGTATTTTGGTACCTTTTGAGTATTCAAGAGGCAATTGCCATGTGAATATACTTTTAAAACATTTTATTATAGTGAATTTCAAACACATATGATAACAGTAGCAAAATGAACTCCCATTTACCCATTACCTGGCTTCATCAGTTCATGACTGATTTTGTTCCTCCATCCACTATGCTCCACCTCCCTTATTTTGTTTGGTTTTGTGTTTTTTTAATCTTCATCCAATGATATATTTATTGATTTGAGAGAGAGAAACATAGATGTGAGAGAGAAATAGCGATTGGTTGCCTCCCGAATGAGCCCCAACCAGGGATCAAACTGGCATTCCAGGCATGTGCACTGACCAGGAACCAAACCACAACCCTTTGGTGTACTGGAGGTGCTCCTACCAACTGAGCCAGCTGGCCCGGGCTCCCCATTGAGTTCTTACCACCCATCTCAGAGACAGCAAGTGTGGCTGTGGATCTGTTTACATGCCTGTCCTCTCTGAGAGCAAGTGTGATTGGATCCTCTTCTCTGATCTTTCATATCAGTCATGGATCTCTCTCCAGGCATCTATCCTAAACTTCCATGAGTTCTGGCCCTTAGGAGTGGGCTAAGAAAAATGCCTTGTTTCCTCTTTTAAGTTCCCCCTTTAAATCCTCATTGGTCATAAAATAAGAAATTTCTTTACATTGTAACCCCTTTTTACCTAGAGCAGTAGTTCTCAACCTTCCTAATGCCGTGGCCCTTTAATACAGTTCCTCATGTTGTGGTGACCCCCAATTTCATTGTTACAAATTGAACATAATTAAAGCATAGTGATTAATCACAAAACAACATGTAATTATATATGTGTTTTCCGATGGTCTCAGGCGACCCCTGTGAAAGGGTCGTTCAACCCCCAAAGGGGTCGCGACCCACAGGTTGAGAACCGCTGACCTAGAGGTATGTTATTTGGGAAGCACTACTTAGTAGTTTAAGCATTTTAGAAAAAAATATTAAGATCACTAAAATGTTTTGATGACTCATGAGCTTGAGATCTCTTTTACCTATGTGCATCCTCTGAAGTAAGCCTTGTAGTTGAAGCTCATATTTGACAGTAGAGACACTGAGGAACATAAATCCCTGTGTAGTTGAAAGTGGCTTAGCTTCCCATGAGCATTTTTTTTTAATATAGTACTCAGTACATGGAAAGTTATGTGCATGTGTGTGTTTATGGATTTTAAAGTCTAATTTAAATGAATACCCATGTGCCTGCTATTCAGTTTATGAGCCCGCACATTCCCAGTACCATTGCAGTGACCTTGCCCCCCCCAGTCCCACCGCCTGCCTCTCTCCAAGGTAACCAATATCCTGAATTATCATTCTCTTGCTTTTTACAAATTAAGGTTTTACCAAATATTGGTGAATCTTAATTAATATATTGTTTAATTTTTCTTGTTTTTGAATAAGTGTTTTCTTAAACTTGGTTTATTTATTTTTTGCCTGTGTCCAAGAACACAATATGTACATGAAATGATTATAAACTCTTCTTTTCTCCAGTGAAGTAATTATGTCTGGGATAGAAGCAGGCATTGGACTGAAGCAGAATTGGGGAGTAAAAGAAATATATATACCTGGTCAAGGAGTCTATGTGTCTATATGCAGATATAGATAGAGGTAGTTCAGAAGTGTCCAGCAGTGGTTCTCAACCTTCTGGCCCTTTAAATACAGTTCCTCATGTTGTGACCCAACCATAAAATTATTTTCGTTGCTACTTCATAACTGTAATGTTGCTACTGTTATGAATCGTCATGTAAATATCTGATATGCAGGATGGTCTTAGGCGACCCCTGTGAAAGGGTTGTTCGACTGGTGACCCACAGGTTGAGAACCGCTGGTCTAGAGAAAACGAGACTTATACTGTCATTTGCATGGTTTGGTGACACAGAGTTTGTTGACTTGTAGTAAGTGCGGTAAGTATCAATTATAAATGACTGGCTCAGGCCCCACATAGCCTGTTTACCTCCTGGCTCCCACTTGGTAGGCAGCACTGACATTGGAATTGTTGACAACCTTTGGGACAGTGATGGCAGTGTCAGGTAATGATGAGGCACGCGGACTGGAGCCAGATATTCTGGGCCTGAGCCAGTGACCCACCGCATAATTGTCATTTGACTTGAGCCTTGGAGTCTTAATAAAAGGAGTGATGATAATACCTGCCCCCCAGGGTCCCAGGCAGTAACTCTCAGCTTCTACTGTGGCACGATCCTCTGGTGTAAAGGGTGAGTTTGTGTGGCGTGAGGTACTGTGGTATAGCTGGAAGAATGCAGACCTTGGTGTTGGACTGAGTTGGTTTCGTTGCTGGAAGTACTTCTGCTTCGCCCTGGGGCCTCGGGAAAGTCACTCACCTTTTGGAGCTTTAGTGTCTTCTTCTATGAAATGGTGTTTGTTTTGGAAATACGAGTGGGTGAGCGCCTTCTTGGAGGCTGACAGTAAATGGTCAACAAATGATACTGTTGTTGTTTTTAGGGTTCATGGGTTTGCTTAACAATTCAGTGACTTACATGGGTCCTTGGTCATTAGATGTGACACTGAGCCACTGTTTGCTTTAAGTGGGACTCAGAATTTTAATATGAGCACAGGAGGTCAGACCAATCTGGAACCAAACTATGTTGGTTGCTTTCGCTCAGCATTCGGAATAGTTATTATAAAAATGTAATCTAAGCCTCTGCCACTTTTACTTTATGGACAATAAGATATTTTCTCTTAGTAAGAGAATTTTATTTAAAAACTTCAGTTTTTTGGAGCAATTTTAGGTTCACAGCAACATGGGATGGAAAATAAAGACAGCTCCCATTACTCCCACACGAGCACAGGCTTCCCATTACCAGCATCCCCATCAGGGTTGGTACCTTTATTACTATCAATGAGCCCACAGTGGCGCTGCGTCGTCGTCACTCAGAGGCTGTAGTTACATTAGCCTTCTCTCTTGGTGGTGCACAGTCTGGGTTTTGACAGATGTGTAATGATATGTACCCACCACTTCAGCATCATTCAGAGTAACTTCACTCCCTGCTCTGCTCTGTCTGTTCATCTCTTTCTTCCCTTTAATCCCTAGCAACCACTGATCTTTTCACTGTCTTTATAGTTTTGTCTTTTCCAGAATGGCATGTAGTAGGACTCAAAGAGTACGTAGCCTTTTCAGATCAGCTTCTTTTAAAGAAGAAAAAAATTTCAACCTCTAAATCCCGTCTACAGAAAATATATTTGAGAAGATGGCCCCCGTGAACTCAACACGCAGCTTCCTTCAAGGATCCAGGAGACAGGAAGGTGACTTGTGCCCTGAAGGCCAGGTCATCGGCAGCCCTAAGGCTTAGCAGGTGGACATGTTGCAACTGCATTAGCCTCACGCCTTCTTTCTCATGATATTTTTAGCTGTATTGGGCTGAGTCCATAGTGTAGAGTTATAAATAGGGCTGGGTGGACACACATGGGTAGGCCAATAACTGGGTGCCTCTTCAAACCTGTGTCCTTAAGTATTTATTGCATGTTTATTCATTGGAGAGGCTAAGTCCTATGTGTGGGGAAAAGCAGAAAAGGAAACAAGTTGGCTGGCTCTGGTACACCTCATTTAGCAGAACAAAACCAGACCTTAAACGTCAGTTTGGCCCGGCCCGTGTGCTTCAGTGGTTGAGCACTGATCCATGAACCAGGAGGTTTCTGTTTGATTCCTGGTCCGGGATTTGGGCTCGATCCCCAGTAGCGGGTGTGCGGAAGGCAGCTGATCAATGACTCTCTCTCATCATTGATGTGTCTATCTCTCTCTTTCCTGTCCTCTCTCTGAAATAAATAAAAACATTTTTAAAACATTAAAAAATATATCAGTTTGGTGATTCCTGGTTGTTAATAAATCTCATCAACCACTCCCTCCCCTAGTAGCTTATCAAAATACATCCTCCGGTCAGGAGCACTTTCTGGCAGGTGCCTTCTTTCCACCTCCAAACACACCCAGTGATGAGGTGTCTCTTACAGGTTTGGGCTCTGTGCCCAGCTGGCCTTTGCCGACCTAACTTGGTCGTCCAGCCCTTACCTCTGTGGAGCCTGACAAAGACGGCTTTTCCGTCTCTTTCTTGCAGTCCCTGAGGAAATCTCCCAGTCAGGGGGAGAAGCCCTCCGGTCCGCACTGTTTTCCTCTGTGCAGCTGTGGGGATGTTCATAGAAGATGCACCGAAAAGCTCTGCTAACCACTCTCCGTTCTGCCCCCTGTCCGGGCGCCCTCACCTGGGAGGTCAAGGGTGGGAAATGAGTAGGAGAAGAAGACGTAAGGATGTTGAAAGGGAGGATGTGGGGCTGGACCCTCCGTTGGAACAGCATCGTGGACACCCGACAGACTGGTCACCTGGTCACCTGGGCAGTGGTTGGCAGCCATTTTCAGTAAAGGGCAAGGGATTAGGCTTCCTGGGCCATGTCATTGTAGCATGAGAGCTGCCATATATACTTGGTACAGGAATGGGCATGGCTGTTTTCTACTAAGACTTTATTTTGTTGACATGTGTCCATTCTTACTTGGCTGGCCACACAAAACAGGTAGTGAGCTGCATTTGGCCTGTGGGTGGCTGACCTGGTCTGGGATAATCCAGGAAACCTGAAGTGTGATGGTGTCTGTGCTTCCTGTGTATTCTCTATAGAGACCCTTCTTGTGCTCACTTAGCAAAGCTGAGTGAAAAACAACTTTGGAAATGCTAAGTGAATCCAAGGAGTGGGAGTTTTGCTGACCTTCGGGCAGTGGAGGAGAAACATCTGCCCCGGAGGCCAGCTGAGATTGCAGCAGCAATAGGCAGAGAGAGACCCGCAGGGCGGGGAGGGAGTGATGGCTGCACATCAGAAGGTCTGTCTTTCATTTAGTGCTAATCCCTTGGCGGTTCTGAGTTTGGTTTTAACAAGGGAAGCCAATCTTAATCTCCACACATGTTGTTTGATAAAGAAACTACTATATCATTTATATTTCAGAGCTCTTCATTTCAGATATTTTGTTGAACTTTAAAAAAACCCGCATTTTAGTACTTTTAGTATGTGAATGCCATGTTCACTTTTTTTTTAAAAAAATATTTTTACTGGCTTCAGAGAGGAAGGGAGAGGGAGAGATAGAAACATCACTGATGAGAGAGAATCATTGATCGGCTGCCTCTTGCATGCCCCCCACTGGGGACCGACCCGCAATCTGGGCTTGTGCCCTTGACCGGAATCAAACCTGGGACCCTTCAGTCCGCAGGCCAACGCTCTATCCACTGAGCCAAACCAGCTAGGGCACCATGTTCACTTTGTTTCTTAAATGAATGGAACTTTAGCCTTGAGGATGAGATTTGCTGGCATGTGAAATGCTTGTACTCCTAAGCCAAGAGTTCATTCATTTTTAGGTGATAAGTAGCTATTGTTAATAATTTGTTTCACGTTTAATTAATTTATTTTTGCATATTTAGTCATCTACCATAATTTTTATCAACAGGATCCTTACTACAGATTTAATGACCTTAACTACAGATGGATCTCCTTGGATAACTGGACCTATAGCAAGGAATTTCAAATCCCTTTTGATATTAGGTATGTATGTGTCTATGTCTATATTTATATTTATATTTATATCTATATCTAATTTTTATGTATTTATTATTTAAGCTTTTTTTTTTCTTTCCCTGTCTCTGCAATAATCTCTTATTTTTTTAAAATATATTTTTATTGATTTCAGAGAGGAAGGGAGAGGGAGAGAGAGATAGAAATATCAATGATGAGAGAGAATCATTGATTGGCTGCCTCCTGTACACCCCCTACTAGGGACAGAACCTGCAATCCAAGCCCGAAACACAGGCATGTGCCCTGACCAGGAATTGAACGGAGACCTCCTGGTTCATAGTCGACATTCAGCCACCCCACTCTGGCCAGGCTAATCTCTTGTTTTTTAGGTTGCATATCAGAGAGTCATTCGACTAAAGCCTTGTACTATAAAAGTGAATATATGATTATATTTGATTTATAGATGAAGATGTTGCCATGGATCGTGAGTTATGAAATTATGTCCTAATCACCCCAGCCAGTTTGGCTCAGTGGATAGAGCGTCAGCCTGTGGAGCACAGGGTCCCGGGTTCAATTCCAGTTAAGGGGATGTACCTTGGTTGCAGGCTCCTCCCCAGCCCAGGCCCTGGTCGGGGCTCCCGCAGGAGGCAACCAATGAATGTGTTTCTCTCACCTGGATGTTTCTATCTGTCTTTCCCTCTCTCTTCTACTCTCCCTAAAAATCAATGGAAAAAATATCCTCGGGTGAGGATTAACCAGAAAAGAAAAAGAAAGAGAAAAAGAAAAAGAAATTGTCTTAGTCATTTTTCCTGTGGTTATAATGAAGTCACCTAAACCTGGTCAATTCTCTTACCTGCATTTCCCCTCCCTGCTCACAGTAATCAATAGAGCATATCTATACTAATAAAAGGGTAATATGCTAATTGAGCAGATGTCTTCCAGACATCCTTCCGGATGTCCTTCTAGACAAAGTTGCAGTGGCTGTCTGAGGCTTAGGTAAGCCGCAGATGGCCGGCAGTGGCAGCAGCAGAGGCATGATGGGAGCGTTGCCTTCCCCTGATCAGTCCGGTTGCCTCCCACAGAGGGAGGCCAGGGGCAGCAGCAGCGAGGTGTGTTGGGGGCAGGTGCCTTCCCCTGATCGGCTGGTTGCTCCCCACAGTCAGTAGAACATCCCCTGAGGGCTCCCAGACTGGTAGAGGGGGCAGGCGGGGCTGAGGGACTCCCCTGGCCCCCAGTGCATGAATTTTCGTGCATCAGGCCTCTAGTCTATACTAATAAAAGGGTAATATGCTAATTAGACAGGATGTCCTTCCTGATAAAGCTGGGTCCTGGAGAAGCTGCCTGCGGTCCTGGGCGCCTCTGGCTGTGGCCGGCCAGAGGGAGGGAATCCCGGGTTCCAGGTGCCTGCGGCTGGCCGGAGGAGGGAAGCCTGGGTCCTGGGGGCCAAAGCAGATGTGGTTAGGGGCGATCAGGCCAGCAGGGGAGCAGTTAGGGGCGATCAGGCTGGCAGGGGAGCAGTTAGGGGCAATCAGGTAGGCAGGAGAGATGGTTAGGGGCGATCAGGCAAGCAGGCAGGTGAGCCGTTAGGAGCCAGTGGTCCCGGATTGCAAGAGGGATGTCTGACTGCAAGTTTAGGCCTGATCCCAGCAGTCGGACATTCCTCGAGGGGTCCTGGATTATAGAGGGTGCAGGCCAGGCTGTGGGACCACCCCCCCAGCCCCCACCCCCGTGCATGAATGCACCAAGCCTCTGGTATATTTATAATATTGTCAAGTAGGATCAGAGATACAGCATTTGTTGAGTGTGGTATTAACTAGCCATTGAGACTATTGCTTTGGTGTCATATTATGTCATGAGGCCATGAGGAAAAGCATGTTCTAGTTTTCAGTAATTTTCAGTAATGTTCTATGAAGCAGAATGTAACCCAATTATGTCTACCACTGTTATTGCTAAATAAAAAAGTTCCTCAGTCCCTTTTATAGGTCTTTTCTGGAAATCTCATATAAATGGGATTATATCACAGGTGGTCCTTTGTGCCTAGATCTTTCACTTACCATGATAATGTTCTCACAGATCATCTGTGTTACCACATTCACAAGTACAGTAAGTCCTCACTTAACATTCTTGAAAGAGAAGCTTACATATAACAAGGCCAGTTTTACCATAGGTGAATTGATATAAATAAGAGGTAAGTTTCTAAGCCATAATCCTGGTCACAAAAATATCACCAAACTTATAAATGAGGACCCAAAACACTTCTACTATTAAACATTGAGATAAATAGGAGCTCTACATCCATTTAACAAAGATAAATAAGCACAAATAAGATCATGATTTTTCCAACCCACTAATTTCAGTTCAGGGTCCCTCTCGAGGCAGCTCAGGGCGTAAGCGGGACCTCACACTGGGACAGTCTACTCTAGACATATCAGTTCATCTTTGGGAGGTGGGAGGAAACCAGAGTCCCCAGAGAAAACCCACACAGACGCGGGGAGGACATGCACACCCTGCACAGATGGTGGCTCATACGGAATTGACTTTTCCCCCCTCGATGTTACAAAGAAATGACATAGAACAAAACAACATTTTTCAAGGACTTGCTGTACTTGGTTTCTTTTATTTGTCAAATTAGATTTTATTGTGTGGATATACCACAGTTTACTTATTCTGTTCTTCTTTAAGTTCTTGTTTCCTTCTTAAAGTCTTTCCTTATAACGTAAACTCTAAAAGGACCGTAGTCTGTCCAATAAGACTATACTACAAAGTAGGAGACACAGAGTTTTCTCTTTGTTTTTAGGCTTGAATGCCAACCAGACCGCAGTCTTCTTAAATTTAGAGACTGTTTGAATTTCCTGTGAGGCTTAGCAGAGTGCTGATCACATGATATTCACTCACAGATACTCGTTAGTTGGTTAATGTGTTCTCTTAGATACTGTCGTGAATTTAATACTTTGTAAAAATGTTTTGTGTCTATTATTTAATTTGGTTTTTAAAAGAACTTTGTGAAGTTTTCTAGAAAAAAAGTTAGTGAATTTGGAAAATGTAAGTTGTTCTCATAGTTTTATGGTGATTGGAATATTATGAAGAAAGATAAGGATCACTCAATATAAAAATGTATTAAACTAATACTTCTCTAAATTTCATTGGAAACTGATTATTAAGGATGTATATTTTCGGTGAAATATTTATTCCTTTAGTTCTTAACTAATGAAAAAGGACTTATCTAAGTTAATGTTTTTTATATCCTGTTTTAAACATCTTTTCTTTTTTTTCAGCCAATGGCAAAAAGTAAATTTGATTTTCGAGGGTGTTGATACAGTTTCAAAGGTCCTGCTCAATAATGTTCTTATTGGGAAAACAAACAACATGTTCAGAAAATATGTAAGTACAAAATAACATCAGGCAAAAAACTCCCACTTATATGTGTTTGCTCATTGTTATTGTAAGTAGAGAAAGCTAAGTATTTGCCCATGCAGGCTGGTACAAGCTTTGCGTACGTTACTTTATTTCTCAGTTGACATATTTGTAGAATGATGAAAACACTGCAAACCCTATGGAGTTACTGTGAGGACTTAGTAAGCTCACAGTATAAAATGATGGGCACAGTGCTTGACACATGGGAAGTATTCAACAAATGCTCTTCCCTTCTCCATTACTCGATGATCCAGAGTTTCATGGGAAATGAAAATTGACCCACCATTCTAAAAGAAAATGTTCCTTCCTATCTGGAATAATGGCACTATGAGGTCATATTTTGATCTCTCTTCCCTTTCAAGGGTAGACTTTCTAAAACAAAAATAAGTTATGACTTAGAAATACATGCTATTTATAGCAAAGAGTCAGGTTGTCATGCAGCGTCTAGGAAACCCTTGGCAGTTCAAGGCCATATGTAAATAGCCAGAGCACACATTACGGAGCTAAATATATTTTCTACGTGCTCTGTTTACTAGGACTATCATCTGTCAGTAAAAACAGAAGGAGAAACCTAGAAATCCACGTTCAGGCAGGAGAATGTACTCAGTTAGAGCTAAAAGCCGGCCACTTAGATATACTATTTTGGAAAAGTGCTTTCCTTCAGCAAGGATCACTCTAAAGATTTCAGTTGCATCTCTTCTTCCATCGTGTATATGCCTATATCTAAAGCGTTACAGACGAGGCGTCTTCCACATTTGCTCTTTCCTTTTAATTCAGAATTTTGATGTTACCCATGTGGTCAAAGCCCTGAACTCCCTTGAGCTGCGTTTCCAGTCACCGGTGCTGTTTGCGGCCCAGCAGAGCAGGGATCACGCTCTCTACGATGTGCCCCCAGACTGCCCGCCCAGCGTACAGAAGGGGGAATGCCATGTCAACTTTATTCGAAAGGTAATGGTCTTGCAAATGGATGGGAGACTTAACCTTAACCTCTCTTGCCCCCTTCGTGGGATTAAAAAAAAAAAAAAAAAAGAACCCAAAGAGTATATGAATTTTTGTCTTTGTCAGTTTTTTTTTCTTGAAGCATGCTTCAGAATTTAGGTAACATCAGAAAAAGAAGTCAAACAGGTGACTGGTAATGTAACTTTACAAATTATTTTTCTACATTTAGATTTATCAAACTCTTCACCAGACTGTAACGTTCATATTTATTAGTGATTCTTGTTACATTAATATATTTGTTGACATGTTCTTGTATTTTACTGGTAGGTTCTAATCCTATATAATAAAAGCCTAATATGCTAAGTGTCCTGTCCTCTGGTCAGCCATTCAACCAATCAAAGCATAATATGCTAATGATATGCTAAGACCAATCAACTGCTCACTATGATATGCACTGACCACCAGGGGGCAGATGCTCTGACCAGTAGGTTAGCTTGCTGCTGGGGTCCGGCCCATCGGGACTGAGTGAAACAGGCTGGCAGAACACTCCCTGGAGCCCTCCCAAGGTCCCTCTCTGGCTGGCCAACCTCCTGCATCCCTCTCTGGGCCCAGTCGTGCACCAGTGGGGTCCCTCGGCCTGGCCTGCGCCCGCTTGCAATCTGGGAACCCCTCAGGGGATGTCAGAGAGCAGGTTTCGGCCCAACCCTGCAGGTCAGGATTCGTGCACCAGGCCTCTGGTAAAATATAAAAAAAGATAACAAAAGCCATAAGAGAATTTTTCTCTGAGTCTGATGTTAGTCTAGATGACTTGGATTGATTCTAGTTTATGGTTAGATTAGTATTCTATGTGATATTTAGCTTTTTATTTTTAAAAATTATTTTAATTGTGGTAAAATACATATAACATAAGATTTACCATCTTAACAACTTTTTAGTGTACAAAGCATATTCACACTGTTTTGAAATCAATCTCCAGAACTTGTTTCATGATGCCAAACTGAAACTATACTCATTCAAAAATAGCTCATTTCCCCCTTCTCCCAGCCCCTGACTCCCACCATTCTTTATGTTTCTGTGAGTTTGACTCCTTTATGTATCTCATATAAGTGGAACCATACAGTATTTGTTTTATGACTGCCTTATTTCACTTACTATCATATTCTCAAGGTTCATCCATGTTGTAGCATATATCAGCATTTCCTTCCTTTTTAAAGTATGATAATTTTCCATTGTATGTATGGACCACAATTTGTTTATTCAGTCATCTGTACATGGGCATTGCTTCCACCATTGGGTATTTTGAATAATGTTGCTATGTGCAGATATACAAATATCTCTTTTGAGTCCCTGCTTTCAATTTTTTTTTATATATACCCAGAAATGGGATTACTGCGTTCCCTGAGAATTCTATTTTAAATGTTTTGATGAAGTAGCATTTAATTTGAACAACAAATGTAATCACTGGTTTCAGTGTGAAGATACTAAGCGTATTTTTTCAGCGGCTCGTTGACCAGAACCTCAGTTAGTAAATTCTGATTAGTTATGTTAAGCAGCTCTCTGTAGGCTGGATAGACGGACCATTCAGTCACATTTCCTTAAGATAAGCACTAAGGTCAAAATCATACCCCCATCTGTTTGACTCAGCCTACCCAGATTCGTGTCGATAGCCATGTGTTCACATGGCTGTAACTGGACCGTGTGTGCCCGAGCAGCCAGGCATCCCGTGGAACACTTGTGTACTTACACTTCTGCTTAACCATCAGCTTTTATTTTTTGCCTTTGGCTTCAAATGGCACAGCAGTTTTAATACTAGAGGTTGCTCTTTCCCCTCTCCTTTTCCATCTTTCACCTTCTCTCAAAATGAGGACTTCCTGGATCCTAATGTGAAAAGTTTACTTGTCGGGTCGTCGGTAAGGTGTATATATGCTCTACTATATCCATGTAGGAGTTTCCCTATACTCCCTGGTCACGTTGTGGCATTTAAACCACGCTTTCAAGTTAACTAGATAGAACAAAGTCCTTTGTCACTGGTATCAGGAATCAGACCCAGGTTTCTGCTCTCATAGTGTGTGGGACTAAACTTGGGGCAAACTTGCCAGCAAATGAGTTGCATCTTGGTGTTTCTGGCTAGGTTGGCCTGATCCAGTAGGAAGAGGCCTGAGTTGGAGACCAGGTCAGGGAGAGAGATAGAAACATCAATGATGAGAGAGCATTGATCGGCTGCCTCCTGCAGTCTCCACACTGGGCATCGAGCCTGCAACCCAGGCATGTGCCCTGACTGGGAATCAAACCATGACCTCCTAGTTCATAGGTTGGCGCTCAACCACTGAGCCACGCCGGTCAGGCTCCAGTGACTCTTAATATTGTATTTTCAGTCTGGACCTCTCTTTAATTGCAGACCCGATATTCAGCTGCCTATTTGGCATCTTCACTTGGCTGATTCACACGGACGGAAGGGTCAGTGTGCCCAATACTGCCCTGGAGATCTAAACCCTTCTCCCACTGCGCCCTGTCTTGCTGAATGGAATACCATACAGGACAGCTCCTAGGAGTTATTTTTTGATACCTCCCTCTCATTTCCCCCCTCTTTCAGTCCACGACTAAGTCCTTTTGACGGTGTGAATGTTACTTAAAACTCTTCAGTGGCTCTTGATCTGCCCACGCTCCATTTCTACTGCCATGCTTGAGTTCAGTCTGCCATCATTTCTTGCATGAAATATTGCCCGGTCACCTGACTCGTCTCCCTACAACCTCATTCGCCTTCCTCCAGTTAATTTCCCACACATCAGCCAGAATGTTCTTTTCAGACAAAAATTACAGCACTTTCCTTCTTAAAACTCTTCAACTGTTTTCTAGCCCTGGGCAGGTGGCTCAGTTGGTTGGAGTGTCACCTGCACACCAAAAGTTTGCAGGTTCAATTCCCGGCGGAGGCGTGTATGGGAGGAGCCAATCAACGTTTATCTCTTACATCCATGTTTCTCTCTCTCTCTCTCTCTCTCTCTCTCTCTCTCTCTCTCTCTCTCTCTCTCTCGATATCCTCTTGTAAGGATTAAAAACAAGAACAACTCTTCAACAACAGAAAAACTCTTCAACCTTTTCTCATTGCTTTTAGGCTAAAGTCTAGAGCCCACCACCACTTTTCCAGTCTTCTCCCACCTCTTCCATTGTTCTCTCTTCATTTCCTGAAGGCACCACACTCTCTTGCACATGTTGTTACTTTTGAAGGGGATGCTTCACTTCCCTCTCCTCTCAGCACACTGGACAAAGGGGCCCCACCCTTCAAGTCTCCATATAAAAGTCGCTATTATTCAGGAAATCTTGCCTTGATATCTCCTCCCCCCACTTGTTCCCTGTCTGCTTCCTTTGTATTTGTGATTATTTATTCAGTGCCTGAATTTCCTGCGGTACTGTGAACACTATAAGCACAAGGACTGTGTCTGATTTGTACATTGATGTACTCCCAGCCTAACACATAGAAAGCATTTTACAAATATTTTTGAATAAGTAATAACTTGTATTTGGAGAGGTTGTATGAGTATAAGTGATTTGTAGCCCTTAGTGGGGAAAATAGTCTGCCTTAGAAGCTGTTGATTATTTTTGCCCCCCTCTTTCTCCCTATTCCTAATAAAAAATTACACATCTGAATTTACAAACTCTCCAATAAATATCCCCGAGATGGGTTTCATTCTGAACACGAGAATCTGATATTTATGCGGTGAATTTAAACAGATAGGCATGTTATGAAGTGGTTTTAATTCTTTGTTTTTCCCTGACATGGAAACAAATTGATTTCTGTCTCTGATAAATGAAGCACTTAGCAAATAATACTGAAATGGGAACAGTTTGGCCAAATCCTCAGGCTGTGTTCTACAAATGCTGTGTTCAGAAAGATCAAAATACTTCCTCTGGGGCTTGTTCCTTTCTAAAAGCTGAACTCAATGTCTCACACATTGTAATTAACTGCCTTTTGAAAATAATTTTTTCTTTCAAAATTAGAAATAGAAATTAGTACTAGTTCACTTCTGGTGGGAATGCAGATTGGTGCAACCACTATGGAAAACAGTATGGCATTTCCTCAAAAAATTAAAAATAGAACTTCTGTTTAACTTAGTGATTCTACTTCTGGTAATATACACTAAAAACTCCAAAACACTAATCAGAAAGAATCTATGCACCCCTATGTTCATAGCAGCATTATTTACAATAGCTAAAATTTGGAAACAGCCCAAGTGCCCATCAGTAGATGAACGGATAAAAAACTGAGACATTTACACTATGGAATACTATGCAACTGTAAAAAAAAAAAAAAAGAAAATAAAAGAGGGACCTCTTACCCTTTGGCACAGCCTGGATGGACCTGGAAAGTATTATGCTAAGTGAAATAAGCCAATCCAAGAAAGACAAATATCACATGATCTTACTTATTTGTGGAATCTGGTGAACAAAATGAATTGACCAACAAAATACGACCTGAAGCAAGGGACAGACTGACATACCTTGATGTGGGATTTGGGGGACAAGAAGAGATAAACCAAAGACCTTATATACTTATATGCATGGCAACAGGGTAGTGAAGACCTGGAGGGGCTGGGAAGAGGTGGTAAAGGGAGGGAAAATGGGAGATATCTGTAATATTATCAATAACAACAATAATAAAAAGAAGTAATAATTAGTAAAAAGAAGTATAAATTAGAAAAATTGTGCTTGAAAAGGGATTTATTTTAAGGGAACCATCTCCTGCTTTTGAATTTGACCCTTTGTAATTAAAATGGAAATGGAAATGTGTCTGAAGGGAGAGACAGCTAGCCAGGCTGGATAAGAGTGGCCACCTGTGCCAGTGAACTGATTGTTTTTGGGCTGTGAGTTCAGAAACAAGTATTTCTGAATTCATACTAGTGGAAAATAGGGGTTGGCAAGTCTAGCTAGAGTTTCTTAAACCTATTTATAAATATTGTAATCTTCCAATGTGTTTCCTCATTCTTTATAGTTATTCCAATTAAATACAATATTCTCTGTAGTTATTCCATTTGAATATAATATTCTCTATAGTTATTCCATTTAAATACAATGGTAAGTTAAGAGATATTTTTGAGAAGTCTAAAAAGCAACTCTTCTGTTGCCTCAATGTAATATGTTTTTGGAGACCAAATGTACATAATTAAGTTTTATGTTCTTAGAACATTTCTGCAAAATTTAACTAGTTGATATATTAGTTATCTAGTTCTATGTAATCAATAATGCCGGAAGTTATCAGCTTAAAGTAGCATTTATTGTCACAGTTTTTGTCAGGAATGTGTGGCTTAGCTGGGTGTCTGTGGCCCAAGGTCACTCATGGGGTTACAGTTGAGCTGTGGACCAGGGCTGTAAACATCTCAATAGGGGGTGGGACTGGCCTGCCCACCTCCTGCAGCCCCTTTCCCCCAGCCAGCCTCGCCCCTGATGGGCCTGAAGCCCCTCCCCCTGGCCAGCCCCACCCCAGATCGGCCCCCATCACCAGGGTGGGGCCCGCTGGCCAATAGCCTGTGGTCCCTACCCTCGGCCAGCCCGGCCCTGATTGGGCCCAATTGGGGCCGGGCCAGCCAGACCCCACCCATGCATGAATGTGTGCACTGGGCCTCTAGTAAGAAAATAAATTTCTGTTGTTTAAGCCATCCAATCTATGCTATTTTGTTATGGCAGCTCTAGCAAACATTTTACTTTTATAATATTTTTTACCACTTTTATAATATTTTAAAAGGAAAGGTTTTTGTTTTTTTTTAATGTTTAAAATGTTTAAGTTTCATGGTAATCAGAATTTATCTCCTTTTTTCCCCATGAAATTACAGGAGCAGTGTTCCTTTAGTTGGGACTGGGGGCCTTCCTTTCCGACCCAGGGCATCTGGAAAGATGTCAGTATTAAAGCCTATAATATTTGTCATCTGAACTACTTCACGTTTTCCCCTAAATACGGTAAGCTAAGAGATGCGATTTCTTGCTTTACTTTTCTGAGCCTCTTTTGTGTTGCAAGTATTGGGTTTGCAATTTGAATATATAGATTTACTTTTTGAAGAGTTATTTTTTAAAAATTTTGTGAGACATTCAATTTTCAAAAGTAAAAAATATGTACAAACTGGGATTTGTCATAAAAATTTACAATAGAAAGCAGGCAGGTAGGCAGGTGGCTGCCTTTTAACACATTTTGAAAAGAAAGGAAGATAGAAGGAGCGAAAGTGTGATTAGCTCTAGTTTTCCTGAGCGAAGTGTTCTTTCCTAAAAGAAGTGGGCCTGCTGGTTTGTGCTCCTTCCCGCCTCCTCTGTGGTCCCTTTCAGAACACCACTGTCCTGAGGTCTTGGTTTGCTGAAGGTGTCAGGCTGACTTCCTGTCACTGCACATTCTCTCCTCTGAAGACCATGACACACCTGCCTTGTTAAGAGTTAAAAATAAACTGGAAGGCATGTAAGTTTTGTAAGGCACAGTGTTCTACTTGTTCCATTGAAGGAGCTATTCACAAGAAAGAAGCATTGAATAAAAGCTCAGAAATCTCACAGGTGTCAGGGGTCAGTTAGGAGCTGGTCAAATATTTGTTGAGTTCTTTGCCCAGCACCGTGCTTGTTTGTTTGGCATAGGAAAGAAAGAATCTCATTCTCGCATGTGGATTGGGCAGAGCGGGGAGATACACGCGATTACCAAACCAAGCAGCTTGTGTAATGGTCTTCTGGGAAGGGAGCCCCCGTGGTTCAGAAAATCAGAGATCAGTGAGGATTTGAGAAGTTGGGGGAATCAGGGTGAATGAAGGTGGATCTTCAGTGGTAGCTGACAATGCCTGATGCTCCGTTAGTTCTGTGCAGGCCTCACTGGATGACGTCAGTAAGCAAGAATGTGGTGTGTCAGTACAGGAGTCCCGCTATTTTTAGGTGCTGGGGACTCTAGATTGCTATTCAATCGAACCTGGTGTTCAGTGGAACCAAATCTGTGTTTTCTAAAGGCAGAAATAGTTGATGTTTGAGGAGGTCATTTGGTGGTGCTGGTATTTTTTAATGTTAAAAAGGTATTAAAAGATCTTATTTAACTTGCACCTATAAATGTGGCTGTTTTAGCTCTCCAGTGCTTCTCAAACTATTCTTCAGAGGTGTAACCTGAACTGAGTCATGCTACTAAATTCAAATAATAGTTCATTCTTCCCCAACCCTACCCACAGTTTTTCTCAGCTTACAGGGTGGGGCAAAGGAGGTTTACAGTTGTGAGTACTCAAAACAGTTATTCTTGTATTATTATTTATAAATTATTGTATTATTTTCCATACTAACAACTGTAAACCACTTTTGTCCCACCCTGTGTATAATAAGGTCTTGTTTAAGAAGGGGTCTGATTTTGCAAAAAGGTATTTATTTAATAGTTTTGAAGCTTAATCAGCGTTTGAGATGGTTAGCAAAAAGCACTGAGCTCCAGAGACCCCAATACCTAAAAACTTTTGAATAACATTACTTTAGTTTAATTAACATTTTAAAATATGAAGCTAAACATTTCTTCCTGAATATGAGTCATTAGAGTTCAGTTTATTAGTCATTAGTGACTCAGTGAATTTTATTAGGATAAAATCAATTAATTTAAATGATGTTTAAAATTTAATTAAATTTGTATAACCAGTTTCCCATAGCAACTGTATTTTTAATGTTTTATGACTGCAGTTTATTTTGTACTTAATATAGAGAAGAATATGGTTCCTGTTCAAAAGATGTGCCCTGTGCATATTAAGTAGTGATTCTTATATTTCTGATTAATTTTATAGATTTCAATTAAGAAAATTGAAGCATAACTTTATGAAAGCATTAGGAGGGGAACTTCCCTAGGAATTTTTCCGATTTTTTCTTCATCACTGAAATCAATAGAAAATTTTTAATTTTTTAATTAAAAATATCTCTATTGTTGAAAGTATTACATAGGTCCTCCTTTTCCCCCATTAACCTCTTCCAGCCTGCTTCCCCCTCCCCTCACCCCCCAGGCCCTCACCACCCCATTGTCTGTGTCCAAGGGTTATGCATATATGCATACAAGTTCATTGGTTGATCTCTTCCCACCCACCCTCCCCTACCTTCCCTCTGAGGTTCAACAGTCTGTACATGCTTCTCAATAGAAATTTTTTAAAGTTGAAAAATAATAAAGAGAATAAGCTAATATATGCTGGATACTTTTATGTATTTATTTGACACATACTTTGAAGCAGGCATTGTGAGAGTTACTAAAAGTAAAAAAATAAATTCATAATAAAAATAGAAACATCTAATTTTTATTTAAAATAAAATATATTAGTTTTTAAAATTTAGTGTGAAATGAGATTGGTCAAACTAATGTACACCGTAGCAATCTCTGGGTATTAATGCTATAGATAGTTTGTATTTTATTCTGCTCAGTTGTGTTTTCTTTTCTTTTCTTTTTTTTTTTGCTTAAAGTATTACAAAGAGTATTACATATGTCTCCTTTTTCCCCCGCCCTTGACAATCCCCTGGCCTCCCCTACCCCCCAGTGTCTTATGTCCATTGGTTATGCTTATATGCATGCATACAAGTCCTTTGGTTGATCTCTTACCCACCCCTCCTGCCCCCCAACCCTCCCCAGCCTTCCCACTGTAGTTTGACAGTTTGTTCAAGGCAGCTCTGCCTCTGTATCTATTTTTGTTCATAAGTTTATGATGGTCTTTATTATCCATGAACGAGTGAGATCATGTGGTATTTTTCCTTCATTGACTGGCTTATTTCACTTAGCATAATGCTCTCCAGTTCCATCCATGCCATTGCAAATGCTAAGAGTTCCTTCTTTTTTACAGCAGCATAGTATTCCATCGTGTAGATGTACCACAGTTTTCTAATCCATTCATCTACAGATGGGCACTTAGGCTGTTTCCATATCTTAGCTATGGTGAATTGTGCTGCTATGAACATAGGGGTACATCTATCCTTTCTGACTGGTGTTTCTGGTTTCTTGGGATATATTCCTAGAAGTGGGATCACTGGGTCAAATGGGAATTCCATTTTTAGTTTTTTGAGGAAACTCCATACTATCTTCCATAGTGGCTGCACCAGTCTGCATTCCCACCAGCAGTGCACGAGTGTTCCTTTTTCTCCACATCCTCTCCAGCACTTGTTGTTTATTGATTTGTTGATAGCCATTCTGACAGGTGTGAGATAGTACCTCATTGTTGTTTTGATTTGCATCTCTCAGATGATTAGTGACTTTGAGCATGTTTTCATATGTCTCTTGGCTTTCTGAGTGTCCTCTTTTGAAAGGTGTCTATTTAGGTCCTTTTCAATCTGTAACAGACTGAAATTATGGTTAGCCATTTGATCCTCAGGGGTAAATTCACTAATTTTAAATTTAAATAGAACATCTGAAAAAGCAAAAATGTTATCTCTTTCTAGCCTCACCAGGGATAAAGCATAAAATATCAGAGTCAAATTAGTTTAGCCCTCCAGATTGAGATGGCTGAAATTACTAGATAGATTAGTTTGTTTTAGCTACTTTCCCCTTACTATGGAAACAATATAAACTCAATTTTTTCAATCTGTAACAGACTGTGTACAGTTGTTTGTGATAACTCACTACATTCGGACCAGTGCCTTTGCCCATTTTTTGATTGGATTGTTTATCCTCTTTTTGTTAAGTTGTATGAGTTCCCTATAAATGTTGGAGATTAAGCCCTTATTGGTGATAACATTGGCAAATATGTTCTCCCATGCAATGGGCTTTCTTGTTGTTTTGTTGATGGTTTCTTCAGTTGTGTTTTCTAAATTTCCATATTGAGTTTATATTGTTTCCATAGTAAGGGGAAAGTAGCTAAAACAAACTAATCTATCTAGTAATTTCAGCCATCTCAATCTGGAGGGCTAAACTAATTTGACTCTGATATTTTATGCTTTATCCCTGGTGAGGCTAGAAAGAGATAACATTTTTGCTTTTTCAGATGTTCTATTTAAATTTAAAATTAGTGAATTTACCCCTGAGGATCAAATGGCTAACCATAATTTCCCAACATAATTGTGTATAGTATGACAGGAAAACAACGTTAGACTTTTAAAAAATTAACTTGAAATTCCTGTGAATTAATTTTCTTTCTATGTGTGTGTACCTTTTCTGCATTCTTAGTCCTTATAATGTCATTACTGAACTTTAGCACTTTTCAATAGCCTGTGGTCATTTGTTTGATTTTGCCTTAAGCTCAGCTTCTTAATGTTTTAAATAATGAAAACACATTTATATTTGAAAAAAAAAATACTGAGTTCAAAGGAAAACAAGAATTACTTCCATTATCTCTTAGCTCTTGTCACTTTTCTAGCTATTAAGAGCTATTGATTCATTGATGTGACTTTTTTTTAGGACCTCATTAGAAACTATTTATTTGAATGATTCATCCTTAGCCCTGAAATATTCTAATCAGGTTTTAAATAGCAGTAGCTGTTTTAGGGCACCTATATTTTCAGTATTGTAAACAGTGAAAGATTGACTGTGGGCATTGAAAAGGGAAGCTCAGATGCTTTTTACCACTTATGGAAACCCTGCAAGATTCTACTGTTCTTTGTCCTTGCGGACGGGGGTGGGGTGGGGTAGGAGACTATCCCCAGCTGCTGGGGAAGGGACAGGAAAGTCTGGGCTGGACTTGAGTTTCCAAGGTGTGGTGGGAGGGGCGAGGGGAGAAGACAACTGGTGTGTGTGTGTGGGGGTGATGCCCCAGTTCTAGAGATTTGGACATTTACAAGCAAATAATCTGGCCAGAAATGCAGGCCCTGGGTGTAGTGGTAGTGGTGGTAGTGAAGGTGGTGAAGGTGGCATGTGTATGAGAAAGAGAAAGAGAGAGATTCATTTATTGATCATTTTCTTTTTTTAAAAAAAATATTTTTATTGATTTTTTACAGAGAGGAAGGGAGAGGGATAGAGAGTTAGAAACATCGATGACAGAGAAACATCGATCAGCTGCCTCCTGCACACCCCCTACTGGGGATGTGCCCACAACCAAGGTACATGCCCTTGACCGGAATCAAACCTGGGACCTTTAAGTCCGCAGGCTGACGCTCTATCCACTGACCCAAACCAGTTAGGGCTGATTATTTTCTTTATGCTAGGTCTTTCATACTTGTAATCTAATGTAAATTGTTTGCATTAGGCCCTAAAATTCATCAGGAAGGAATGATGATTGCCTAGTTCTATGGGTTTTTCGTAAGGTTACATAAACATATTCAGTCCAAATCCTATCTAATAAAAGAGTAATATGCAAATTGACCATCAGTCCAATGCACAAGATGTCCGCCCCCATGTGGGCAAAGATGGCCACCACAAGATGGCCAGCAGGGGAGGGCAGTTGGGAGTGACCAGGCCTGCAGGGGAGGGCAGTTGGGGGGGACTAGGCCAGCAGGGGAGGACAGTTGGGGGGGACCAGGCCAGCAGGGGGAGGACAGTTGGGGGGACCAGGCCAGCAGGGGAGCAGTTAGGTGTTGATCAGGCTGGAAGGGGAATGGTTAGGGGCTGATCAGGCAGGCAGGCAGGTAGGCAAGTGGTTGGGAGCCAGCAGTCCTGAATTGTGAGAGGGATGTCTGACTGCCCATTTAGGCCTGATCCCACACCGGGCAGTTGGACATCCCTAAATGGGCAGTTGGACATCCCTCGAGGGGGTCCTAGATTGGAGAGGGTGCAGGCTGGGCTGAAGCACATACCCTCCCCGCCCAACCCCCCCTCCATCCACAAATTTCGTGCACTGGGCCTCTAGTATATAAGAAACAAGAGACCTGGTGCATGAAATTCATGTATGGATAGGGTCCCTAGGCCTGGCCGGTGATCAGGGCCGATCTGTGGGGTGATGGGCGGGATGATTGGGGCCCCTGCTCACACCCTCCTTGGCCTGGTGCTGCCCGCTCACTGGCCCTGCTCCCCCATCGCCACCACTGGTCACCTTTTATGGGGCGACCAGCAGGGTGATCAGGGCCCCTGTTTGCACCCAGCTTGGCCTGGCACCACCCACTAACCTGCTCCGTTCTCATCGGGGCCCATTGGGGCTGGCAGCGCCTCCGCTGCTGTTTACTGCCAGCGCTGCATTGCCAATGCCCGCCACGTTCTGTGCCGCCCCCCTGGTGGTCAGTGCATGTCTAACTCCTGGTTGGTCAAACTCCTGCCCGTGGGGACAATTTGCATATTAGCTGTTTATTATATAGGACTAGAGGCTCGGTGCACAAAAATTTGTGCACTCGGGGGGGAGGGGGTCCCCTCAGCCTGGCCTGTGCCCTCTCGCAGTCTGGGACCTCTCAGGAGGTAACGACCTGCTGGCTTAGGCCTGCTCCCGGGTGGCAGAGGGCAGGCCCAATCCCTAGGTGCAGCCCCTGGTCGGGCTCAGAGCAGGGCCGATTGGGGAGTTGGGGCGCCGCCCCCAGTCATGCACAGAGCAGGGCGATCGGTAGGTTGTGATGCCACCCTCAGTCACGCTCAGGGCAGGGCCGATTGGGGGGTTGGGGCATCGTCCCCTGTCACACTCAAGGCAGGGTCGATGGGGAGGTTGCGGCGCCACCCCCTGTCACGCACAGAGCAGGCAGGCCCTCAGCCCCCCCCCAATCAGGGGGTTGGGGCTCTGTACCCTGTCATGCACAGAGCAGGGCCCATCAGGGGGTTGGGGTGCTGCCCTCTATCACCCACAGAGCAGGGCCGATCAGGGGGTTGGGGCGCCTCCACTCTCACACTCAGGGCAGGACCGTTGGGGAGGTTATGGCTCTACCCCGTCACACACAGAGCAGGGCCCGTGGGGGGGGGAGGGTTGGGGTGCCGCACCTTGTCACACACAGAGAAGGGCCAATCAGGGGGTTGGGGCGCCGCACCCTGTCACACACAGAGCCGCAGGGCGATCAGGGGGTTTGGGCACTGCCCCCTGTCACGCTGTTCCCGGTGCCGGGAGGCCTCTTGGCTCCACTGATCCCAGTGCTGGGAGGGATATTACCCTTTTACTATATAGGGTAGAGGCCTGGTGCACGGGTGGGTGCCGGCTGGTTTGCCCTGAAGGGTGTCCTGGATCAGAGTGGGGGTCCCCACTGGGGTGCTTGGCCAGCCTGGGTGAGGGAATGATGGCTGTTTGCAGCTGGTCACACACCCTTCAGGGTGGGGGTCCCCACTGGGGTGCCTGGCCAGACTGGGTGAGGGGCTGAGGGCTGTTTTCAGGCTGGGGGTGACTGAAGCTCCCAACCGCTCCTTTTTTTCTTTTTCTTTTTTCTTTTTTATTCTGGGCCAGCTTTAGCTTTGAGGCTTGGCTCCAGCTCGTAGGCCTCCACTGCTGAAAGTAGGTTTCTGGCCTTTGCTTACAATGTTGTGATCCTGCTGGCTGAAGCCGGCCGACTAAAGCAGGTTTCTGGGGTTTTGTTTAGCTTCTATATTTGTTACATAGTTGTTTAGAGTTGCAGCTCAGAGGCCGGCAGCGGCAGGCGGGGAACGTTGGAGTCCTCCATCACTGAAGCAAGCAAGCCTCATGTTAGTTTCAAGCTGCCTGGCTGCCGGCCGCCATCTTGGCTGGCAGTTAATTTGCATATTTCCCTGATTAGCCAACGGGAAGGGTAGCGGTCGTACGCCAATTACCATGTTTCTCTTTTATTAGATAGGACTAGAAGCCCATTGCACGAAGATTCGCGCAATAGGCCTTTTTTCCCCTGGCTGCTGGCACCGGTTTTCCTCTGGCACCTGGGACCCAGGCTTTTGGTCCGGTTGCAGCGGAGAAGCCAAGCCTCGAGGCTAGGCTTCTCCCCTGCGGCCAAGCCTCTTCAGTCTTCAATCTTCAGTTTTCAGTCTTCACTCCAGCCAGAGTCTTCAGTCTTCGCTCCTGTGCCTGCATATGCAAATTAACCTCCATCTTTGTTGGGTTAATTTGCCTAGTTGCTCTGATTGGTTGGTGAGTGTAGCGGAGTGATACCAATTTGCATGTTTCTCTTTTATTAGTGTAGATACTAGAGGCCCGATGCACGAAATTCGTGTAAGAGTAGGCCTTCCTTCACCTGGCTGCTGGCACTGGCTTCCCTCTGGCACCCTGGACCCAGGCTTCCCTTGCAGAGGGACGCCCTGCCCACCTGCTGCAGCCCGGTTGGTGGCCTGGGCCTTCCTCTGTGACGCAATCATGGGGCGATGGCCAGGCCCTGACCAATCACATCGCACCCGCCTTGGCTGGCCTGTCGCCAGTGTGTGTCATAGCGTGGTCTTCTGGAAGGTCATTCAGTCTAATTAGCATATTACATTTTCATTATTATAGATATTCTGATGAAATGCTACATTGTTTAATCTTTTGTTACCACAGTCAGAAAATATAGTATAGAAATGTTTTCAGCATTGAATCCTCCTCTTCAGCTGAGGATCTTTGAGCTGCGCTTGAGCATCTCACAGTCCCTGCCTTCCCCACCCCCTTCAAATTGCCTCAGCCTAAAGCACCCCCTCCTACCTTCTCCAAGACTTAGCCTTGAGTGAGCCTAGCTCTCAGCTCTACCCTGGCCGCACAACAGAAACCTGTATTGAAGGTCAGTGCTGCCTGTTGCTTACAGCTTACTATGGAGAACATAATACCACAAAGGAGCAAAGATTTGCCTGTCTTGCTTAGTGCCTTGTTTGATGCACTCATTTTTCTTTCTTGCATTCACTTTGAATCACTTTTTCATTCATCATTAAATACTTTACTCATAAAAATGACACTATTCACCTTTGAAAATACCTTTATGGGTAGGTAGGTTGCTTGAATAATCTCTCCTCTGATTAGCTGCCTTGTTGCATAAATAGGGTTTTTCCCCTCTGGAATTTACCAATTTATCTTTGTTTTTTCCCGGGGAGGATTTTGTTTTGTATCTGTTTTGCCTGGTGGATTTCATCTTTGAGGATTTCGTCCTGCTGAGTAGGCAAGGAGATCTTGACTGCTCAGTAAAGAAGGGGAAACAGCTTTTCTGTGGACCTGCTTTTCTGGCTAATGCAAGCTGTTAGCTCTTTGAAAAGCAGCTGCTGAAGTCTGTGCTCTAATTCCAGCAGGAGCACAGGAAAATCTCCTCCGTGTGAGTTTAAACATTCTGTGGCTTGGTCATTTCAGCTGCTGTTGTTACTGTTCCTTCCAATGTGCAGGACTACCTTTTCACTAGGCTTTTCATCATCATTAAAGATGCAAGAAGAGAGCAGGCAAGAGGAGGAGCTGTGAGCAGCTCTGCAGGGCGAAGCTCATCAAGGCAGCTGTCTCTGAATAGCTTTTCGCCCCAATGAGATGAAGCGCCTTCTTTTATCTTGCATAAGCAATCTACCAGTGTTTGCAGTTCCATCCCAGGCTGACCTGAATGTTCTTCCATTTCTCTGCCAGTTCTTAACCCCCAGATGCCATTTAAGAGTCTTTCTTTTTTCCCTCTCTCCACTCCTAGTACTTTTCCCATTTTCTGAAATGACCTTGTATTCCACTTCAGGAGGGCTGGGGGTATTCTTTAAGAGAGATCAGATAGGAAGCTCTGTTCTGGAAATGGGTCTTCATTTATTAGGGCTCTCTCTTTAACTAGGAAATACGATTTTTTAAAAATAATTTTTAAACAAATATTTTTATTGATTTCAAGGAGGAAGGGAGAGGGAGAGAGAGATAGAAACCTCAATGATGAGAAAGAATCATTGATCAGCTGCTTCCTGCACACCCCCTACTGGGGATCAAGCCCACATCCCGGGCATGTGCCCTTGTCTAGAATCGAACCCAGGACCCTTCATTCCGCAGGCCGGCACCCTATCCACTGAGCAAAACCAGCTAAGGCAGGAAATATGGTTTTATATATTTAAAAATTAGCAAGTAAACAGGTAATACCAGGAAAATTATCGATTTTTGAAGACTCTAAATGTGCTTTGTGAACCTAAACTACTTAAATTCTCCGTGGCTTCTGGAAGAAAGGGTTGAACCCTTTTTGGAAGAAGATGAGAGGGCAAAATATGTTGGCATAGTGAATTAGATGATGACACAATAGGCTTGTGAGTCTTCGTACTGAGTTTTTAATTCCACAGCCTTAGTTTTTTTCATTTAGTGGCACTGAAGGGAGTTAACAGGATGAGCTCTAGAGGAGTGCCGACTTTAGAACTGTCCATGTTAGAAGACATGGGATTTTGCCAGCTCTTTGGGGATTGCACCCTCTGTCCAGAGGCCCTTACAGGCTGCTCATTCCCCACTGCAGAAGAAGTGATGGAAGCAGCAAAGGAACCGGCTTGACCTTGATGGTTACTGGTTGGTAGGAGGTGCCTAGAGGGCAGACCTTAAATCTTTAGTTTGGTGGAAATTAAAAGTGAATTTGGCTGGTTGTGAGATACAAGTGATGAGTGTAATGAATGACTATAATAGTCAAGGCTAGCAAAAAAGGAAAGCCTATTTTGTGAGGCAGAGGTTTTTGTCATAGGTATTAAAAAAAAATTAGAATGACCTTTTTGGGGAAATATTCTAGAGTAAGGATCAGCAAACTTTTTTTTTTTAAAAGAATTGTTTATTGATTTTTAGAGAAAGAGGAAGGGAGAGAAACTCTGCCTAATGACATGTTCGATGCCTAGCATAGCTTGATATCATTAAAACAACTGTTCCCCTATGTAATAAACCCCCTCCCCAATGTCAAAATCCTGAGCACCACTGAGACATAGTTTTGGGGAATTATTTGGGTGAGATTGGCATAACTCTGAGGCTGTGTATAGTCTTTAGTTTCTGACTGTCTTGGTTCACATCCAAGCTCTTGGGCAAGTTACTTAACTTCTCTCTGCCTCAGTTTTCTCATCTATTTATTGATGATAATAGATTTACCTTATAGCAACGTTGTGATGCTTAAATAAGATAATACATGTTGAAAGCCTAGCTCAGAGTAAGTACTTGTAAATGTGATCTATTATTCTGTGATAGGGACCTAAAGGTCATGTAGCTGTCAAAGATTTAGGGATATTTTATTTTATTTGTTTTTTAAAATATATTTTTATTGATTTCAAAGAGGGAGAGAGAGATAAAAACATCAATGATGACAGAGAATCATTGATTGGCTGCCTCCTGAACACCCCCCACTGGGGAACGAGACGCAAACCCAGGCATGTGCCCTTGACCAGAATCGAACCTGGGATCATTCAGTCCACACGCCGATGCTGAGTCAAACCAGTAGAGCAAGCACGTCAAACTCAAAGGCTAACATGGGCCAAATAAACAAGGTTTAAGTTTTTGTGGGCCACAAAAAAGCAAAAGCTTCAATTTTCATAGAAACGTAGGTTTATTTTGATAGAGACACGCTGAATACAAAGGGCTGAAATAAATGAGTAATCATTAACATAAAATAATAGAACATTTTAATAAAAATTAATACTTTCCTTGAACATTAACTTATCAGACAATAACTGCACAAATTAATAAGTGTCATGCAAATAAACCTATTTTTCTTGTTCTCTGAAAGTGAAATATTTCCTGTTGAGCTCACCAAACAAGTCAGTGCAAAACTAATGACATGGCAATTGGCTGCTAAAGTATTTGCTGCTGGTATTAGTGAGAGAAATGGTGCTCCTTCGTGTAAGGCGCCTAAGGGAAATGAATGCAACACGATTATAGTAATCAGTCATTAGTGAACGTTGTAGTTCGTTATTAATCATTATGTATAACAGGATATTGTAAAAATTAAGTTACTAAATTTTTAAAAAATGTTTCCTACATACCGTTATATTGGCTGGGAAGCAAAAATATTCGTGTGGGCTGCATGTGGCCGGTTGGCCGTGAGTTTGACATGCTAGAGGGATTTAGGGATATTTTAGAAAATAAACAACTTTGGATCAGTTGGAGTGTGTGCTTCTGTTTAAAAACAATAAAAATGCCATGAAAGGAAAACTGAGAGACTTAGTATATACTTACTATAAGAAATGCATCTTTAACTAAAAAGTAGTTGTCTTATATATTTTGTGTGTCTTAGAAAAACTTGGAGTCTGTCGGTGGGTAAGCTGCAAAATTGACTGGGGCAGAACAAACCTAATTCAAGGCTCAGTGACTTGTATTCTTAAGAATGAATCGATCAATAAGTAAAAATAGTTCTTAAGTCCAAGATTAGGTTTTCTTCAGTGTGGGTCAAATCCATCTATACTTTTGGCTGGTTGTGAGATACAAGTGATGAGATGTAGTGTGATCATCCTTAGAACAGGTCTGGTGTGGTTCTACATTCGGAAGGAATGCCAGTTATAGAGTCTGCAATGTGTGATGATGAAATTGGAAAGTTATCAGCCCCCTTGCTATTGGTTGGAGAAGGGTCTTTATGATATTTCTCAGCAGATAACCTTCTCCCATCTCTTCTTCAGTAAGAAAAACAGAAGCCATTTAATAGGCACTACCTTAATTTCTTGTCAGGAAGTATACAAACTTAAGTGCACCAGCGCCTCCTTTCTGTGGCCGTGGAATGAGAACGTTCCTTGGTGGTCTGACACCCTGCCCATCCTGCCTTTTGGGGTATTTTTATCCCGTGTAACCTCAAAAAAATGGGTCCACTTTTCTATTTGGGCATTTAAAGCCCCAAACTCACGCACACATCTGATTCTGGAGATATGAAACAAACAATGTAAATTAAATGGGTGATGGAGGAAGGGGTTATATTGTCCATACGTAATTTGAAACACTACATCAAAATCCCCTTGAAACATGCTGCCCCATCCCCAAACTCCACTCCCAAATCCCATTTCTTAGGCAGCTGTCTCATCTTTCTTTTCTCCCCATAACTTTCCCCTTCAGCCTTGTTCCCTCTTTTTTTTTTTTTTCCTTTTCCTCCTCTCCATTCCTGGATTTCCCACATGGCACTTTCCTTTTTGCACAGGTAGAAACTTCATGTCTCTCTGCTTCTTCCATCTGCATCCTGGTGCAATTGCTGTGCTGGGCCCTCTACTGAGCAAATCTGGGAATGTTATCCTTTCTGATGAAAAATCTTCAATGGCTTCCCATTGATCTAGTGTGAGGTTGCCAGACTCCTCACAGGACCCAGCATAAGCTGAATCCTGCTCGCCTCCTCAGTCCTGCTGGTCTCCCTTACCAGTGTCATCACTGCCTAGTCTTTGTTATGGAGTTGCTCACGCTTACATGGCTCTTTACACTTGCTTTTGCCATGCCCAGAATAATTGTTTTCCTCTGGACTTATCAATGACAGCATCCTTCTGGGCTCAGCTAGATACTGCTTTTTCATCAAGGCCTTTCCCTCACCCTCTGTAAGTTAGGTGTTCTTTCCTGTGAGTATTTTCTCAGAATAACCTTTTACCTCTCCCATCCTAATATTATCACACTTCCATTAGACTAAGCTCATGAGGGTAGGGCCAAGTTCATCCTGGTCAACCATTTCATTCCCATCACTCAGCAAAGTGCATGGCACATCGAAGGTTCTTCATAAATATTCCTTGGATAGATAATTACATTTAAAATATATCTCTATTTTTTAATGTTTGATTACTTCAAATACATCTAAGTTTATACCTTTTTATATGGCTTAAAACCCTCAGAATTTTTACTTTATAAAAAGGAACAAGTGTAGATCAACCTTGGAAAATTTATGCTGTCTTTTCATTTGCAATTTTCTGTTTGTACCCTATTTACACATTTTTTATGGCTTATGATTATAATATTTTTAAAGTAGAGTATCTGTAAAATATATATTTTTAGTTATTCTTCTCCAGGATAAAGGATTAAACTAAAGATTGAAAGAGAATTTCCACTGAACTTCGGTATCATGGCAGCATTTGTGGAGTACTTACTATTTTGCAGGCTGCTTTGGTCTTTTCTTCAGTGAACCCTAAGGAGGGCAGGGATAATGTTTAGCATATTTTATATATACATTTTTTCTTTTCTTTTTCTTTTTATGCCTTAGACAACCATGCCCAGCAGTGGAATCTCAAAATAGAGTCTTCTTTTGATGTTGTCAGCTCAAAGCCAGTCCCTGGTCAAGTGATCATAGAAATCCCTAAATTGCAAACACAGCGGACATACAGCATTGAACTTCGGCCTGGGAAAAGGATTGTTAAGCTCTCTGTGAAAATTAACAAGGTGAATGATGGTACTTCCTGAGAAGCATGAGATAAAGAGCAATATTATTCAAAAGAAATGGTTACAAAGAAGGGTCTGAGTCAAAGAAAAATGTACTTTTTTACTTTTCTCCTTTACTTTTAACCTCTCATATATTTTGTTTATGTGCCAGCTATGAAATGATTTTCCCAGATTTTAAGATCTAGAGATGGAAAATATGTGCTAAACTTGGCATTCTTTTTTTTTCTTCAAGAAGCCAGGTGTGTTGTATTTTAATTTTTTGCAGTATTCTAAATCCAAAATACATTGTAAGCATTATATTTAAATATAGTGATTATTTTTGGTACTTGTAAATTATTTTGAGTATTTGTGGTTGTTTTACATGCAGAATTCTAATTCCATGATCTTTCATGGGTATAGGTAGGCTAGACTTTACCTTTTCTTTTTAAAAATTCCTCTGATCATTGTGAATGGAAGAGGATGGAACAAATCAGCATTCAGTAACTGTTCAGATAAAGTAAGAACTCAAAACAATTTCTAGTTTTGGCCTTAAAACAAGAGTCAGCCTCAAAGTTCAATTCTAAAAGTTAAAGAATGTAGAATAAATGTAAGCTTGAGTAATAGAAATAGGAAGAGTTGTTTACTGAATTTCCACGTTATCCTGTGTTTTTTTTCCCCCTTCCCTTTTGGCATATTAATCCATGTTACATTCCTAAAATGTTGACTTGTAACTATTATCTATGTATTGATATAATTTGGCCTACTATAGGGAGGGAGATTTATATTGTTTAGAACCTAGAATTTCTATGAGAAATAGATATAAATGCTCTGAATCAGCATATTATTTTGCTGAAAATATGCCACAGATTACTTAGAATGACTTCCATTTTTTCTTAAAAGAAAATTACTGTAGAAACTTGGTGGCCTCATGGACATGGAAACCAGACAGGGTACAACATGACAGTTCTTTTTAAACTGAATGGAGGCTTAACAATTAAAAAATCAGCTAAGGTAAGCAAATATTTGAAATATTTTTTTGTGAAAAAAGTTTATTTATTAATAAAATAACAATACAGATCTTTGTAGGAAAAGAAGAAACCAATAAAATCCCTGTAACCCCACCACCCAGGGATAATCACGAGTAACAGGTATAGACATTCAAATGCTTGTGTGTGTGTGTGTGTGTGTGTGTATAGTAAGTCCTTGCTAACATTGTCATTAAGTTATGTGACTTAAATGAAATGATGTATAATGAATCCATTTTTACCAGAGGCTAATTGATAAAAACAAGAGTTAAGTTCTTACGGTATTTAACAGTGAAATGATGTTGAACAAAATGATGTCATTTGAGGACTTATTACATTTTTAAATAAATTAGACTTTACATATTAATTGTTGTTTTAATATATAATTTATTTAATTGTAAATTTATATAATTTAATTTTTAAAAATGATTAAAACATTTTTTCAGTAATAATTGACATACACTATTACATTAGTTTCAGGTGTACAACATAGTGACTAGACATTTATATAGTAACTTAGGAAGTAAACACCTCAATAAGTCTAGCATTATTATTATACTTATAAATATTTTTCTACTGTTTTTTTAAAAATATATTTTATTGATTTTAGAGAGGAAGGAGAGGGATAGAAAGTTAGAAACATCAGTGAGAGAGAAACATCGATCAGCTGCCTCCTGCACACCCCCCACTAGGCATGTGCCCTCAACCAAGGTACATGCCCTTGACCGAAATCAAACCTGGGACCCTTCAGTCCACAGGCTGACGCCCCATCCACTGATCAGGGCTATACTGTGTTTTTAAATTACTTTATATCAGAGTAATACATATATATAATTTTAAAGCTCAAATATTCCTAGAGGTTTATGTGAAAAATAGAATCCTTTGCCCAGCCCTTCCGATTTCTATTTCCTACTCCTCAGAATTAATACTTTAAAATGTTTGCTTATTTCTCGTGCCTATTTACCTATATTTTCCCAAATAACATGCTTTTACTGGTGTTTTCTAATTTTTCAGCTTTGGATATTATCTGTTGATTTCTAACCTAACGGAGGAGGCTATAGCTCTCTTACACGATTCTCTGATGACTCCTGCTTGGCTCATGAATACACATTTGCCTTCCTCTGTCCTCCCAAAGTATTTTTGTTAACTCAATATTCAGTGTTTACATGATTATATTATGGAAATATTGTTCAAAGCTGAACCTCATGGTGTACTAAAATTGTATTTCCTTTCTTATGCAACTTTCTGTTTGCCTTAGAGTTAATAATTACCTCATGTTTCTTTGTTTTCTGTTTACTTTCCTCTCAATCATATACAAACACTCTTAGATACTTGGATACCTTTAAGATGTTTTATTCTAAAAGCAAAACTCAAGTACATTGTTTTGAAGAAGGGATGCTGAAGCTCACTATTATTTTGCCTTTCCCAATCAGAGAGGCTGAGGACGGGGAGCCCGCTGCTAGATGACACTCTGTGGTCAATGTGTTCATCCCCTGCTGCCAATAGACTCCCTGAATGGTAACGGCCAGTCTTACGCTCCCCAGGCAAGAGACTGGAGAATGTCCTCATTGACAAAGCTAAGCAAACACACACACACACACACACACACACACACACACACACACACACACTCACCAGCTATAGCAACTGACATGTGGGCATCACCCCATGATAAAGTTGGTTTCCACTGGAATACCTAACATTGCAGCTCATATAGGGCTTCTCATCTGCAATTCTGTGCCTTAATCTTCAGAATGGATGAACACCAAGGACAACTGAATATTCAAGAAAAGTCTCTAATGGGGACAATGAGGCCAAAACAAATAGAAGAAGTAAAGGAATGTGGGGGAAGTGGGCAATGCAGAGAAAACTCCAAAAATACTACTAATAATTAACACTTTAAGAGAAATGAGAATATATTACAACCATAAAATACAGTTTACAATTTTTAAAGTAAAATTTAAAACTCTTGAGAAAAATTTTAACTGATAAAAATAAAATATCTAATTTTAAAAACTGAATATGAAATCAAGCAACTCTCCCAAAGGATAGAATTTTAAAAGTGAGATGAAATATAGAAGAAAAATCTAACAATACTGTTCAGCCCAGGAGATACAATATCTGATTAATAGTTGTACCAGAAAAACACAACAAAGATAACAAATGAAAAATTATAAAAAATACAAGACAATTTCCAGATTGAGTTTCTATATCAGAAAAGCTCACAAGATGACTAGCACAACAATAAAAATCTACTCATTTTCAAAGTTTCAAATTTTAGGGACCAGAGATAAAGAAATCCTAAAAACTTCCAGACGCAAACAAAAACAGCTCTCTCTTAAACATTCATTCTTATTCTAACCCTTTTGGCCAAAGACCTGTGCTCTCTCACATGTTGAGTCTGTTGTGTGTCACCTTCATGAAAGTGTAAAAATGGATGAGTCATTCTAACTTACCACAGAGAAAGAAGGGGAACTCCTGTGGTTTTTTGTTTGTTTGTGGGAAATAATTATTCTTCACTCAGGCTAGTATGGGTGCATCATATTAAAATGCTACTCTTTGACCAGCAACAGGAGTGAAGGAAGTTGTATTGCTTCATGCCTTGTGTTAATGCATGTTTGTGAAATGTGCCCTTTGACTGTGGCTGCTGTGGAGTTTGTTATTTTTGAGGCTCATTTGTTCACTAACTACTTCGGGAGAGCTATCACATTTCAGTTCCTTTGCTAGGCTTTGGCACTAAAGTAGTGCATAAGACACTGCTTTCATTTCACTTTGAGATCAGAATAAAAGAATTTGGTTGGGAAATTAAATAATTAAACAAACAATTGCAATAGAGCGTGACAAACACTCTAGAGAAATGTAGAGTACTGTAGAAACACAGAGCAGGGGCATTCTTGGACAATTCCCAGAGAAAGTGATGTCTGTGTCCTGAGGGATATGTAGAATTTGACCAAACAACAAAGAGTCAGAGGTATAAGAATATATCAAGGCCTGGGGATTCGAAGAAACAGTGTGTGTTTGTGGAGGTGAAAGAAATGTCGTGTGGCTGTTTGAGTTTGAACAAGGAATGGTGTAAAGGTAGGTAGAGCAAGATCATGCAGGGCCTTATAACCCATGGGCAGGAGCTAGGCTGTCCTGATGGCAATGGGAATTCTTTCAAGGGTTTTAAGGAGAGATCATATTTGTCTTACACAGATTGTGTAGATCAGATTGGAGGAATGACAAGAGGGGGAGGCCAGTTGGAAGACGATGGTGGTAATTCAGGTACAAGATGATGATTTACTCACTCTATAGAATTGCTGAGGACATAGATTTGGGAGAAATTGATCAGAATGGAAATCAGATAGCAGTGGGTAGAGGAATGACTGAAGGTGAGGAAGTAGAGACAGTGAGTATAGGCAACTCTTGAAAAATGGTTGGTGAGAACCACACCTGAGTCAGGTGGCAGTGATGGCTATTTGGGGTCAGGAGATTGGCTACATATAGGGTACTATGCAAATAAATATATTAAAGTACTGAAAGCCAGCTTTTTCATGGATGCAGAAAGGTGATATAGAAAGGGAAAAAGCTAGAATGGATTGGAATCTGAGCTAATAGTGTGAACTCATGATTTTTAGTATATGTAGATAGATATAGAAATAAGTATAGATGTAATTGTGTGTGTGTGTGTGTGTCTGTATTTACAGACACACACATTTTCTAGCTCTCTCCAGGCCTTCCCAGAAAGTCTAGAAAGAGTGGCACTCTGGTAGCAATGAACAGAGATAGCATCCAAATCTTAGTTTTGGGGTACCACTTTCTACTAAGAGGCATCAGGGCTCTTTGGAGAAATAACTGATTTGGGGGATGAAGCCTAGAATATATTGCTGCCTAGAAAGTTAAGAAGGTACTCAAGAATGATGGCCCAGATCAAAAGGGACACAGGAGTCAGTTTAATGTGCTTCCAATAGCCAAATCTGAGAGAATTTGAGTATTAAAATAAAGAATAGTGGTAAAAGATTATAACCCATTTAACATAGTAACAATCCTTGAGCACACTGATATAAATAAACTAGTGACCCGGTGCATGAAATTTGTGCATGGGGGAGGGGGGTGTCCCTCAGCCCAGCCTGCACCCTCTCACAATCTGGGACCACTGGCTCCTAACCGTTTGCCTGCCTGCCTGATTGCCCCTAACGCTTTTGCCTGCCAGCCTGATCACCCCCTAACTGCTCCCCTGCCGGCCTGATGGCCCCAACTGCCCTCCCCTGCTGGCCCAATTGCCCCCAACTTCCCTCCCCTGCCAGCCCCATCACCCACAACTGCCCTCCCCTGCCGCGACCCACCTCCTCCTCCGGGACCCACCTCCTCTGCGCAAGATGGTGGAGACATGGGGACCAGCCTTCTCCGGGCTGCATGGTGCAGAGCCACGGGACCCTCAGACCTCACCATGCGGAGCAGCTGCTGGTGTGGCCATCTTGTCATGGCCATCTTGTGGTGACATCACACCCAAGGGCCACCTAGGCTTTTATTAGTATAGATACATGAATAAATCAATGAGAAAAAGGAAAGTTATTCCTCAGGGTGGAATGCCAACTAATAAATGTAGAAGGAGCAATAGAACTAGAATAAGAATCATTTGATAACTATCATAGTTATAAGTAGTTCAGGCAAGAACTATGAATGGATACTAAAACTAGAGGGTAAAGTGGCATGGAATATGGGACATTTATCTAGACTCAAAGCATCTCTCAACAAAATATTTATTAATTATATTGGAGAAAAAAATACAGTGAAGAAATCCAGCAGACACCATCTTAAGTGATTAATATCACCACCAATGAGACATAGTGACATGTTATCTACCTGTCAGACTGCACGAGGAATCCAGCATCAGTTCTCTGCTAGTCCTGCCAAAGAGATAACCTGGATCTATCATGAGGAAGCATCAGACAGTCTGAAATTGAGCTCCATTAACGAAAGTCTTCAAATCTACTTCGATCTACTGTAATCTTTGGAAGTATCAAGGGAAAACCAAGGAACTGTTCCACATTGAAAAAGACTAGAGAGATGTAACAGCTGGGTACAGTACCTGAATTTTTCCCCCTATAAACAATGTCATTGGGCAACTGACCAAACTGAATGGGGTCTCTACATGAAGGGCATCCAGGAGTTCTTTGTACTATCACTGTAATTTTTCTATAAGTTTAAATTGTTTCAACACAAAATAGGACATCGTTAAAAGAATGAAAAGCAGTGCAACAAAATCCTGATGGAAGGGGCCAGTAGACAGGGAAGGACTGAAAATAGCTCAAAATTAGAGAGAGAGTGGAGAGGGTAAGGTCCCTGATAAGTAGGGGAGGATGGCACCACCACCCTAGAGCATGGATTCACTTGGAGATGAGAGGCTCAGTTTTTGTCATAGGGACAAAAGGTAAAATAACATGTAGAGGGAAGCATGGAGCTAGTGGCTAGAGGTAATTTTGAAGATCTGTAGGACCACATAAGGTATATTGGGAATTGTAAACTCTTCTTTAGGAGCAAAAAGTGATCCTGAGAAAGTTTAGGGAGTTTTTCTGGTCAGATCACTTTTTTCTTTCCTGGGAACTAGGATGTAGTGTTGCCTGCTGAATGTAATGGCGGGGGAGGTGGGAGGGAAGCAAGTTAGAAATCTGAGGAAAGTGAAGGCTTGAGATAGCCACTGTGGACCAAGTGCTTGAAAGGGCTAAGGCAGTGGTCGGCAAACTCATTAGTCAACAGAGCCAAATATCAACAGTACAATGATTGAAATTTCTTTTGAGAGCCCAATTTTTTAAACTTAAGCTATATAGGTAGGTACATTGTTATTAACTTAATTAGGGTACTCCTAAGGCTTAGGAAGAGCCACACTCAAGGGGCCAAAGAGCCGCATGTGGCTCGCAAGCCGCAGTTTGCCAACCACTGGGCTAAGGCAACATTATAGGATTGTGAGGCAGCATTGAGGGCCCAATTGAGATTGAAAACTGTGAATCTCTTTATCTGAGAGTCAGAATACCTTGACTTTGAAAGAACTATTGATTTCTGATTGTGCTACATTAGGCTGGTTTGGTGGTGTTTTGTAAGACATCATAGGTATGTGATTTGATTTGAAATTGTTTTCTGGGCCTTCTGCCTACCCTGCTTGTACAGATCCCAATTAAATCTCTTTTATTTGAGCAGTACTTTAAAGGCTTGGGTTCCAAACGAGGTATCATTCTCTGCTATGTTTTTTTAAATTATCTTATTTCTAAAATGTATAGGAGCACTAGTTGGTATGGCTCAGTTGGTTGGGCATTGTCTTGTGCACCAAGGGGTTGTCAGGTCTATTCCTGCAACAGCATATGCCTGGATCATGGGCTTGATCCCCAGTAGAGAGTGTGCAGGAGGCAGCTGATCGATGTTTCTCTGTCCCCCTCTCCCCCTTCCCCCCCCTCTTACTTCCTCTATCTCTAAAAATCAATATACTATTCTTTAAAAAAAATGTTATAGGATCAATAATGGTATACTATGTAGAAATATCAAGGTGCTATTTTATTGAGCCTGTTAAAACCTTCCTACAACATTTTAGTCAGCTTTGCAGTCTGCTCATTTAGAAGGTTCAGAGGAGAGCCATGAAGGCGATTAAAGGAAGAGAGGACAAAGGGATAAGATAATTTAACTTCAAGGAGAGCTGAGAACATGCTTGCTAATTCTTTAGGTTGTTATTTTTGATATTCTTTCATTCATCCGTCATAGGGTAGGTGTGGAGGAGGAAGTGGTTACTCATGGGAAAGGCTATGTGACAGCCATGGTTGTTTATACTGGAGCAGTGGTCGGCAAACTGGCCCCTTGAGTGTTGCTCTTTCACAAAATACAACGTGCGGGCGCGCACGTACAGTGCGATTGAAACTTCGTGGCCTATGCCACGGGGCCAAAGAGCCGCATGTGGCTCGCGAGCCGCGGTTTGCCGACCACTGAGCTAGAGTGGCGTAACTGAGGAACATCTCAGAATTCATTTGCAGTGGGAACTTTGAATAGTTTTTATGTTCATTTGCCCGTTTGACTGAGATGTAAGAGGTTGGATTGAATGATCCAAAAGAAGACAACAGAATGATGCAAAAATCTGAGCTTCTTGCAAGTTTCAGGATTCAATGTTTGCTTTGATATTTAGATAAAAAGTATAGATTAGAGAGAGAATATTTAATTCACCCTTGTTTCCATCCAGGGTGGGCCTTTGAGGGAATTCAGTTTCTCACCAGTCCTAAGTTTCTTAGTGTTTCAGATGATTTCAGACTTGCCACTGTTTCAGCAAGTAAGAAATTTGACTGCTACTTGCCATCATTATCTGTGTTCTGGCCCTTAGTCTTATTTCTTTCCAGCCTTTATTTGTTGGGAATGTGTCAGATCCAGGTTTCTTTTTATTTTTTATTTATTGTGAAGCATAACGCATATACAGAAAAGTACATAATGTGGAGAAATGCTTAATGAATGATTACAAAATGACCACTTATGTAACCATCATCCTGATCAAGAAATACTACATTACTAGAACCTCAGTAGCCCCCTACCCACCTCTCCTTCCTAAAGATCCATTCCCCTGACTTTTAACACTATAGCTTGTTTCTGCCTGTTTTTAAACTTTACATATGTGGAACCATATAGTATGCATTATTTTGCGTCTGGCCAATTTGGCTTAACATTATATTTGTGACATTTAATATGTTGTTGTGTATAGCTGTTCCATGTTTATTTACACTGTTGTATAATATTTTCTTGTATTGCACATACTGCTGTTGCAATTTGGATAGTTTCCAGTCTTGGCTATTCTGAGTATTGCTGCTCTGAGCATTAACAACATGGTGCTCCAAGTACATACAGCATTTCTGCTGGAAGTGGGATTGCTGAATCATAGGATGTGTGTAGCTTCAGTTTTTAAAGAGAATGCTAAACTGCAAAGTGGTGGTATTTCCATCCAAAGTGGTGGTATTTCATCTTTATCTATTGTTGTTCAATTTGTTGGCATGTAGTTGTTTGTAATATTTTCTTATAATCCTTTGCATTTCTGTGGTGTCAGTTGTTACTTTTCTCCTTTCATTTCTGATTTCATTTATTTGGGTCCTCTTTTTCTTAATGAGTCTGGTTGAAGGTTTATCAATCTTGATTATCTTTTCAAAGAAACAGCTCTTGGTTTCATTGACATTTTGAATTGTTTATTAGACTTGATTTCATTTATTTATGCTCTGATCTTTATTATTTTCTCCCTTCTACTCACTTTGGGCTTTGTTTTTTGTTCTTTTTCTAGTTTCTTTAGGTGTACATTTAGATTATTTATTCTTCTTTTTCCTTCAGATATGCATGTATTGCTATAAATTTCCCTTTTAGGACTGCGTTCACTGTGTCCCATAGATTTTGTGTTGTGTTTTCATTTTCATTTGTCTCAAGGTATCTTTTGATTTCTTCCCTGATCTCATTTTTAACCTATTAATTGTTTAGTAACATGTTATTTAGTCTCCATGTGTTGGTGTTTTTTTCAGTTTTATTCTTTTAATTGATTTCTAGTTTCATACCATTATGGTCAAAGATGTCTGATGAGATTTTAATCTTCTTAAATTTATTGAGACTTGCTCTGTGGCCTTTTGATTTGAAGTGGGTCTCTTGTAGACAGAACATATGTGGACCTTGTTTTCTTTTTCTTTTTTTAAAAAATATATTTTATTGATTTTTTACAGAGAGGAAGGGAGAGAGATAGTTAGAAACATCGATGAGAGAGAAACATCGATCAGCTGCCTCCTGCACATCTCCCACTGGGGATGTGCCTGCAACCCAGGTACATGCCCTTGACCGGAATCGAACCTGGGACCTTTCAGTCTGCAGGCTGACGCTCTATCCACTGAACCAAACCGGTTTCGGCTGGACCTTGTTTTCTTATTCATTCAGCTATCCTATGTCTTTTGATTAGAGTATTCAATTAGCTTATATTTGAAGTGATTATTGATAGGTATGTATTTATTACCATTTTGTTATACATATTTATGTTTCTCCTTTTTTCTTTTCTTCTTCTTAAAGAAGTTTCTTTAACATTTCTTATAATACTAGTTTGGTGGTGATGAACTCTTTCAGCTTTTTCTTGTCTGAGAAGCTCTTTATTTCTTCTTCAATTTTAAATGTTAGTCTTGTTGGGTAGGGTATTCTTGGTTGTAGGCCCATGCTTTTTATTTCACTGAGCCACACTGGCCTGGAACTCCTAGCTCTTGTCTCAAAAATCCATTCAGCTATCCTGTACTTTCAAAGTTAATCCTTCTATTTTAGAAATGAAATCATAAAGTCAATTAGAAAACTCATCTAGTGAGTTAGAACCTTCACTTATTGAAATAGAATCTTCAACAGTAGAAAAAATTGGAAATTAAAAAATTTAAAATTCGAACTGCTTGACTTACATATTTAGGTTCTTAGATATGTACACTTATATTTACTTTTAGGCACTAATATACTTTGTTGGGCTGTTTAAACTATTTCTAATCTTGTAAAAAGACAATATATTCAGTTTGGCTGTAAGTATGTGTTACTTGAGAGTCTTTTCAAAAATCCTCTTTGAGAGACTATTATTTTCTCAGAAGTAAAATACCTGTTATAGAGGAAGGCTTTTATGTTACCTCTCAAGACTGCCTAGAGATATGCAGAATTACTGACACTAATCATGGACCCAACACCTTTAAGCTATCAAGGAATGCCCAGAGGGAGAGGTGGCTGGAATTACTGCCTCTTCTTTGAGGCACTGTCAGATGGTTTAGGGTTTACTTTGACCTGGGTTATAAAACTGTTATTGCAAGAGTTGGGAGACAGAAATAGCTGTCTTTGTATGAGAATATTTGCACAGAAAAGAAAAAAAAATGTTGGAAAATGTGTTTTAATAGTAATACTATGTGTAGCATTAATAAAAAAAATTAAAGGGTTCTATTTTCTAGATTAGTGATTCTCAAATTCTTTTGGAATCAGATTACTTTACATTCGTAAAAATTATTAAGAACCCCAAAATGCTTTTGTTTATGTGAGTAAATGTTAAAGCTTATGATGAAATATTTTTCATTTCAAATTAGGTTAAAAAAAACCCCTATCACATGTTACTCTATGAGTTATTTTATATAAATACTAGGAACTCAGCGCACGATTTGAAATCTCGCAGCGCCACCCTGCCTTGACACCCGAACCTTTCCATACAGAGCTCCAGCCCCCAAACCCTCTGGCCTTCTCTGGCCACTTCAAGCCCCGCCCTCAGTCCCTTGAGTCGCCTGAGGCTGGTCCCACCTTCTCTGGGCGCCTCCCTGCCATATTAATACCGGCAAGGGCAAGAAAATGGAAGAATGGTGGACACTTATAACATGGAATACATTGGTTAATTCATTTACATTTTAATTTGAGAAGAAATGCATGATCTTGGTTCAGGGCTTGCCTTTATTGGTGTAAAACCATGTTCCTCATTCCTTGGTCCAGTTTATGATGGGAAAGAATGAAGATTTGGATAAGAACATCAATCTGCTCTACCTAGGGTCTTGCTGCTTATGTAGCTGAGGGAAACCAGGGTAGGCTTTTCACAGGGACAGAGGTTTCAGCTTCCTCTTCTGTAGCCATGGTGATAGTGGGGTATGTGCTCCTATCTAGTCTTTTAATTGGAACACTGCCTACATCTCCAGTTCCATACCAGAGCTCTCTCACACATTGAGTTTAATGTGATAATTAGCTAGGATTAAATTGCCTATTAAACAAAGTGATCTTAATCAATAATGTGCTATTATAATTGGAAGGATGTTAAATTATTACATACCTTGTGCAATATTTCTTTGATCTTAAGTGTACATTTTGACATATTTTAACAATACTGAAATGAGAAAGTGTTTTTCAATCAAAGATGTGGCAGTTTAACTGGTGGACATTTCTCCATACCCTCATCCTCTCTGCCCCCACAACTTTGTAAAATAGTATCAGTTTTTGAAACGTTATATTTAAATACATTTCTTTTTTTAAAAATTTATTTTATTTTTTAAAGTATTACAGATAGTAGTAAATATGTCTCTCCCCCCCCCCCCCCCATTGACCTTCCCCCGGCCTCCCCTACCAAATACATTTTTTTGGTTATAATTACAAATGTCTATTTCATGAGGAAGACTACAATATAGTTCTCGTTTTTAATTCTGTTCATAATAGGTTTTTTTTAGGACAGTGGAACTGATACAAGAGCCCATAAAAGGTTCTCCTGGTCTGAGTTTCTACTTCAAAATTAATGGGTTTCCCATATTTCTGAAAGGATCAAACTGGATCCCAGCAGATTCGTTCCAGGATCGAGTAACCTCTGACTTGTAAGTTATCATCTTTCTTTTCTTGTTTCTCTTTTATTAACAGAGCCACAAAGCTTAAGAGCTGCTCATTCTTACTTTCGTTAGTTCCAGTCGAAGGAATTGAGGGGCAATATAGAATTCTAGGATAAAAATTTTTCTAAAAGATGATTAAACTTGTCCCCCCCCTCTGCTACTGTTTTGAAGAGAACCTTAAATATTTTTGTTCATCCTTTTAAATATTTATCTCCTCATGCTAAGATATTTGCATATTCCTTTACTTTTATCTTAATAAAAAGAACTAAAACAATCTTTAAAATTTTAGATCTAGGAAAAAAATTAAAGTATTTTTCTGAAGCTGTGAGAATTGAACAATATAAGAAAACTAGGGGCCCGGTGCACGAAATTCGTGCACTGGGTGTGTGTGGGGAGGGGAGTGTCCCTCAGCCCAGCCTGCCCCCTCTCACATACTGGGAGCCCTCAGGCGTTGACCCCCATCACCCTCCAATCGCAGGATCGGCCCCTTGCCCAGGCCTGATGCCTCGGCCAGAGGTGTCAGGCTTGGACGGGGGACCCCCATCTCCCCCTGATCACTGGCTCTGGCCCCCGCCCAGGCCTGAGGCCTCTGGCCCAGGAATCATGCCTGGGCAGGGGACCCCCATCTCCCTCTGATCGCTTGCTCCACCCCCCGCCCAAGCCTGATGCCTCTGACCCAGGCTTCAGGCCTGGGCAAGGGGACCATCATATCCCCCCAATCCCCGGCTCTGCCCCCCGCCCAGGCCTGATGCTTTGGCCAGAGGAGTTGACCCTCATCACCCTCCGATCACCAATCACTGGATCGGCCCCTTGACCAGGCCTGAGGCCTCCGGCAGAGGTGTCAGGCCTGGGCAGGGGACCCCCAGCTCCCCGCGGTTGCAGGCTCCGCCCCTGCCCAGGCCTAACGCCTCTGGCCTAGGCGTCCGGCCCAGGCAGCGGGGACCCGCAGCTGCAGCGGCCTCGCCATCGTGGGCTCCGCTTTAGGCCCAGGCAAGGGACCCCTAGCTCCCGGGACTGCCAGCTTCGACCGTGCCCAGCTCCCATCGCTGGCTCCACCCCTACTTCCTGCTATCACTGGCCAGGGCGGAAAAGGCACCTGATTCTCCGATCATGGCTGGGGGGCAGGGCAAAGGCGGCCCCAGGGCTGCCTTGGCCCTGCCCCCCAGCTCTTAGCTCCCCCCTGGGTTTCTGATCACTGTCAGTGGCAGGGGGCTTCTTCCTGCTTTCCCTTTCACCTCCCTGCATTGTGCCTACATATGCAAATTAACCGCCATCTTGTTGGCAGTTAACTGCCAATCATAATTGGCAGTTAACTGCCAATCATAGTTGGCAGTTAATTTGCATATAGCCCTGATTAGCCAATGAAAAGGGTATCGTCGTACGCCAATTACCATTTTTCTCTTTTATTAGATAGGATAATTTTTTAAATTGGGTTTGTAAACTACTGTCTTTGTGATAGTGAAGATAAGCCTTGTGAAGTGAAAATAAACACTGTTAACGTATTTATAAATGTATAAATATGCATTGCAGTATATTACTAGATGTTTAGAATGTAGATGTGGTTGGTAACTAAACTCTAATTTTTCCCAAGCTTGTAGTAATTTCCTTTTACATATACATATATATATATATATATATATATATATATATATATATATGTATATGTATATATATATATCCCCATATTATCTATCTATCTATCTATCTATCTATCTATCTATCTATCTATCTATCTATCTATATAGTTTTGAATTTTATATTAAAATGAAATTATCCTCCAGGCATAGGCCCAGGTAATTAGCTGTCTCTCTCTTTTAAATGCTCCTCTCCTATCTGGCTGGTTTTGGTGCAGCTGTTCAGCACAGCTGGGCCAATTAGTAAACCTGCCCGTGGGCACCTTTGCTCAGAGTCAGTGCTCTGGGTCCCGGGCTAGCCTGTTACTGGTCTTTTTCGTTCCTTTCTGGGCATTGCTCTGGAGATAGAAGGTACATGCATGTCTCTCAAAGTGGCTGTAAATTTCTAGACTTTTCTTTTTTAATTTTTATTGATTTTAGAGAGGAAGGGAGAGGGAGAGAGAGATAGAAACATCAATGATGAGAGAGAATCATTAATTGGCTACCTCCTGCACGCCCCACATTGGGGATCAAGCCTGCAACCCTGGCATGTGCCCTTGACCAGAATTGAACCTGGGATCTTTCAGTCTGCAGGCCGATGCTCTATTCACTGAACCAAACCAGCTAGGGCCAAACCATCATCATTTTAAAATGTGTTTTTCTAGCAGAGATTTTAAGTGTGTTTATCACCCACATGTGTTTCTTAAAATCTTTTTTTTTAGCATCCCCAGGTTTTCAGATTAGTGTTTGTTTTTAAAATTTCTCTATAGGTTATCACTCCTTTTGCAGTCTGTTGTGGATGCTAACATGAATACTCTTCGGGTGTGGGGAGGAGGTATTTATGAGCAAGATGAATTCTATGAACTCTGTGATGAACTAGGAATAATGGTGAGTAGTTGACAGCACTTTTCTTTTTGACTAGAGGCCCAGTGCATGAATTTGTGCATGGGTGGGGTCTGGCTGGCCCATCCTGATCGGGGCCGACCGAGCTGGGCTGGCTGGGGGTAGGGGATGCAGGAGATTAGCCGGCCGCCCCGTCTCTGATTGGGGTGGGAGGGGCCAATAGGGGACGGGGCCAGCTGGGGGGAGGGGCCATGGGTTGTTGGCCGGCCAGCCCCACCCCCTGGCCGAACTCCCGGTTGAACTCCCAGTCAAGGGAACAATTTATATATTAGCCTTTTATTGTATAGGACTAGAGGCCCAGTGCACGGAATTCATGCATGGGGGTGGGGGCAGTTCCTCAGCCTAGCTTGCACCCTCTCTAATCCGGTACCTCTTGCAATCCAGGACTGCTGGCTCCTAACTGCTCGCCTGCCTGCTTTCCTGATTGCGCCAAACTTCCTCTGCCTGCCTGATCACTCCTAACCACCTCTGCCTTGGCCTTACACCCAGGACCCAGGCTTTCCTCCTCCAGCCAGCCACAGGAACCCAGGATTGGGGCCGGCTTCGCCTGGGCCGGCTGCAGGCACAGGCACCTGGGACCGTGGGTGGGCAGCTTCTCCTGGGCCCAGCTTTGTCACGAAGGACGTCCAGAAGACATCTGGCCTAATTAGCATATTACCCTTTTATTAGTATAGATATGTTACTTTTTCTGCATTCTGAGAGGGTGATATTGCTCATTCCTTCTTTTCTCAGAGTCAGGAATGATGTTCCTTTTTTTTTTTTTTTTTTTTTTTTTTGCAAAAGATTGAATGGCATCTTAAGAACCAAGAGCCAGAGTTGATAGCGAGTATCACAAATTATTTAATTATTTTTGAATGATAGGCATTCTCTATAATAGTTATATCAGTATGTATCTATCTACATTTTCTTTGTGATTTGAGACTATGCATAAAAAAGAAAATAAGATATTTAAAAACTTTAACTTTAAGGAGCACCAACAAGCCCTAGAGAGAAGAAAAATAAAAACATTAAAGTAAAGGTGTGCTAGCACTCCCAACATGTTTTACATTAGTGAGGGCTACACAAAGAAAATATATTTTTAGTTTTAGTATTACAGTTCTAAAATTTAAAGCTCTCCATAGAAGAGTCGTAATTATAATAATATTGATAATGCTGATGGTCATGATGATGTGACAATATTCTGTAATATTTATTGAGTGCCAGGCATTGTTCTCCGTGCTCTGCATCTATTATTTTGTTTGAACTGCATGCCTATTCTGTGGGGTGGTGGTTGTTGCTCTATATCCCCATTTCACAGAGAAGGACACTGACATGTGCAGGGTTAAATAACTCGCCCACAGCACATGGTGGGGCTATGGTGGAGTCAAGGTTCCCACTCAGGCCCAGTGAACCGAGGCCCTGCTCTCAACCACTTAGCATGACAGCCTCCCCAGGAATGAGCTTACGTGGTGTCAGTACTAAAATGTCCATGTAGTAATTATTTTTGGCTATGAAAATGTATTCCTTCATAAACAATGTATATTTCTTTCTTTCTTTTTCTGTTTTAATTAAATTTATCTTTATTGTTGAGAGTATTACAGATGCCCCTTCTCTTATTGTCCCCTCCACCAAGTTCCTGCCCCACCCCAGGCCTTCACCACCCTATGTTGTCTGTGCCCATGAGCTATGCATATATGCATATAAATTCTTCGGTTAATCTCTTCCCAGCTCCCCACTCCTCCCTTCCCTCTGAGAAATGTATGTTTTTAATAGTCTGGTCCATCTCTCAATACCAAATTTCCAGTGGCAATTAGAGTGAGTTAGGAGTAAGGAGGGGCTGGGGTAGGAAGCTTCATTTAGAATTTTATTTCCCCCTCAACACACTCACTATTTCCTCACTTGAATTCTCAGTCTTTCCTGCTTCCCTTGCATTTTATCTTCTCGGCTTTTCCTACGGCTATGTGCAGTTCTGGGAAGTCAGGGGACCCCGAGTGCCTCGCACATAGTAGGGCTCAAATGATCACACTCATTGGACGAACTTGATTTTTCATCTGCATGAAAGATAATCCCCACAGTTCAGACTGAGGAATTTGTTTCTGTGTGGTAAATCCATGGAAGTGCTTTATCACCTTTTATTTGGTTTGCTAGGTATGGCAGGATTTCATGTTTGCCTGTGCCCTTTATCCAACTGATGCGGACTTCATAAATTCAGTGAGAGCAGAAGTTGCTTACCAGGTACGTTACTACCATTTCAAGAAGGAAAAGGCTTACGTTTTAGTTTTGCCTTTTGTTAAACCACTCCATATTTCTTTTTGTTGTTCTCTTTACTAAACCTCATGAAAAATCACAATCAGGTAATTGTTTTCCTAGGTGATTCCACCCAGTCTCATGGCTTTACCATATTACCACTCTCATATTTATCTCTGGCACAACTTCTCTGCTGAATTCCTGGTTCTTATATCCAACTGCTAACTTGGTGCCTCCACTTATGGACATCCCAAATGTAACATGTCCAAAACAAAGTTATATTACCTTCCCTGAACTTGCTTTTCCTGCAGTTTTCAATAATTGGCAATGCCAGTCTGAATTTCTCAGGTCAAAAATTTAAAGTGATTCTTGACTCCTTGATTTCTTTTGCATTCCACATATACACACTTATATTTGTACTAGAGGCCCAGTGCATGGATTTGTGCACCAGTGGGGTCCCGTGGCCTGGCCTGCGGGGATCGGGCTGAAACCAGCTCTCCAACATCCCCCGAGGGGTCCCAGATTGTGAGAGGGCGGTTCTTGGGTGACACACCCCGGAATCTGGCTCCCTCCTCTCTGGTTCTGGATGCATCACCCAAGAACTGCCGCTGCCAAGTGACTGCAGCTGGCAGCTCCTGTGTTGAGCATCTGCCCCCTGGTGGTCAGTGCATGTCCTAGCTACTGGACAGTTGGCCGGTCAGCCGGTCGCTTAGGCTTATATATATATAGATATAGATTTATACATCTGTAAATGCAAGGAGGTGATTATATCCTAGCTCCATCCCCTGAAGAGACCCAGAAACAGTGAACAACATAGTAATATTGAGACTCCTTATATTAAAATAATATTTCCCATTAAGAGAAGGTCTTTGGCTTAATCAATAAAGAAAAAAAGAGAGAGAGAGAAGGTCTTCTTAGAGACATGACTTACTTCAGGTGTGGGGCAGGAAATATACTAGATTATCCTGGAAGATTTTGACAGATACAAGGAGGCAATGAAAGATACGCCAAAAGGACTTTGGTGGGACTCTGACCAACCCAAAGTGGGACAGTTTGAGGTTCAATAAGGATAAGAATGTCAGTGGATCGAAATCCATCAACTGTGTTGAAATACATGAGTTTATAGTTATAAACTGTGTATTTGCATGAAAAACCAAAACAAAAGCAAGGAGATGATTACTATAACGCTCAAGATAGCGCCTATTTTGGAAGGAGGACAGGACCACGATTGGGAAGTGGTTGGTAAAGTTTTCTTCCTGGTCTGGGTGGTGGTTATAGACCGATTGCCTAATAATCGTTTACTGTGCCATAATTTATTTTCTTCACCTGTGTTTTATTAAAAAAAATAAGGCTTTAAAGTACAAATTGAGTCATCCCTTGCTGAAAGCCCTGCAGATAGAGTTAAGGACCCTCAGCAGGCACTGTCCCGTCTCTGCCTGCCTCTCCACCTCACCAAGCACCGCTTCCCCTGCGTGTATGCCCTGGCCCACCATCCCCATCACCTTCCCTTGTGGACCACCTCACTCATTCTCTCCGGCCCCTGTTAACCTTGAGCAAGGCTTCCTCTGGTGAAGAAATCTTTCTGAATCTGCAAATCTAGATGAGGTCATTTGCCCTCTGTGAGCCACGTCACACTTTGGATTCCCCGTTCAGGCGTTGCCACCCCTGTAAAGTTGCAACCTCTCTGAGGCCAGGGCTTGTTCCCTTCTGTGTCCCTCCTCCCCGGCTGGATTATTCACCCGGTAGATGGATGGAGAGATGAATGAATAACTTTAAACTATTGATTATAGTTATGTAGGTTGCAAACATTTCAGCTTTTTTTTTTTTAATCCTCACCCGAGGATGTGTTTTTTAATTGATTTTTTTAGAGAGAGAGAAGGGGGAGGAGGGTAGAGAAATAACGATGTAAGAGTTTTTAGAAAACTCTTGATTGATTGGTTGCTTCCTGTTTACACCTTGGCCAGAGACTGAACCTGCAGCCCAAGTATGTGCCGTGACTGGGAATTGAACCTGCAAGCTTTTAATGTATAGCACGATGCTCCAACCCACTGAGCAACCTGACCAGGATGCAAACATTTCAGTTTTATCTTTACTTTTCTTTTATACAAATAGTTTAATATGGTATCTGTGTGCCTTCCAAAAGAGGAGAACTTCTAATGCAGAGTTCGTTAACATTTTAAATTGAAGCTTACAATGAAATTCTCAGTCATTTTGAAGGGTATCACAGTCACTGAAGTTTTCTTGCCTCTTCAGTGTTTGTATCTGTGTTTTCACCAGCACCACAAACATGCCAGTCATTGCTGGTAGCAGTCTCACTTACCTGGGCATATGTAGAGGCAAATAAAGGAAATACTGTTTATAAGGATGATTTAGAAAAACACAGGATGTTAATTTTTTTAAATGAGCTATATCTCTTTAATGCATCTCTGTATGATGTATGAATAACTTAGCATCTTGAATGGAGACCACAGTGGAAACAGCAGCTGGGATCCATCACTGTGATCATCCCTGACTGTGAAAGAGAAGGGGTGAATACCACGGAGGTTATATTGCTAAGCCATGTTCCAAAAGAATTTCTCGTGACCATTGAATCCCTTTGTTGTCCTCAAAGGCTTAATTGCCCTCTTCTATTGGGGTGCATCTCCCTGTGTGTCAGAAGACCTGACGCAGGGCTGGCCCACAGTGAGCCCAGCTCATGCAGACCTAAATTTTTTCAATATTGTTAACTTTTTATTCCATAGTCTTACAGTTTATTTTAATGTATATCACACACAAAAAGATATTTTCCCCATGTCTTTTATTGAATTTATTGGGGTGACATTGGTTAATAAAATTGTATAGGTTTCAGGTGTACAGTTCTATAATACATCTCTATATTGTGTTGTGTATTCACCACCCCAAGTCAAATCTCCTTCTATCACCATTTATCCTTCCTATACCCTCCTCCATCTCTCCCCACTTCCCTTTCCCTCTGGTAATCACCATACTATTGTCTGTGCCTATAAATTTTGTTTGTTTATTTGTTTTCAGGCCTCAATTCTGGAGGCTGGCAGGGTTTTAGATAGATTCAGTAACAGCCTTAGTTGATTTCTTAGGACATGACATTGATACTTCTTTCACGTGACATCCTCTTGATGCCCTAATCTATTTTTTTCTTTAGAATATTCCATATGTTTGTCTTCAACTTCCAGAGCATCTCTGGTACTCACTTGCTTTGTAAAACCCTCTCTAGTTCTCATGGGTTTTGACCTTGGTGGATGGGAACCTCATACCTCTTTCAGCCTAAGTTCTGTCTCATTCGTATCTTCACTCAAAGCCCCAACTTGCTCTTGAGACGACTAACCCTGTAATTTAATGTAAGATGTCCTGCATTCTGTACTTCTTAGAACCTTGTTGTGGCCGAGTCAGATAATGCTGAGCTTGATTTATTTTTCATGTTTAATAAAAAAAATTATATTTTCTTCAGTTTTTGTACAGTAGAGAAGAGCAGCCTTACCTTATCAGTATTTAGAAAATCTAGATAAAAAGAATCTCAGAGATTTTAAAAAATGTATTCCCACAGGTAAAGTTATAGCCATTTTCTAATGGGCTTTGTGGCATGTCAAAATTTATGTGCAGAGCTGGCCAGCCTGGCTCAGTGATTGAGCGTCGAGCTATGAACCAGGAGGTCATGTTTTGATTCCCGGTAGGGCACATGCGAAGGTTGTGGGCTCGATCCCCAATGTGGGGCATGTGGGAGGCAGCCAATCAGAGATTCTCTCCCATCATTGATGTTTCTATCTCTCCCTTTCCCTTCCTCTCTGAAATCAATAAAAATATATTTTTAAAAATTTATGTGCAGAAATTCAATGGCTATAATTTTATATTTATTATAGTTCTGAGTTTTTTTATGTTGAGCATTTGAAAATTATTTTATGTTTTCTTACATTTTAGATCAGGAGACTGAAATCTCATCCCTCCATCATCATATGGGGTGGAAATAATGAAAATGAAGCGGCACTAATGATGAATTGGTATAGCATAGACTTCACATACCTCCCTACTTACATGAAAGATTATGTGAAACTATATGTTGAAAACATCCGAGAGCTCGTTTTGGAAGTAAGTAATGGTTTTAATGCAGTAGAATTTAAGAACCTGTTTTAAAAATGGATCAGTTTGAAATTTGGTATAATATATTTTTATACCCTTTATTTTAGGGCAACCTTCAACAATATCATTTTAATGCAGAGCAGTCCATTATAATACTGCAGCCTGTGAAAGGATTCATGGGTTTTGGACTTCTTTAAGAATCAATGTATCTGTGGATCTCCCACACATACACCAATATTGTGTTTATAATTGAAGGTTGTCACAGACACTTTGGAGGCCATCCATGGATCCTCAATGGTTGTGAATCTATATATTAGATGATTATTGATATGCCACTTCTTTTCTTTTTTAAAAAATACATTAAGATAGTGAATTCTGTGAATGAATTTTCTAATGATAACCTGGTCCTGGTATAAGCATTATGTAGTTAATAATGCTTTCTTCTTTTCCTTTATGCCAGATATAATTTGCTGATATTAATTATAATTAAAAATATTCATATTCACAAGTGAAATTGGTCTCTGGTAAGTATTATAAACTCAAATGTTTGAAGGAGCCAAATTTGTTTTTAAAAATTGAGTAGAGTAGAGGAGGCTCACAAAGAGAGAAGAGGGGCTGCGGCAATAGGAGAATGGATGTTGGATCTCATAACGTTTATATTCAGCAAGCTGCTTCCAGCAGCTTTTTCATACAAACATCCAGTCTCAGTTTGTGATACGGACTTTCATAAAATCTCTCGAAGGTTCACAAACCCTTTGCAGCGACAGGCCTTGGGGTGCCGTGCCCTTGGCCTAATGGACCCTGGCCAGGCAGCTGGCCTCAGTTAGAAGCTTAGCCTTTCCCAGGTACCTCTCCCAGGTACCTACAAACCCAGCACAAGTGCCAACCACTTGTAGACAACTTGGCTTATTCAAGGTGGCCCCAGGCTGGGCACAGGCAGTAGCCAGAGAGGCCCCAAGTAAACACATGTTATGGCCAGCTTCAGACCACATTAGAGCACCACTGATTCACCCCCACAAATGACACACCCAAAGGGCAGTCTTGGTAGGCATGCTAGCCTAGCTAAAGCAAATTCTGGTTTGAGGGTCAGCCCCTGCCCTCCTCTGTAGTCACAGCCATTTCTCACAACCAGTAAACTAAGAGTCAGTTCTTCCCTTGGAGTGCTAAGAGAAATCAAGGCTTTACTACAACTGGAGCTGTACCCACACAAGGGACACACCTGTAGCATCCAGATAAGGTGACCAGGGAGAGTGCACTACTGGGCCCCACCAGATACCTACTACATAAGACCACTCTAGCAATACCAGGAAATGTAGCAGATGTACCTAATGGGGAGACAAAGAAACATCTCCCAAATGAGAGAATAGGAGACATTGCCAGAGAAAGAGCTAAATAAAATGGAGACAAGCAAACTACCACATGTAGAGTTCAAAACACTGGTTATAAGATGCTCAATGAACTTAGGGGAAGAGTGGACAATATCAGTGAGAACTTTAACAAAGAGATGGGAAACATAAAAATGGAGATAGAAAACATAAAAAAGAACCATTTGGAAATTAAGAATACAACAACTGAAATCAATAGTAGATTAGATTACCCAGAGGATCAAATCAGAGATTTGGAAGACAAGGTAGCAGAAAGCAATCAATCAGAACAGAAAAAAAAAAGAATAGTTTAAGGGGCCTCTGGGACAACATTAAGCATACCAACATTTGCAACAAAGGGGTACCAGAAGGAAAGATAGAGAGCAAGGAATTGAAAACCTATTTGAAGAAATAATGATGGAAAATTTCCCTAATCTGGCAAAGGAAAAAGACACCCAAGTCCAGGAAGTACATCTCAAACAAGATGTACCAAAAGAGGCCCACACCAAGACACATTATAATTAAAATGGCAGTTGTTAAAGGCAAAGAGATAATCTTAAAAGCAGCAAGAGAAAAGCAGTTAGTTACTTACAAGGGAGCTACTAAAAAAGACTGTCAGCTGATTTTTCAACAGAAACTTTGCAGGTCAGAAAGGATTGGCATGACATATTCCAAGTATTGAAAAGCAAGGACCTACAACTAAGATCACTCTACCCAACAAAGCTATCATTTATAATCAGAGCACAGATAAAGAGCTTCCCAGACAAGAAAAAACTAAAGGAGTTGATCACCACCAAACCAGTATTACAAGAATTGTTAAAGGGTCTTCATTAAGAAGAAGAAAAAGACCAAAATTTGAATAATAAAATGGCAATAACTACATACCTATCAATAATTTAGATGCAAATGAATTAAATGTTTCAATCAAAAACATAGGGTGGATGAACAACAAGACTCGTATATATGCTGCCTTCAAGAGACCCATTTCAAATCAAAAGACCCACTCAGACTTAAAGTAAAGGGATAAAAAAAAGATATTTTATGCAAATGAAAACAAGATAAAAGCTGGGATAGCAATACATACATCAGGAAAAATATAAGACTTTAAAACAAAGGCTACAACAAGGGACAAGGAAGGACCCAGCAATCCCACTTCTAGATATTTATCCAAAGAAACTCAAAACACTAAATTGAAAAGAAAATGCACCCATATCTTTAATGAAACATTATTGACAATAGCCAAGGTATGGAAGCAACCTAAGTGTCCATTGATAGATGAATGGATAAAGAAGATATGGTACATATGTACAATGGAATATTATTCACCATAAAAAGAGTGAAATCTTGCTATTTGTGACAAAGTGGATGGATCTAGAGGGTATCATGCTAAGTGAAATAAGTCAGAGAAAGACAAATATATTACTTACATGTGGAATCTAAAATACTAAATAAATAAACAGAAACAAACTCATCAATAGAGAACATTTTGATGTTTGCCAAATGAGAGCGGGTTGGGAAGATGAATAAAAAGGGTCAAAGATTAAGATGTGCAAATTAAGGAAAGGAAGAAGAAGGAGAAGGAGAATAAAAAATATGAACAACAAAATGGCAATATATACATATCTATCGACAATTGTATCTAAAAATCAAACTAAATGGACAAGGAATCTAATGAACAAAATAAACTGATGAATAAAATAGAACCAGAGGCATGGAAACATGGAATAGACTGACAAATCTCAGAGGGAAGGGGAGGTGGGGAGAGATTAACCAAAAAACTTATATGCATATATGCATTAGCTATGGACACAGACAATAGGGTGGTAAAGGCCTGGGGTGGGGCAGGAACCAGGTGGAGGGGGACAATGGGAGGAAAAAGGGGGACATCTGTAATATTCTCAACAATAAAGATTAAAAAAATAATGTGCAATTTGCCAGTTATAAAAACTGTTATGGGGATGTAAAGTACAACATAAAGAATAGAGTCAATAATATTGTAATAATTAGTATCGTGTCAGATGGGTATTAGGCTTATCAAAGTGATCAGTTTGTAAGTTGTACAAATATCTAGTCACTATATGGTAGACCTGGAACTAATGTAATATTGTATATCAACTATAATTAAAACTTAAAAAATTATTTAAAAAATAAAATTATGTAAGTAAATGCTAAAGTAGAATTTGCTATCTGTATAATGTATGAATATGTTGGTGTATGATATAAGGGTTAAATGTAGAGGAAAGAACTGGTTCCCAGCTCCACTTAGGGCAGTTCTCTTTGCACCACTCTTTGTTAGATAGGCATAGCATACTTGTATTTACTACATGCATATATAATCATATCTTAATACAAATTGGCCTTTTTTTTGCAGGTAGAGGAAACAGCATTTTTGTTTGTTTTTGAAGTAATGCCTTAAAAAATTTAACTTTTTAGAAACTGTAATGTTTATCATGTGATTTAATCATCTGATTGTATTTACAGTTTTAATCGTAATTAGATGTTTTAAGTACTCGCCTATATCCTGAAGCAATTCTATACAGGATATATTTAGAAGAATACTATATGATTTTGGCACCCAAATATGCCCAGTTGATGGCACTTTTCTATTTATGTGAAGAAACTTCAGTGGGATTACTTGAAAAACATAGGCTTAAGTTTTTAGCTTTTCTGATATGCTAAGTCATGTATCATGAAGAATTTTTCTTTTCACAAAGTGTTGTGGTTTAAGCTTTAATTAGTATTTATAGAACATTTGTTTTAGTCTTTTAACTCACAGTATTATGTTTTTCATATCTGAGGGATTTAAGAAATAGATTTTTATATCTGATGATTTTCATTTCATTGCTTAATTATTAATCATGACTTCAAGTCCTTGCTGGGCCACTACATGTCTATGTAATCTTGGGCAAGTTACTGAATCTCCACTTTATTATTTATAAAATTGGGTTAACAATAGGCACTAACTATTAAGAGTTGTTATGTGGATTGAGTGAGTTAATGAATGAAAGGTACATTACACAGACTTGGGCACATAGTAGACTTTTAATTAATGCTAGTCATCATTCTCATCCTTTGTTGGTTTTACTAAACAAGCTAGGTCTTCAGATAGTTACAAACTTTAATGTCTAATATCAACACTACATTCTTGAACTTAAATATTTATTTGAAGATAGAAAGGATTAAGTGCTATATAATCATTACTGTTATTTTTATGAAAGCATTAGACATTTAAGGAAAAAGACCATGACTGATCTATCCACATACTAATCGTAATAATTAGTTTCCTAATGATTTTTCCTAAAAAAATAGTAGTTCTCTTGGTTTATCTTATGGTATTTCTTGGTCTGAATAAGCATTTATGGTCATGACTTAGAGAGGGGCCATTTGATAGAGTAAAAATCAGGCCTTAAGATTAACTGATACAAAAATGGAAAGAAATCATAGTGCATCATCAAGAGCAAATATTTTTAGGGAGAGACTCATTAGTGATTTTACTGACTGGCTCATCTTATCAAATTTTCAAGAATCTGGAGGAATGGGATTGGGGGAGGGGGGGCAATCAGTCCAGCTTGATTGGTTAAGGCCAATTAATTGGCCTTCTCCAATTTTACTTCAAAGCCATTATAACAGAATATTGTTTAAAATTTAAGAGTACCTACAGTCTTACCATGTGTTTTTATGTTTTAAATTCAACTACCATCTGCTGCATATGTATTACGAGGAGCAAAGCCTCCTTCCCAATGCTGTGGGGAAACTTTTCCTCCTGGGCTTCCAGTCTGTGCTCAGGGGAAACATGGGAAGAATTACAGGGCAGAATGAAAGAAGTGCTATAAAAAATGTAGTGCCAGCATGGTGGGAACTATGTGAAAGACCATCATTTATTTTTTTACTGGAGGCCCGGTGCATGAAAATTCATGCACTCGGGGGGTGGTCCCTCAGCCTGGCCTGTGCCCTCTCACAGCCCAGGAGCCCTTGGGGGATGTCCACCTGCCAGCTTAGGCCTGTTCCCCGGGGAATCAGGCCTAAGCTGGCAGTCAGATACCCCTCTGGCAGCCCGGGAGCCCTCAGGGGATGTCTGACTGCTGGCTTAGGCCTGCTCTCCCTGGGGAGCAGGCCTAAGCTGCAGTCAGACATCCTTAGCGCTGCCAAGGAGGTGGGAGAGGCTCCCTCCACCACCGCTGCGCTAGCAGCCATCAGCCCAGCTGTGGCTGAGTGGAGCTCCCCCTGTGGGAGTGCACTGACCACCAGGGGCCAGCTCCTGCGTTGAGCATCTGCCCCCTGGTGGTCAGTGCATGTCATAGCCACCAGTCATTCTTGTCGTTCCACCATTAGGGTCAATTTGCATATTACCCTTTTATTATATAGGATTTTTTAAAGATCATCATTTTAAATGGAAGGATCTAGGAAGGCTTTTTTTTTTTTTTAAATATATTGATTTTTTTTACAGAGAGGAAGGTAGAGGGATAGAGAGTTAGAAACATTGATGAGAGAGAAACATCGATCAGCTGCCTCCTGCACAACCCCTACTGGGCATGTGCCCGCAACCAAGGTACATGCCCTTGACTGGAATTGAACCTGGGACCTTTCAGTCTGCAGGCCGACTCTCTATCCACTGAGCCAAACTGGTTAGAATGGAAGGCTTTTAAATAAAAGGTGACATTCAAACCAAGCCTTTAGGTGGAGTAGAATGTGAGGCAAAGGATTATTCAGTAGGTGTTTTAGACCATAAAACAATGTGAATAAAAGTAAAAAGATGTAGGAAGCAGCATGCAGTGCCCAGTGCTTGAAGCAAAGGATTCCTGATTTGGTGTTGGAAAGTCAAAGATAGAAAAGTCAGCTTGGAAACAAATCTTTTTTTTTTTTTTAAATATATTTTATTGATTTCTTACAGAGAGGAAGGGAGAGGGATAGAGAGTTAGAAACATTGATGAGAGAGAAACATCGATCAGCTGCCTCCTGCACACCCCCTACTGGGTATGTGCCTGCAACCAAGGTACATGCCCTTGCCCAGAATTGAACCTGGGACCGTTGAGTCCACAGGCAGATGCTCTGTCCACTGAGCCAAACCGGCCAGAGCAAAAAATCTTTTTTTTTTAAAAAAAATGTATTTTTATTTTTTTCAGAGAGGAAAGGAGAGGGAAAGAGAGACAGAAACATCAATGATGAGAGAGAATCACTGATTGGCTGCCTCCTGCACACCCCCTACAAGGGATTGAGCCCGCAACCCAGGCATGTGCCCTGGTTCATAGGTCGATGCCCAAGCACTGTGCCATGCCAGCCAGGCTAGAAACAAATCTTAAAAGGACTTTGAATGTTATGGAGTGGGGCTGTATTCAGGAGACAGTAGGAAGCTAGTGGATATTTTGGCTGAGGGGAGGACCTTTATCCAACCCATTCTGGAAGGTACCTTTACTAGCAAAGAATTAGGGAGGTGAGAGATTTGAGGTTAAGAAACAAGTTATAAAAACCAGCGATATCAAGTTATTGAGAATAATAAATGCCAGACATTGACATATTAATTATGATTATTGTATTAATTAATTAATATTATTAATATATAGTAATGATATATGTTTTATAGAATTTATTTATTTAATTTTTGTAACTATCCTGAAATGTAAGTAATATAGTCTTTATTTTAGAGATGAAGGCATTGGAGGCTTACAACGATTCATTGCTCATGGTCATATTGGGTATAAGTAGAGTCCAATGGAGTGGGGCTGGAAATGAGGTGATGGAAAAAATATTTGAATTCAAAGTGACTGAATGCGGGGGCGGGGGAGTAAAATAGAGAGGGGGAGAAATTGAAGATGACTCTTACGTGGGTACCCTTAATGAAGGTAGGAAGCACAGTCAAATAATTTTGTGATTAATAAATAAGGACTTCTGCTTTGAATGGTTGGATTTGAAATGTTGTCAGGACAAGCCGGGTGGAAGTGTGGAGATGGTCAGTGGGAGTCGAGTGTGGAGGTGAAGTAGTCTGAGAGTAGTCCAAACATTTGGTGAGAGGGAATGCCTTGGGATAAGCCCATGGGAGCGGGTCTCGGAAACCCTTTTTACGAAAATGGCGCTGAAAGCTAAGAAGGAAGGCCCTGCCCCTCCCAAAGCCGAAGCCAAAACAAAGGCTTTGAAGGCAAAGAAAGCAGTGTTGAAAGGCGTCCACAGCCACACACAAAAAAAAGATCTGCACATCACCCACCTTCCCACGGCCAAAGACACTAAGGCTCCAGAGGCAGCCTAAATACCCTCGGAGGAGTGCACCCAGGAGAAGCAAGCTTGCCCACTACGCCATCATCAAATTCCCCCTGACTACCGAGTCAGCCATGAAGAAGATGGAAGATAATAATACACTGGTGTTCATTGTGGATGTCCAGGCCAACAAGCACCAGATCCAACAGGCTGTGAAGAAGCTCTATGACATTGACGTGGCCAAGGGCAACACCCTCATCAGGCCTGATGGCGGGAAGAAGGCATATGTTCGACTGGCTCCTGACTACGATGCTTTGGATGTTGCCAACAAAATTGGAATCATCTAAACCGAGTCCAGCTGCCTGATTCTAAATATAAAAATTTTACACTGTGAAAAAAAATAAGGAATGTCTTGGGAGAGGGGACTGACAAGGAGAGGCTGAAGAGAGAGCTCTGTCCCTCGGAGAAGGAGAGGGGAGCTGGGGAAAGAAGAATCAGAAAGGTCTGGGGGAACCAGAAGGTGAAAGAGTAGTGAATGAGCCCCAGGGTGGAGAGAACTTCAGAAACAGTGGGTGGTAAATACTCATTTGCTCACATCAGAGAGGGATGAGTGTGGGGTTTTTGCTTTATTTGGTAAGTAGAAGTCCATGGATAGTTTTTGAAAAACCAAACGAAAACTAACAACAATTTTAATTAAGTGGAATGATGGAGAGCTTAGTCAAGGGCTGAGGAGTGAGTGAGTGTAAAGAAATCTGCTGTACTGCAGGGACGGAGGGAATTGTTGGTCAGGATGAGAGGAGTCCTTAGGCTGAGGGAAGGGGGCAGTAGACAGAGATTTCTTTAAAGAGTGGAGGATAGTTGATTGGCTATAGTTCCAGAGTAGGTAGGCTGGTAAAGAAAAGAAATGAGAGTGTTGTTGTTGTTTTTTCTATGACAGAAGAGAAACAAGAAAAAATGGATATAACAAAAAAAGTGAAACTTAACGGAAAAAACTATTTTCTGATAATCTATTTCTCAGGGAGGCCTCAGTGGCCTTCTATAATATGTTTTGTTTCCAAAGAGCCCTGTACTTTCCCTTCAAAACATTCATCACTCTTACCCCACACTTGTTCAGCATCTGGTTTCACCACTAGATTTCAATCTATTCTTTTAAGAGGTCAGCCAGATGTCTGTCCTGTTCCCTGCTGACTCTTCCATACATAGAAAGAGCTGCATGCCTGGCCCATTGCCACCGCTCTAGAGATTTGATGTATTAATACTGGACAGTGTCACAGGTTTTCTCTATTTTTGCATTGCGGCAAAATGCCCGACACGCAATCGACACTTGATACATACTTGCTAAATGAAGGATTCTTCTCAGCACGATAGGAAGTAAGTTCATCTGCTGAGGTGATAATAACCAAAACCTTTTGCGTTCTCCCTGTTGTGCTGGGCACTACATTAAGTATGTATTTGCTGGCTGCTGGCAGAGTTGCACTGGTTTGCATAATAAACATTTCTTACTCAGTAACTCTACTACTGGCTGCTCCTGACGGACAGGCAGCTGTCCTCCTTTCCGAGACACAGGCTCTTTCCACCTTCTAGCTCTGCCATCTCCTAGGCCAGTGATGGCGAACCTTTTGAGCTCGGCGTGTCAGCATTTTGAAAAACCCTAACTTAACTCTGGTGCCGTGTCACATATAGAAATGTTTTGATATTTGCAACCACAATAAAACGAAGATTTATATTTTTGTTATTTATTTTATATATTTAAATGCCATTTAACAAAGAAAAATCAACCAAAAAAATGAGTTCGCGTGTCACCTCTGACACGCATGTCATAGGTTCGCCATCACTGTCCTAGGCCCTGCACATGGGGGAAGAGGATGAGAACAAGGCACCTGGCCCCGCAGAGGTGCAGAAGCTAGGAAGCCACTTCCTGGGGACAACTCTATATATTTTGGAAATGGGAACATGGATTTTGGTGGACACTTAGCTACCTCTTCCACACATAAGTTCCTTACCATTCACGATAGCCCTATAAAGGAGGTACTGTTATCCCCATTTCACAGATAGGCTACTGAGGCTTACACCTATCCCAAACCAGTAAGGTTCTGATTTAGGATTTAAACTTAGGTCCCACCTGACTCAGTAGCCTCTATTCTTAACCACTAGACTAGTGTTTCTCAAGTGGAGGTGATTTTTGTCCCTAAGGGACAGGGGACATTTGGCAACATTATTGATCTTTTTTTTTTTGGTGGTGGGGGAGGGAGGTACTACTGGCATCTAGTGGGTAAAAGCCTGGAATGCTACTAAACATCCTAGAATGCATAGGACACCTCCAACACACACACACACACACACACACACACACACACACACACACACACACACACTCACATATTATCAGGCCCCAAATGTCATTAGTGCCAAGGTTGAGATTCTGCACTAGCCTGTACATTACCCATCATGGCAGAAGGTAAGGTTGAGGAAGACATGATAGAAAAAGATTAGGAACACCTGCTGTGAGGAATAAGCTATGTGCCAATTATGAAAGGACTAGAGGCTCTCGTTGTGGCCTGTGGGGGTCAGGGGAGGAGCAGATCCCGCACATCCCGGTCAGCTGAGAAGCGCTCTGGCTGTGGGAGCACACTGACCACCAGGGGGACACTCCTACATTGAGCATCTGCCTCCTGGTGGTCAGTGCACGTCATAGCGACTGGTTGCTTAGACTTTTATATATATAGATAGAAAGGATTGGCAAATAGTAGAGAGGTGCTGGGGGTTGTTTAATGTGGAAGAAGGTAAGTGGTTCTATTACTTTGCTATTGGCTGCTAGGCATTTCTGGGTCTTGATAGTATATTTGAAGAAGTAAATTGTACCTTATCCTTTAAACCATTTTGTTTCTGAACTCAGGCAGACAAGACTCGTCCTTTTATCACTTCCAGTCCTACAAATGGGGTCAAGTCCATTGCAGAAGGCTGGCTCTCTGCCGACCCATATAACAATTATTTTGGGGACGTACATTTTTATGACTATGCCAGGGATTGCTGGGATTGGAACATTTTCCCAAAAGCTCGATTTGCATCTGAATATGGATATCAGTCCTGGCCTTCCTTCAGTACATTAGAAAAGGTAAGCCATCTTTGATTCCCCAGTGGCTCAGAATGGTGGCCTAGGGCATATGTCATTTCGTCAATAGTGGTTCAGAAAACTAAATGAAACCTATTTATTTTAAATCAGGGTCTATCATTTTAGGAAGAAGATAATAGAAGATAACTTTTTTTGTTCTTTAACCTTTGGGGAGCTAAACTCTTGTAGTCATCATTTTGGGGATAGCTTTTCCATATTGCTTTTAATTATAAAATGGGAGCCAGTAGCTGCTTAAGCCTGATTTATTATTACACATGAAAATAACTCCCACTTGCTACTTTCTATATGTCATACAACTTAAAAAATTATTTACAGATATTCAGAACTGGAAAGTTTATCACAGTAAGAGACATGAATGTGATAAATAAGTCTGTCTAACGTTATCACATCAGGTCATTCACTTCTTTTCTCTCCTCTTTCATTTCCTCCTCTTCCTCCTCCTTTTTCTTCATGTTGGTGTATTTGATTATCAGTATGGCGTTTCACTTTCTCTGTTCCTAATGATTCAGTTTCACAGATGCATTCTGTTTTAGAGTTATATGTGTTCTTTTCTTTTATTTACTTTATTTTTTTCAAGTTCCTATTTTATTTTTATTTTTCAATTACAGTTGACATTCAATACTGTTTTATAAAAAAGCAAAGCTCTCTTGACCCAACCCCATCTCCTTCTAGGTATCACCCTATTTCTCAGCTCCCGATGTGGCCAGACTTTCTGAAAGAGCAGACTTCATGCTCTGTCCTCGCTTCTCCACTTCTTATTCAGACTTCACCCCACCCTGTCTTAGCTGCCACCCCTCAATGACTAACCGATGTATTCGGATACCATATCCAAATGCGCCTTTCTTTCTTTTTTTTTCAAATAAATCTTTATTGTTCAGATTATTACAGTTGTTCCTCTTTTGCCCCCCATAGCTCCCCTCCACCCAGTTCCCACCCTACCACCTGCCCTTACAACCCCCACTGTCCTCATCCATAGGTGTACGATTTTTGTCCAGTCTTTTCCCGCACCCCCCACACCCCTTCCCCCCGCCCCCCGAGAATAGTCAGTCCACTCCCTTTCTATGCCCCTGATTCTATTATATTCACCAGTTTACTCTGTTCATCAGATTTTTTATTCACTTGATTTTTAGATTCACTTGTTGATAGATATGTATTTGTTGTTCATAATTTTTATCTTTACCTTTTTCTTCTTCTTCCTCTTCTTAAAGAATATATTTCAGCATTTCATATAATACTGGTTTGGTGGTGATGAACTCCTTTAGCTTTTTTTTTATCTGTGAAGCTCTTTATCTGACCTTCAATTCTGAATGATAGCTTTGCTGGATAAAGTCATCTTGGTTGTAGGTTCTTGCTATTCATCACTTTGAATATTTCTTGCCACTCCCTTCTGGCCTACATAGTTTCTGCTGAGAAATCATTTGACAGTCGTATGGGTGCTCCCTTGTAGGTAACTGACTTTTTTTCTCTTGCTGCTTTTAAAATTCTCTCTTTGTCTTTTGCTCTTGGCATTTTAATTATGATGTGTCTTGGTGTGGTCCTCTTTGGATTCCTTTTGTTTGGGGTTCTCTGTGCATCCTGGACTTGTAAGGCTATTTCTTTCACGAGGTGGGGGAAGTTTTCTGTCATTATTTCTTCAAATAGGTTTTCAATATCTTGTTCTCTCTCTTCTTCTGGAACCCCTATAATTTGGATGTTGGTTCGCTTGAAGTTGTCCCAGAGGCTCCTTACACTATCTTGATATCTTTGAGTTCTTTTTTCTTTTTGCTTTTCCAATTGGGTATTTTTTGCTTTTTCATATTTCAAATCTTTGACTTGATTCTTGGGATCCTCTTGTCTGCTGTTGGATCTCTGTATATTATTCTTTATTTCAGTCAGTGTATGCTTAATTTCTAATTGGTCCTTTTTCATATCCTTGAGGGTCTCAGTATGTTTTTTGAGGGTCTCATTAAGTTTATCGGCGGTTTCTAGAAAATTCTTGAAAAACCTTATAACCATGGTTTTGAACTCTATATCCAGTAGTTTGCTTTCCTCCATTTCTGTCACTTGTGACCTGTTTCTTTGTCTCCGCATTTTGGCTGCTTCCCTGTGTTGATAGAGTGGCTTTGTGTGCTAGGTGTCCTATAGGGCTCAGTGGCTGAGCCTCCCCAATTGCCTGAGGTGGACACTCTTGGTGCACCCCTTTGTGGGCTTTGTGCATAGTCTAGTTTTAGTTAAGCCTTGATTGTTGTAGGTGTCACCGGGAGGAATTGACCTCTAGGCCAATTGGCTGTGAGAATCAGCTGTGTCTGCAGTGGGAGAACTTCTGTGCTGGAGACACCCTTCTGGGGCAAGACTTGCTTCAGTGGGGCTTTGGTGCTCACTGAGTCTGCCCCCTGAGTGTGTCCCTTATGGATCTGAGGAGTTGTAATCTGGATGGTTCCAATCTGACCACTGGGTACATGGGCTCTTGGATCTCTAAGGATGTGCTAATTTAGCCTCTGCCTGAGGCTACCCAGCAGGAGCTATGAGAGATCTGCAGATTCCTTTTCCTTGTTTGGGGTTTGGAGGTGCCCAGGTGAGGCCCAGCTGTGAAGCAATGCAAGCTACTGTGGGGCCTTGGGCCTTCTTTTGGATGTTCTGTGTCTCTCTGACCCAGCTGCAGTTTGTTAGGTAATTTTAGATCTCAAAGGGCCAGCCCATTCATATGCAAAATACTCTGCTAGCGGCTTGTGTGGGGCGGGGTCTCAGGGAATCAACAGGGCAGAGCAAACAGCTATGGCTGATCCTCAGCCCTGTCCTAAGAGGCCCCCGGGTCTCAGTGTCCCATCTCAGTGTCCCGTGGTAATCGCTGCAAGCACCTCTGAAAGCTGCCCTCGAGTTCCGACCAATGCCAGACAGTCCATTTTCTCCCCGTATGAGTCTGGGTCCTCAGAGATTCACCCGGAACTGGAGTTCAAGCTGTTGGGAGCTTGTGACTCCCTCCTGATTGAAAAAGACACTGGCGTCCTCTGTTGCCAGCCCTTGCCACGTGTGCCTCGGTACCTCTGCACTTTACTTCCTCACCTCCTCTGAGTCTCAGTGTGCTTTTCTCTTTCCTTCTAGTTGTAGAATTTCCACTCAGCCAGCCTTCCTGTGATTCTGGATGATGTCCGTTTTGTCTTTTAGTTGTAGTTTTGAAGTGGTTGTGCAAGGCAGCAATTTCAGGTGTTTACCTATGCCTCCATCTTGGTTTCTCCCAAATGCGCCTTTCTTTATTGTTGTTGTCTTACTGCCCTCAGCAGCATTCCTCACAGTGAGGCACTCTGTCCTTCTGGAAGCACGTTTTTCTCTAGGCTTCCCTGGTCCCCATTCTCCTAATTAGGTCCTAGTCCACCATCTTCTCCTTCCCATTCCAGGTGTCGGTTCCTCCTACTTTACCCAACATGAAATGTCAATGGTCTTCAGTGCTCAATCTTTTTTTTTTTCTACCTAGAGACTCTCGTTCATGCCCATGGTTTTAAATATTGTGTATCAACCACTAAGTTTATATTTTTTCCTATTTTTTCTTTTTCCATTTTCTTCTCTATTCTGTGTCCAATATAGAGCCATCATCTTGAGTGAGTGACTCTAGAGACAGCTCAATCCTCATCTCCAAGTGCTGCCCTAGGAGCAGTGGGGATGGTGGTCTTGTTGGTCCCAAAGTTAAGGCACTGGAATTCTCATAATTGCTCTGCCACTAACTTGCTACATGATCTTAACCAAATAATGTAACCCACTCTGTGCCTCAGTTTCTTCTTCTGTAAAATAAGGGTCTGTAAACTGTTTCTGAAGTCCTGACTTCTGAAATCCAGACTTCTTCAGGTCTTCGGGTCTTAACCTAAATCCTACCTGAGGGTTAGGTTGTGTGTTCTTTTAAAAACAACATTAGTGAGATGTAATTCTCTGACCATTTAATGTGTGCAGTTTAATGGTTTTCAGTATATTTCCAGAGTTATGCAGCCATCAACATGATCTAATTTTAGAATGTTTTCATCACCTCCAAGGAAACTCTGTAGGTAGCAGTCACTCCCAACTCTCTCTGACAGTGCCATCCCAGCTGTAGGCACCACTACTCACTTTTGCATTTCTATATATTTGCTTGTTCTGCACATTTCATATAATTGGAATCATAATATATGTGATCATTTGAGACTGGCTTCTTTCACCTAGCAAAAATTTTCAAGGTCCATCCATGTTGTATCATTTATTAGTATGTCACTCTTTTTTATTGCTGAATAATACTCCATTGCATGAATATATATTATATTCTGTCTATCCACTTATTATTTAATGTATATTTGTATTAGTCCCACTTTTGTGCTATTATGAATAATGCTGCTATGAACACTTGAATACCTGTATTTGTGTGACCATCTACTAAGTTATACCAAGGAATGGAGTTTCTGGGTCATATGTTAACTGTTTAACATTCCAAGGAACTACCAGACTGTTTACCATAGCAGTTCCACCATTTTACATTCCTGCCAACAGTGTATGAGGGTTTCAGTTTCTACACATTCTTGCCAATACATACTTGTTATTTCCCATTTCCTCCTTTTTTTTTTTTTTCCATTTCCCTGGACATTTATATTTATAGAAAATTTGCATTTCTTTGGCTAATCATTTGATCATGTTTTCAAGTGCTTGGTGTTTATTTAAATATCTTCCTTTGAGAAATGTATATTCAAATATTTAGCCCATTTTTAAATTGGGTTATTTGTCTTTTTATTATTGAGTTGTAAAATATATATTTTTTAGATATGTTCTTTATCATGTATATGATTTACAAATATTTTCTCCCAATTTATGGGTTGTCTTTCTACTTTTTTGATAGTATCCTTGAAAGTACAAACATTTAAAAATTTTTTAAATATATTTTATTGTTTTTTTACAGAGAGGAAGGGAGAGGGATAGAGAGTAAGAAACATCAATTAGAGAGAAACATCGATCAGCTGCCTCCTGCACACCTCCCACTGGGGATGTGTTCTCAACCAAGGCACACGCCCTTGCCCGGGATCAAACCTGGGACCCTTCAGTCCGCAGGCTGACGCTCCATCCACTGAGCCAAACTGGTCAGGGCCATTTTTAATTTTGATGAAGTTCTACTTAGCAATCTTCTCTTTTGTCTCTTGTGCTTTTAGTGTTGAACCTAAGAAATCATTGCCTAATGTACATCACAAAGGATTATTTCAATGTTGTCTTCTAGTTTTAGATTTTAAATTTAGGTCTGTGACTTATTTTTTTTAAATATATTTTATTGATTTTTTACAGAGAGGAAGGGAGAGAGATAGAGAGTTAGAAACATCGATGAGAGAGAAACATCGATCAGCTGCCTCCTGCACACACCCACTGGGGATGTGCCTGCAACCAAGGATATGCCCTTGACCAGAATTGAACCTGGGACCTTCCAGTCCACAGGCCGACACTCTATCCACTGAGCCAAACCAGTCAGGGCAGGTCTGTGACTTATTGTCCTGATGGTGTGAGGTAGGTGTCTAGGTTCATTCTTTGGATGTGGATGGCCAATTGACCCAACACTATTTATTGACAAAACTATTCCTTCCCTCACTGAATTCTCCTGACCCCTTTGTCAAAAATCAATTGGCTCAAATGTTAAGATTTCTTTTTGGATTTTCAGTTTTGTTCCATTGATTTGTGTGTCTGTTTTATGGCAGTATGCACTGTCATGATTACTGAAGATTTGTAGTAAGTTTTGAAAGCAGGAAGTACGAGTCTACCAACTTTGTTCTTCTTTCAAGATGTTTTGACTTTTGTGGGTGTTTTGCATTTCTATATGAATTTTAGGATCACCTTGACAGTTTCTGCAAAAAGCCAGCTGGGATTTTGATAGGGATTGGGTTGAGTCTGTAGATCACTTTGCAAAGTATTGCCATCATAACAATATTGTCTTCTGATTCAGGAACATGTGCTATCTTCTTTAATTTTGTAGGTTTTTTTTTTTAATCTTCACCTGAGGACATGCTTAGAGAGGGGAAGGGAAAGACAGAGAGAGAGAGAGAGAGAGAGAGAGAGAGAGAGAGAGAGAGAGAGAGAGAGATCAGTTGCCTTTTGTATGTGCCCCGACTGGGGATCGAACCTGCAACCCAAGTATATGCTCTGACTGGGAATTGAACTGGCAACTTTTTGGTGCACAGGATGATGCTCAACCAACTGAGCCACTCCTACTGGGCTAATTTTGTAGTTTTTAGTGTACAAGTCTTATACTTAGGTTAAATGTATTCCTATTTTATTATTTTTTTGGTGCTATTGTAAATGAAATTGTTTAGTGTTATAAAGATACAATTGATTTATTTTGTTTACTGAACTTATGTTCTGCAACCTTACAGAACTCATTTATTAACTCTAATAGGTTTTTCTTTTCTAAAAATTTTTAGAGGTTTCTATATAAAAGAGCATGTCATCTGCAGATAGAAATAGTTGTATTTCTTCCTTTGCAATCTGGATGCCTTTTATTTACTTTTCTTTTTTTTTAAATATTTTTTATTGATTAAGATATTACATATGTGTACCCTCTACCCCCCCCCCCCCCGCTCATCCCCTCACCCCCCCCCCCCCCGTTGTCCGTGTCCATTGGTTAGGCCTATATGCTTGCATATAAGTCCTTTGGTTGATCTTTCCCCCTTGCCCCCGCCCTCCCCTACCTTCCCTCCAAGGCCCGACAGTCCAATCAATGCCTCTCCGTCTCTGGATCAGTCCTTGTTCATCAGTTTATGTTGTTCATTATATTCCACAAATGAGTGAGATCCTGTGGTATTTATCCGCTCTCCAGTTCCATCCATGCTGTGGCAAATGGTAAGCGTTCCTTTTTCTTCTTCCTCTTCTTAAAGAATACCTTTCAACATTTCATATAATGCTGGTTTGGTGGTGATGAACTCCTTTAGCTTTTTCTTATCTGTGAAGCTCTTTATCTGACCTTCCATTCTGAATGATAGCTTTGCTGGATAAAGTAATCTTGGTTGCAGGTTCTTGCTATTCATCTCTTTGAATATTTCTTGCCACTCTCTTCTGGCCTGCATGGTTTCTGTTGAGAAATCAGCTGACAGTCGAATGGGTACTCCCTTGTAGGTAACTGACTGTCTTTCTCTTGCTGCTTTTAAGATTCTCTCTTTATCTTTTGCTCTTGGCATTTTAATTATGATGTGTCTTGGTGTGGTCCTCTTTGGATTCCTTTTGTTTGGGGTTCTCTGAGCTTCCTGGACTTGTAAGTCCATTTCTTTCACCAGGTAGGGGAAGTTTTCTGTCATTATTTCTTCAAAAAGGTTTTCAATATCTTGCCCTCTCTCTCCTTCTGGTACCCCTATAATTCTGATGTTGGTACGCTTGAAGTTGTCCCAGAGGTTCCTTACACTATCTTCATATTTTTTGAATCTCTTTTCTTTTTTCTTTTTCGGTTGGGTATTTTTTGTTTCTTTGTATTTCAAATCTTTGACTTGATTCTTGGGATCCTCTTGTCTGCTGTTGGATCTCTGTAAATTATTCTTTATTTCAGTCAGTGTATGCTTAATTTCTAGTTGGTCCTTTTTCATGTCCTCCATGGTCTCACTATACTCCTTGAGGGATTCATTAAATTTATCGGCGGTTTCCATAAAATTCTTGAAAAACCTTATAAACGTGGCCTTGAACTCTATATCCAGTCGTTTGCTTTCCTCCGTTTCTGCCATTTGTGACCTTTTTCTTTGTCTCCGCATTTTGGCTGCTTCCCTGTGTTGATAGAGTGGCCCTGCGTGCCAGGTGTCCTGTAGGGCCCAGTGGCTCAGCCTCCCCAGTTACCTGAGGTGGACACTCTTGGTGCACTCTTGGTGCCTTGGTTGTTGTAGGATCACTGGGAGGAATTGACCTCCAGGCCAATTGGCTGTGGGAATCAGCTGTGTCTGAAGTGGGAGAATGGTCCCCCTCTGACCACTGGGTACAGTGGCTCCTGGATCTAAGGAGGTGCTAATTCAGCCCCTGCCTGAGGCCACACAGCAGGAGCCACGAAGAGGCTCAGCTGTGAAGCAATGCAAGCTGCTGCAGGGCCTTGGGCCTTCTCTTGGAAGTTCCGGGTCTGCCTGGCTGGGCTGTAGTTAGGTACATTCACATGCAAAAGCCTCTGCCGCAGCCTGGGTGGGGCGGGGTCTCAGGGAGTCAAAGGGCGGTGAAAGCAGCTATGGTGATTCTCCGCGCCCGGAGCCGCGCATCTCAGTGTCCCAGTAACGGCTGCAGGCACCTCTGAGGGAAAGCCGCCCTCAAGTTCGCCCGCTGCCGCCTGACAGACCAGCCTCTCCCCGTATGAGCCCTGGGTCCCCAGAGACCCGCTGGAACCGGAGTTCAGAGCAGTCGGGAGCTTGTGATTCAAAAAGACAGCCGCGTCCTCAGGCGCCACCCCCTTTCCGCGCGTGCGAGCCGCCGCCGTACCTCTGCACTTCACCTCCGCACCTCTGCACTTCACCTCCGCAGCTCCTCTGGCTCTCAGCGTGCCCCTCTTTTCTTCTAGTTGTAGAAATTACACTCAGCCAGCCTTCCTGTTGTTCTGGACGATGTTTGCTCTGACCCTTGCGGCATTCTTCAATTGTTGTGTGAGGCGACAATTTCCCGGTGTTTATCTATGCCGCCATCTTCTTTATTTACTTTTCTTGCCTAATTGCTCTGGCTGGGACCTCTAGTACAATGTAGAATAGAAGTGGCAAGACCAGACATCCTTGCCCCATTCCTTTCCCAGGGAGAAAGTTTTCAGTCTTCACCATTTAGTATGATGTTAACTGTAGGTGTTTCACAGGTGCCCTTTATCAGGTTGAGACAGTTCCCTTTTACTCCTACTTTGTTGAATGTTTATGTCATGAAAGGGTTTTGGATTTTGTCTAATGCTTTCTGTTCATCTATTGAAATGATCAGGTAGTTCTTAACCCCCTCCCCCATCATTTGTGTAACGTAACCACAAAGTTTTAAAACAATTTCAAAATCTTCCTCAATTTCACCGCCTGAACACAACTATATTTTCTTCTAGATATCAAAGTAATATTGTATTTGTAGCTTTCATAGTAGTGTTATAAACTTAGTTTTATTACTCTCATATTGGGGGGCTGGTCTTTTGGGAATGATATTATTTTAAAATGCAGGAGGAGGAAGTACAGTATCCCAGTATTCTGACTTAGTCAGAAACAAGTACGGAGAATGGGAAAGAAGGAATGAAATGTTGATTTCAGGTACTTACTGCTTTATTTAACAGTAATTCACCCTCTTCTGCTTTCACTGAGGCCCAGGAGGAAACCAAGGCAGTGGAGAGTGAAAGTTCTAACTCTATCCCTACATAGTAATTCAAACTTATTATCAGACCCAAATCTGATCACTTTCTTTCCAGTACATTTCAGAAAGGTGAGATTTAGAAATTACTAAACCTTTTTCTTTATTGATTTTTTTTTTTTTTTTTTTTAGAGAGAGAGAGAGGAAGGGAGAAGGATAGAGAAGTAGAAACATCAATGAGAGAGGAAAATCATCTATCAGCTGCCTCCTCCTTCCACTAGGGTTTGAGCTTGCAAGCCGGTCTTATGCCCTGAACGGGAATTGAACCAGTGACCTCTTGTTTTCTGGGTTGATGCTCAACCACTGAGCCACACCAGCTGGGCTAACCCTTCTTTTCAAACGTATAAGCATTTCTATTCCACCTCCTGAAAATAATGGAAATACCATGTTTTTGTGATGTCTAATGATGTTCAAAGATACTCAACACTGTATTTTAAAATAGGGAAAGATGAGAAGTTCTGTTCATTAAGATTCCTTTATTTAGTCATTGCCTCTTTTCAAGTGACATTGCTTAGTTGAGGATTTGAATAGGTAATTGTGAAAATAAAAGAAACCAAAAGAATAACTTTACATAAAAAGTTGGTTCTTTTACTTAGATCTTTTCTGGTGTATCCAAGACAAATATTAAAATGTCTCTCTCTAGTTTGGGATACATTAATTCTTTGTAAAATAATCATGTTTTTAACAGGCAATTATCAATATTGCACAGTGATTAAAAGCTTGAGCTTTGGAATAAGCAGATCTGGATCTGAATCTTAGCACTGCCCACACTAGTTGCATTGCCTTGGGCAAATTATTTAATCATATTCTTATTGGTAAATTGGGGTTAGTAGTAGTAACTAACCTATTAGGAGTGTGTATGTGTGTGTGTGTGTGTGTGTGTGTGTGCATATGTGCATGTGATCGTATGCAAAGATTAAGTTAATTAATACTTAAAGCCTTAGTACTTGCCACATAGTGAGAGCCCATAAAATGTAAGCTATTGTTACTATTCATCATGGCCAGTCTGGCCATATCATTGTTTTATTTTCTTCAGATGCATCTAGGTTTAAAAAACTAGAGGCTGGAACTAGACTGCACAAATTAGCTTTGGATCTTGGGCAAATTACGTAACCTTTCTGTGCTTGATTTTTCTCATCTGTTCAATAGGGTGATAATAGTGTCTACTCGTTTGGTTGTTATGAGGATTAAATGAATTAATATTCTTAAAAGCAATTAGAACCTTACCTGGCACTTTCTAATTTTTTCTGGTAACATTGTTATAGATTAAGTTTATAAGACTTCCAAAACACAACTATCAGAAGGTAGGCAGTTTCCCACATAACAGAAGAATAGGGTTATGATTATGGGATACATTCAAATCATTACCAATCAGAGAGAGGGTTGGGAGGTCCAGAGGTGTGTTTCAGACTTTAAAAAGGAAGAAACATTAAAAAAAGAAATATTATTGATATGTGCCTCTCAGATGTGTACAGATGACTGTAATACTAATATCTCTATTTTAAATAAATTACAGGAGCAATCCATGTTCTCTAAACTGTCTCTAAACTATATAAATCTAGAAAAACTTCCACATTAAATATGGCTAATGTACATTACTTAAGTTTGGTATAAATAAATGCCTAAAGAATAACTTTTTCCTCCTAAGGTGATTGGTCTGAGCAATGCCTGATTACTGGGGATTATAAGTCATATTTTATTTAAAAATGATTTTTTAAATTGCTGTATTCTTTTTTAAATGTCTTTATTGATTTCAGAGAAAAGAAGGGAGAGAGACATAGAAACATCAATGATGAGAGAGAATCATTCATTAGCTCGATTGACCAAAATTAAACATTTCAAATATATTTAGTAATCACTGAGAAACAGATGAGCAAGTGCTAAAGCATTTGCCATCTTTTTTTTTTTTTTTTTTAAATATTTTATTGATTTTTTACAGAGAGGGAGAGGGATAGAGCTCCTGCACACTCCCCACTGGGGATGTGCCCACAACCAAGGTACATGCCCTTGACCGGAATCGAACCTGGGACCCTTGAGTCCGCAGGCCGACGCTCTATCCACTGAGCTAAACCGGTCAGGGCAGCATTTGCCATCTTAATAGTGATATTTCATTCCTGTTAAAGAATTGACAGTTTTAACAAAATGTTGATTTCAGTTCATTATTCAGTTTTGACAATTTGCTTACTTAAATAGATAAAATGACATTTAAAAATACACATAACTAGCCGTGGCCAGTGTGACTCAGTTGGTTGGAGCGTCATCCCATACATCGAAAGGTTGTGTGTTTGATTCTGGGTCAGGGCACATACCCAGGTTGCAGGTTTGATCCCCAATTAGGGTGTGTGCGAGAGACAACCAATCGATGCTTCACTCTCACGTGGATGTTTCTCTCTCTCTCTCTCTCTCTCTCTCTCTCTCTCTCTCTCTCTCTCTTTCTCTCTCTCCCTCTATCTCTAAAATCAATAAAAACATATCCTCATGTGAGGATTAATTTTTTTTAGGTAAAAAATATACATAACTAATGTTTATAAAAGGAACAATATTTTGATAGGACCTTCAATGGAAATATCACATTGTAATTTCTTAGGTTTGAATAAGGAAGGGTATAGGTGCCAAATCCTGGTTTTGTGATTCAATTTTGTACAAGGCTGGTCTTTCACCACCAACAAATGTGATGAAAAAAAATCTGTGATTTTATTCCAGTGTATAGAGTTTATCAGAAATGTGTAGAAAAGTACTCCTGATTTCTCAATTTGTACCTCTTATTCTTTACTCAAAAGGTTTCATCTAAAGTAGACTGGTCTTACAACAGCAGCTTTTCAAGTCATCGACAGCATCATGAAAATGGTAACGAAGAAATGCTTTTTCAGGTTGGACTTCATTTCAAACTCCCACATAGCACAGATCCATTACGTGAATTCAAAGATACCATTTACCTTACCCAGGTAAGGCATTCTCATCTGGAGTTCAAAAGGCTCCTGCAATTAACATAAGAGATCATATAAGTTTTGTAAACCTATGTGGTGAAAACTGTTTTTCATTTTACTGATTAAGGAATTGATCTTCAAAATTGATGTATGATGCCATGTAAGACTTGAAATAGTTAATTTTTGGCATTTGTCTCTCTTACAAGAATAGCTCAGAAAGTTCTACAAAAATGTATGCATTAAAATGTTTCCCAGCTCAGGATTACTATAACGTTCCAGGAATTAAGACAGTAGCATTTCCCAAGGATAAAATGGAACAATGGGACATAATAGAGTCAAGAAACAGACTCATGTAAAAGATAGTCTCCTGACTTATGGACACGATACCACTGCAATCTTGTGGGAAGGGATAGTCTTATCAGTGAACAGTGCTATAGATGGTGGGTATCTTTAGGGGAAAATAAATGAACTGTGACACTATAAACAAAAAGTAATTTGATCAGTGATTAAAGATTCCACTGTGAAAGGTAGTACAATAAGGCTTCTAGGAGAAAACATAAGAGAATACTTCATTATATTGGCATAGGGAAAGATTTCTTAAACAGGACATCTACACTAATAAAAGAGAAAGATGCAAATTAACCATCACTCTGCCACTCTGCTACACCCACCAGCCAATCAGAAGCGAATATGCAAATTAACCCAACTAAGATGGTGGCAGCCATGGAGCTGGAGCGAGCAGGAGGCTTGGGTTGCCCCTGGCAATGTAGGAAGTCAAGCTTCCTGCCTTCCCTGGCTGGCCCTGGGCTCTGCTCAAGGCTACAAAGTTTCAATTATAGAAGATAAATAAATCCCAGATACCTGCTTCCAGCCTGCCCTGGTCTCTGCTCAAGGAGGCACTGAAAAAAAAAAGAAAAAAAGGAGAGGCTGGGAGCTTGGGTCACCGGGGGGTGTGGCCAGCCTGAAAACGGCCATCAGCCCCTCACCCAGGCTGGCCAGGCACCCCAGTGGGACCCCCCCCCCCCCGAAAGGGCTGTGGCCAGCCTGCATACAGCCATAGCCATCAGCCCCTCACTCAGGCTGGCCAGGCACCCCAGCAGGGACCTCCACCCTGAAGGGGGTGTGGCCAGCCTGAAAACAGACCTCAACCCCTCACCCAGGCTGGCCACACCCCCATGGGGTGAGGGTCCCTGCTGGGGGCTGTGGCCAGCCTGCAAACAGCTACCAGCCTCTCCCTCAGGCTGGCTAGGAACCCCAGCAGGACCCCCACCCTGATCTGGAACATCCTTCAGGGCAAAGCAGCTGGCCCCCACCCGTGCACCAGGCCTCTATCCTATATAATAAAAGGGTAATATGCAAACTGACACTAACAGCAGAATGACTGGGAATGACTGGTCACTATGACACACAATGACCACCAGGGGGCAGACACTCAATGCAGGAGCTGCCCCCTGGTGGTCAGTGTGCTCCCACAGTGGGAGCTCTGCTCAGCCACAAGCCAGCATAGTGGTGGTGGCGGGAACCTCTCCTGCCTCCTCAGCAGTGCTAAGGATGTCCGACTGCATCTTAGTCCTACTCCCCGCTGGCAAGTGGACATCCCCCAAGGGCTCCTGGGCTGCCAGAGGGATGTCTGGCTGCCAGCTTAGGCCTGATCCCCCAGGGAGCGGGCCTAAGCCAGCAGGTAGACATCCCCTGAGGGGTCCCATAATGCGAGAGGGCAAAGGCCGGGCTGAGGGACCCCCCGAGTGCACAAATTTTTGTGCACTGGGCCTCTAGTAACAACTATAACTGTGAAAGAAAGGAATGATAAATTGTACTTCATTAACATGGACATTTGTATATCAATAGCACCATTAAGATAGAGAAAAGGTTAGCCACGGATTGGGGAACAATATTTGTAATACATATACCTGATAAAAGATTTGTATATTATACAATAATGAACTTCTATATAAAGCAGTAAGAAAAAGACAGACAACCTATTAAAAAATGGGAAAAAGCTTCAAATAGGCACTTCACCAAAGACAATATCCAAATAGAAAGTATAGGAAAGTCTGCTCAATTCCATTCTTAATGAAGGAAATGCAAATTAAAGCCATGCCAGGATACCTCTACTTGCAGTATAATTTTAGCACAATGGCTAAAATTAAAAAGATTGACATTACCAACTGTTGGTGAGGAGGTAGGACAGCTGAAACTTTTTTTTTGAAACTTGTAGACATTGTTAGTAGGAGTGGAAATTTGTTTAACCACTTTGGGAAATGCTATGGCAATTTCTACCCAAGCTAAACATTTGCTTACTTTTGAGTCAGCATTTCTACTTCTAGCTATGTACCCTAGAAAACTGAGTGCATACGTCTGTCAACAGACATCTAAAACAAGTGTTCATAGCAACTTTATTCATAATACCCCCAAACTGGAAACAACTTAAATATTCTTTAACAGAAGAATTTATAAGCAAATAGTGGTATATTTATACTACAGCGAATACTCCACAGCAATAAAAAAACAATGAACTACTAATATTAGCATCAACTTGGATGAATCTCACAGGCATTATATTGAGCAAAAGAAACACTGAAGTTTCAATATAGACAAAATGAATCCAGATGATAGAGAACAAATTAGTGCTGCCCACTCTTGTGGAGGGGGATGGTGAACCACGAATAAGAAAGGGTACAAGGAAACTGTCCTGAGTACTAAAACTGTTATATCTTGATCTGGGTGCTGGTTCCATGGTGTAAACATATGTTAAAAGTCACTGGATTGTACACTTATGATCTGTGTATGTTACATTTTGCACCTTCCTAGACTTTTTCTAAAACAGCTCTATTGAAATATAATTGACAGACCATAAAATTCACTCATGTTAAGTGTACAATGCAGTGGTTTTTACTATATTTATCAAGTCTTGTAACTGTCCCAGGTTTCAATTTTAGAACATTTCTTATATCTCAAAAGGATTCCTTGTGCCTATTTGTACTCACTCTCTTTTCTCCCCTTAAGCCCCAGGCAAACATTAATCTGCTTTCTATCTCTACAGATTTTACTTTTTTCAGCATTCCATGTAACTGGAATCGTATAATATGTGATCTTTTTGCATTTGGCTTTTTTTTTCTTCTGACTATAATGTTTTTGAAGTTCTTCCATGATACAGTATATATCTATACCTCATTCCTCCTTCTTGCTAAATGGTATTCTCTTGAATGAGTATGCCATTTTTTATTCATCTACTCATTAGTTGAGGGACATTTGGATCATTGCTAACTTTTGACTGTTATGATAATACTGCTATGAATACTTACATACAGATTGTTGTGCATGTATTTTAATTTCTCTAACATAGAAATATATGAGTGAAATTCCTGTTATGTAGGAAATTTATGCTTAACTTTTTACGAAACCATTGAACTGAATTTTGGATAATAATTTCATTTGAATGTTCCCATTTTACTTTTTTTTTCTTTTTTTTTCTCCCTCTCCCCCTCCCTTTCCCTCCCCCTCCCCCTCTCCCATTTTACTTTTTTTATTTGCTAAAATTTCATGAAACTGTGAACTATGTGAAACTATATTAAAGCCTCTGCTTAGTTATTTGTTGTTTTGCCATTTCAAGTTCTGAGAAAAAAGGTAAGAGCCTAATCCCCATCATGTGAGTTGATCTGAGATAGATCACAAGTTTTTTGTCAAACATGATCATATTTACATTTTTGCATCTTAGTGCCTAAAAATGTACCAATTTCTATCTAAACTCATGCTCACCCTCATCAGTTTTTCCCCGTATGAAAATGCAAAGCCTCAGATAGAAGCTGAAGCAGAAAACTGTAAGCCAAAAGAATACCCTTTGTTAAAAGGCAAAAAAACTGGTTAAGAGAATTTCAAAGTTTCAATAATAATCTTATCAATTAGGGAAGTTTTGCCATTGTGATGTGTAATTTATGAAATTACCTCACAGAACACAAGTGTAAAGATAAGGTTGATATCTGACCCTTTGAAAGTGTTACATTTCATTATTATTAGCTTTTCGTAATGAATATTTTGTAAAAGTCTCTCAATTTTAATATATGAAACAAGATTATCCGTGTGTGTGTGTGTGTGTGTGTGTGTGTGTGTGTGTGTGTGAACCTTTTCAGCTGTTGTTTTTCATGCTGGCTTCCCTCCTCCCAGCTGTTCACTTTATGACTGATATTTTATTCTGTTTCCTCAAAACCATATTCAGAGAACTGACAGAAAGAATTCTTTCTGAACTCGTTAGCATTTGAGGTAGTTAGGAACTGGGTGGGCAAGTGTACTTCTATGTTGCTGGTTTTTGTTGGTGATGGTTTTGTCTGACAATTGAGTATTAATGTTCCATCAGGTCTTGGCTCACAACTGTACCTGTCTTTGCTAGTCCCACCTTGGGACTTTCTGCTATATTAGATGGGATGTAAGACGAAAAAAAAATGCAAATTGGGATTTTTTTGTTTTTTAGTGCTGGATTTTCTTGACTGAAAGACAAACAGAGAAGGCTGGGGTAAAAAGTGTTTCCCCCTCTTACTACCTTGATTTTAGAACAGTCACCTTTAACCATGTAAAACCTTCTGTGGTCCATTTTCTTTGTTCCCACTGCCCTTGTTATTGTTTTTCTGACAGACTGCCATACTGTTCTCAAGAACAGGGAACTGACCTGTGTGCCACTTTTTCAAAACATTCTATTAAGCATTATTTTTCATAACTTTCTTTTATTTTAAAAATATTTTTTTATTGATTTCAGAGAGGATGGGAGAGGGAGAGATAGAAACATCAATGATGAGAGAGAATCATTGACCAGCTGCCTCCAGCATGCCCCCCACTGGGGATCGAGCCCGAAACCCAGGCATATGCCCTGACCAGGAATCGAACCTGGGACCCTTCAGTCCACAGATCAACGCTCTATCCACTGAGCCAAACCTTAGCTGAGGAAGCTGTGCAGTAAGTTTCTTCACATTTAGATGCTTCCCTATCTTCTCTTTATCTTATAAACTGCACAGGTATGCCGGGAGGATCTTACCTCTTTAATTCTTCTAATATTCCAAACGAATCTTTCCTCACCTTTCATTCTTCTACCACATGCTATTGTACTGTATTCCGCGTAGCCTACATACCCAGGCACACCCTCGTCAGCTGTGTCACACATACCTCACTGCTTAGCTGAGGACTGGTTAGCTACACCGACACATCTGAACTAACTGTTAGGTGACTTACTCTGCAGCTCGGCCTCTTACTAGGCTCTTAGAGAGGAAGCTGGGTTAGTGACAGTCCTTAATAACCCCTTAGCTCATATCCCCTCTAGTGATTCTACTTATTCTTTCACATAGTTATTGAGTGTGTAATGGGGGCTGGATGCTTGAGGATGTCCTTGAGAGATTCATATTCTTTAGGGGTCCATTTTATCTCCCCATGTTGCAAGTAACTTGATCACAAGAAGAACAAAAGGCAGGCTGTGCCTCAGTGGGCCCAGGTGTTGATGACAGTTGCTACCCTAGAATAGTTATTTGTTTGGTAAACATCACTGAGTCATGATGGAAGATCCAGGCCATGCTGAGCTTTGAGAGGAATGAAAGTGAGATTACTAACATAGTCTATTACATACTAGTATATTATATTTATATGCATCATGTAATTTAGCAGTCAGGCAGATGATCAGCATTCTTTGAGTGTCTACTAAATGACTGGCCCCAGGCGATGAGGTGCTTTGTATATGCCTTCTCATGTAATTCTAACATCTCCAGACATCTGTGTTACTATTTCCATTTATTATGTGAGAAAACAGAGGCTCAGAAAGACTAAGTATTTTTGTCAAAATTCTCAGGGCAATATATGGAGCAGGTTTCTACTTTTAAAATTATATCCCATCACAATTGTGATAAGAGGAATTCTATAACTACTGAGGTATTTGGTTGAATTAAAACATCTATTTTCAGCAGATAAGTAGAATAGACATCAGAAATTTGGTACATTAAAAAAAAAAGGCGTTATTGGAATAATAGAGAAAATCAACAAAACCAAAAGTTCTTTGAAAAGATGAGCAAAATAAAAAAAACTTTTAGCCACTGGCCCGGGGGGTGGGGGGGGGAAAGAGAGAAGACTCAAGTTACTAAAGCAGGAATTAAAAAGGAAGCATTAATATTGACCTTACAGAACTAAAAAGGGCAATAAAGGAATACTATAAACAATTGTATGACAATAAGTCATATCACCTAGATGAAATGGACAAATTCCTAGACACAAACTATGAAATCTAACTCAAGAAGAAATACAAAATCTGAAAAAAAATCTATAATTAAAGAGATTGAGTCAGTAATAAAAATAAAAATGTCCTTTTACAAAGATGGCTTCACTAGTGAATTCTAAAAAACATAAGAATTAACACCAGCCGAAACCGGTTTGGCTCAGTGGATAGAGCGTCGGCCTGCGGACTGAAAGGTCCCAGGTTCGATTCCGGTCAAGGGCATGTACCTGGGTTGCGGGCACATCCCCGGTGGGAGGTGTGCAGGAGGCAGCTGATCGATGTTTCTCTCTCATCGATGTTTCTAACTCTCTCTATCTCTCTCCCTTCCTCTCTGTAAAAAATCAATAAAATATATTTAAAAAAAAAAAAAAAGAAAAAAAAAAAGAAAAAAAAAGAATTAACACCAATCCTTCACAAACACTTCCAAAAAATAGAAGAGGGGAAACCACCTCCTAACTTATTTTTAAGCCATTATTACCCTGGTATCAAAACTAGATAAAGACATATCAAGAAAAGCAAACTATAGATAAATATTCCTTATAAATATAGACAGGAAAAATCTTCAACAAAATACTAGCAATCCAAATCTAGCAGCATATAAAAAAATTATGTACCATAATCAACTGCAGTTCATCCCAGGAATGCAACAATGGCTCATCATATGAAAGTCAAACACCTGTTAATAGAATAAAGGAAAAAATAACCATATAATCATCTCAATAGATGAAGAAAAACCATTTAAAAAATCCAGCACAATAATGAAAAAGATACCCCAATTAAAAATGGGTAAGAGATTTGAATAGGCATTGCTCCAAAGAAAATGACCAGTAAGTACATGAAATGATGCTCAATATCATTAGTCACTAAGGAAATGCAAATCAAAATCACAGTGAGATACATAGATAGTGAGATATCTAGAACAAAAAAAAGAAAGTAAAAATACTAGTATATATGGAGATTTATTATAGTTATTGACTCACATGGTTATGGAGGCTAAGAAGTGCTAAAATCTGCCATGTGCAAGATGGGAAACCAGGAAAGCCAGTGATGTAATTCAGTTCGAGTCTGAAGGCCTGAGATCTGAGAGGCCATTGGTGCAAGTCCTGGAATATGAAGGCCTGAGAACCAGGAGCTCCAATGTCCGAGGGCAGGAGAAGTTGGATGCCCCAATTCAACAAGAGAGAGAGAATTCGCCCTTTCTCTGCCTATTCAGGCCCTCAACTGATTGGATGATGCCCACTGACCTTGGTGAGGATGGATCTTCTTTAGTCAATCTACCGAATCACCGGAAACATCCTCACAGTCACACCCAGAAATAATGCTTTACTAGCTATTTGGGCATTCTTTAATTCAGTCAAGTTTACACAGAAAGTTAACCATCACAGTAAGGATGTGGAGAAATTGGACCCTATATGTATGTTGCTGATGGGAATGTAAAATGGTACAACTGCTGTGGAAAAGTTTTTCAAAGAGTTAAATATTGAATTATCATAGGACCCAGAAATATTACTCTTAGGTATATATCCAAGAAAACACGTGTTGACACAAAAGCTTGTACATAAATATTCATAGTATTTTTCATAATAGCCAAAAAGCTAAAACAGTCCAAACATATATCAACTGATGAATGGATAAGAAAAATGTGGTACATATCCATACAATGAAATGTTATTCAGCAATAAAAAAGAATAAAATACTGATACATACACCATGGATGAACCTTGAAAACATGGTAAGTGAAGGAAGCCAGTCATAAAAGGCCACATATTGCATTATTTCACTTATATGAAATGTTCAGAATAGGCAAATCCATAGAAACAAAATGGATTAGTGTTTTCAGAAGCAAAGAAGAGGGAAGAAAGAGGAGTGACTGTTAGCCATTACGGTGTTTGTTTTTGGGGTGGTGAAAATATGCTGGAATTAGGTGATGTACAACCAGTAACTATACTGAGGCCAAGACATGGAAACAACCAGTGTCCCTTGATAGATCATTGGATAAAGAAGATGTGGTAGATATAAATAATGGAATGCTACTCAACCATAAAAAAAGATGAAATATTTCTATTTGCGATAGCATGGATAGAGCTTGAGAATATCATGCTAAGCAAAATAAGTCAGACAGAAAAAGGCAAGAACCATATGATTTCACTCACATGTGGGATATAAAACTGAAAGCAACAAATGAACAAACAAGACAGACAGAAACTCATAGATGGACGCAGACAACAGTGGGGGCAGGTAGTAAAGGTTAAAGGGGGTCAAATATATGGTGATGGAGGGAGATTTGACTCTGGGTGGTAAACACACAATGCAATGTACAGATGATGTATATTGTAACTGGAAACCTATATAATTTTATTAACTAATGTCACTCCAATAAACTTAATATAGAAAAAAACCCCCAATGAATCAAAATAGGGTGAATTATATCTTAGTTTAGGACAACGGCTTTCTTGGAAGATTCTTATTGTCAAGATAACTTGAAGTAATTATATAAAGGATATAAATCACATCTGTCAGGAGAACTTAGCCACATGACTACTCCTAGTTCCAAGGGTTGGAGTGTGATTCTGGAACATGCAGGTCACCTACAAATCTGTCACTCAGAAGGAAGGGGAGGATGGGTTTTTGTAGACAGCTGGTAACCTCCATCACAGAGCAGAGCTGGAATTGGAACCTTAGGTCTTGGCGTCCTGGTCCAATTTCTTTTTACCATACCATCTGTTTCTCTAAGGAGACCGATTTCATGAGTGTAATCAGGCAAGCTGCTGAATATAGGCATATTTTTGAAACTAAAATAAGATTTGTCTGCTAACATTGGGACTGAGTAACCTTGGAAATGACTAAGCATTTATCTTGAAATATGTGAAGATTGCCCTCTTTAGGAAAGTGTGCATGGGTGTACAAATATAGGTACAATTTTAAAGAGAAAGAGTCAGTTCCAGAGAGAGTCCAGAGATCTAGGATTGTACAACTTCCCTTAGAAGAATAGTGGGAAGTGGCCTTCTGCATTTTTTTTGAACAAACATGCCATTCATTAGTCGTGACAGGCACCCATTGGTTTGGATAAATCCAGGTCCATGTTATTGGCACGGCACCATCTGTCTGTTGAGTGTACTTCACCATGCAGAGCCCGGAGTACTAAAGAGTCTTGATTTCTCCCCTTCACACTAAGTTACGGTATGATAGGCAACCAGTTAGAGCTTGCAAGGGTTAGAAGCTCTGCTTGCATTAAACATTTTTTTTTCTTTTTTCTTTTTTAATTAAATCTTTATTGTTCAGATTATTACATTTGTTCCTCTTTTTTCCCCCCCATAACTCCCCTCCTCCCAGTTCCCGCCCCACCCTCCGCCCTCACTCCCCACCCACTGTCCTCATCCATAGGTGCACGATTTTTGTCCAGTCTCTTCCCGCATCTCCCACACCCCTTTCCCCCCCAAGAATAGTCAGTCCATTCCCTTTCTATGTCCCTGATTTTATTATAATCAACAGTTCATTCTGTTCATCAGATTATTTATTCACTTGATTCTTAGATTCACTTGTTGATAGATGCATATTTGTTGTTCATAATTTGTATCTTTACCTTTTTCTTCTTCTTCCTCTTCTTAAAGGATACCTTTCAGCATTTCATATAATCCTGGTTTGGTGGTGATGAACTCCTTTAGCTTTTCCTTATCTGTGAAGCTCTTTATCTGACCTTCAATTCTGAATGATAGCTTTGCTGGATAAAGTAATCTTGGTTGTAGGTTCTTGGTATTCATCACTTTGAATATTTCTTGCCACTCCCTTCTGGCCTGCAAAGTTTCTGTTGAGAAATCAGCTGACAGTCGTATGGGTATTCCCTTGTAGGTAACTGAGTTTCTTTCTCTTGCTGTTTTTAAGATTCTCTCTTTATCTTTTGCTCTTGGCATTTTAATTATGATGTGTCTTGGTGTGGTCCTCTTTGGGTTCCTTTTGTTTGGGGTTCTCCGCGCTTCTTGGACCTGTAAGTCCATTTCTTTCACCAGGTGGGGGAAGTTTTCTGTCATTATTTCTTCAAATAGGTTTTCAATATCTTGCTCTCTCTCATCTTCTGGAACCCCTATAATTTTGATGTTGGTACGCTTGAAGCTGTCCCAGAGGCTCCTTACGCTATCTTCGCATTTTTGGATTCTTTTTTCATTTTGCTTTTCCGGTTGGGTGTTTTTTGCTTCCTCGCATTTCAAATCATTGACTTGATTCTTGCGCTCCTCTGGTCTGCTGTCGGGAGTCTGTATAATATTCGTTATTTCAGTCCGTGTATGCTTAATTTCTAGTTGGTTCCCCAATATAACATCGAGGGTCTCATTAGTTTTCTTGTAGATCTCATTAAGTTTATCGGCAGCTTCTAAACAGTTCTTGAGAGACCTTAAAAGTGTGGTTCTGAACTCTATATCTTCCATTGACAATTTTGTCCTGTTTCTTTGTCTCCGCATTTTGTTATGCTTCCTTGGTGCACCCCCTAGTGGTCTTTGTTCGCAGTCTTATAGTTAAACCTTGATTGTTGTAGCTAATCCCAGGGAGGGTTTGACCTCCAGGCCAAGTGGCTATGAGAATCAGCTGTGTCAGCAGTGAGAGAACTTCTGTCCTCTAGGGAGGTGCTAATCTAGCCTTTGCCTGAGGCTATCCGGCAAATGCCTCTGTGCAGGGCTTGGGCAGGGCGGGTAGCACAGGATCAACAGGGTGGGTCGGAGAGAGCAGTTATGGCGGCTCTCAGTCCTGTCCCCAGGGGCTCTGCCTCTCTGAGTCCCAGCACCCACTGCAAAGCTGGGAGAGAAAGCTGCACTCGCTCTGACCGAAGCCAGACAGTCCTGCTTCTCCCGTTTGAGTCTGGGTCCCTAAAGACTCGACTGTATCTGGAGCTCAGAGTCTGCTACTCCCTCCCTATTGAAAACGCCAACCGCGCCCTCCACCGCCAGCCCGCTCCACGCACTCCGCACCTCAGAATTTGACTTCAGCACTGGGCCTCCTCTGAGTGTCCGTATGCGTTTCTCTTTCCTCCTAGTTGTAGGACTTCCACTCAGCCAGCATTCCTGTGGTTCTGGGTGATGTCCGTTCCGTTTTTTAGTTTCACTTTTGAAGTAGTTGTTCAAAGCAGCAAACTCCGGCTTTAACCTATGCCGCCATCTTGGTTCTCCCAAAATTTTTTTAATTTAAAAATTTAAAGCATTATTAATATTTACCTATTAAATTACAAAAGGTAAATTACAGCAAGGAACTTGGGAACAGAAATAAATAATTATTGCAGGGACTTTTGAAAATTGGAATAGTTTAGGGACTGAAAACTCAAATGTTTATAGGCAGGTAATTTTGAATGGATGAGAGTATGATTATTGGGAATCGTGGCAAAATAGAGTGTAGAGGCCCTGCCTTTAGACATTAAACAATGACAGCATCAACAACAAGAAACATAAAACACCTGCATGTGGGCCTATTAAAACCCATGTGGGGCTAAGTTTAGCCTGGAGGCCACCAGTTTATGGCAACCTCTTGACTGGATCATAATATAGGAATATGGAACAAAGACTTTAAAATTTCTCATGTTATCAAAAGAGGCAATGCAGGAAGTCAAGAAATTAATTGGGATATAAAATGTTCTTTGCTTTTTTATTTAAAGAAAAAAACTGGCTTAATATTTAGAGAATGATTCAAATTATGATATAACTACGTAACTGTTTAAAGCACAGAAATATATAGAAAGTGCCAGCACATGGAAATATATCTATGTGAAAATTAAGTGAGAGTAGAATGTAAATTATAAATGTAAATGAGTTATAATATATGTTAACAAAGATTGGGGAAAAAATGTGAGCGATGTAAATAATTTGATGGTCATCAGATTTCTTTTTCCTGAAAAGAAGCTTAAATTCACCAGGAAGAAAAAGACAATGCAGGCCATCTCTATGAAGCACATCGGTGAAATATCTAATTGTCCTTTGGATTCCATCTAACTAAGCAGGAGTATGACTGTTTCAATAGGTGATAGCTTTGTCCTATAAAAAAGTGGTCATTTTTACCTGGAAGAGATGACTTGATTACTTTCTCTGTTATACACTGATATTTTGTTCCTGCCTCAGAATTCTGTGTTTTACTTTTTTCCTCTCCACTCTACTTTATAAATATGGATCCAAGGAAAGAGATTCCTGTCCCAAACTTCTTGAGTGAACCCCTCCTTTTATGCCATTCATGAGGGGGTAATGTCAGGATGTTCCAGGCTCTTTGGCTTCAGAAATGGCCCAGACTTTGCTTCAGGTCCTGGGGTTTCCAGAATGTGGCCGCCACCCAGAGTGGAGTGTCCATGGTGGTTGCCACTCGATGCTTGTGCTTGGCCAGCAGCTCTGAAATGTCTGAGGGTGACCAGGACCCCACTCCCCCTGTTGTTACTCATTGGTGTGATGAGGGCCTCCTCCGTCTCCCTCTTGTGCTCCCTTCTCACACAGCCCATAAAGCAGTGGCTGCTTTTGCAGGAATCTTGGGATGAAGACAGAGATTTCTTGTCTTTCTGGGCCTCAGGTGTAATTGCTACAGGGACAGGGACTGGATGTTGTGTCATAGGCCAATTATAGCTGGGTTGGTGGGGCATTATTTGGAAGCTCAGGGTGATTTAAAAGAGTTCAGATTCAGCAACTGTTTGAAACAAACATAAAGGTTACTTTCCGTGCTGACGGGGGGCGTGAATTGATCATTGGTGTTGCTCTCAGATTAGTTTCTACTGAGATTTCACTTCTTGGTTGCTTCATCATTACTGAACTTTTTAGAAGTTGCTCCACAACACTAATTTTGTACAATAACTCAACATATCTGTGAATGCTTACTCAAGCGACTTAATTCCTCTGTGCCCAGCAACCTAGGCCTACAGGTAGATAAATCGCTTTCTTCAGTTGAGACAATGATGTTTTCGCAAGGATCTTGGCTGGAGATCCTGAGCCTAATTGCAGATAGCTTGACTGACATAAAGCACAGCTCTCCGGTCTGTTTTTCTATTGCACCCCCTCTGACTTAGTGTTAGACTACTGCATTCAGACGGTATTTTGTGATCATTTTGAGTTGGCCCCATTGCTGCTTTGTGTGTGAGATTCTTAGTTTCTTAGCGTATTTGCCTGTGGTCCTCCCTGTGGTCCTCCCTGTGGTCCTGGTGGTCTGGTTCCTGAATGAGAAGCACATTTCTTTATCTGCTCACAGCTAAAGGCGTCTCTTGCTTGGAAGATTTTAATAGCTGTCTGCATGGTGTCCCTGAATTCATTCTGGCCCCCTGCAACCCGTTCTCCTTTCCGTAGCCAGAGTTGTCTTTTGGAAATACAACTCTGGTCTCGTCACCATTTAGCTTAAAAGCTTTTGTGCCTTCCAGTGGCCTTTAGGCTGCACAGGAAAACCTTCCCAGGTCCCGCCTCTCCCCAGCCTCTCTCCTGGGGCTCCCAGTTCTCTGTGCTCTGGGCACCTGAGCCTTCTTGCGGTTCTTCACTCGGGCTTTCTCCTCAACCACATGTTGTCCTCTCTGCAGCCAGGTTCTGCCTCTTTCCTTTCCTCTTTCCTCTTTTTTGAGGCCAGTCCTCATCCCTCAGCTGCGCCCTAACATCCAAGCTCGTAACGTTGCATACCTCTCCTGCTTAGCACTCATTCCTGTTTAAAGTTCACCTTTATGTGTGTGATTCTTGGATTAAGACCTGTTTCTACATAAACCAATAAGCTCCACAAGGGTGGGCTGTATCTTTTTGGCTGAGAGAGGGGCTTACCATTGCCAGCTTGTAACACATGCTGTAGGTGCTTATAAATATTTATTGAATGACCACGATTTCTTCTTGGTTTACCCTTCTGGAATTTTATGGGTCTGCCTCATGTAAGTTGTCACTTCATCTATGACTTCTTCCCTAGCCAGCCTACTTTTATCTAAAGGCTCTACCTTTATCTAGTTTTCCCAGCTTTATAAGAAGGCATCTGGGCTTAGTCTTCTAGTGACCAGATATGCAAACCTTCTTTCTTCCTCTAAGGCCATCCTTTCCTCTGACTGAGGAGTCCTTGCAGCCCCGACCATCTCTCCGGGTTCCCCTTGGCAACGTCTCCTAATGAGCTCCCATTTATGAGCCTTTCTGAGCTACAACGCCAAGCTGGGAGCGTGTGACACCCACAGTCTCAGCAACAGCAGCAATAAAAGAGATTGATTTTCAATGATAATGGCAGTAATTAAGGATCCTACATGAATTTGTTATTGCCTTGCAAACAACAACTAAACTCGCTTGTCTCATTGCTGCAGTTTACCATCTCTTCTGCCATGATGAAGGAATTGCATTCTTAAGAAATTTTACATTCTCAAAAGTCATGATTTAAAAACAATTGCTTGACTAGGAAAAAAGGGGGACAGGGATTGGTCAGGATCAGACTCAAAATAAAGGTATTTTTCCTACAGATTTTTTTCTAATAAAGCTTTAAAACAACAACTCTGCAAATGTTAGTAAAGCCCATCACTGCAAAAACCTTAGTGTTTCACCACATATAGCATTTGCTCCGGAGTAAGTCTTAGTTTCCCATCATTGCCTATACTACCGTTAGCAAAGAACCTTTACACCGTCCGTCCTGCTTCTTTGATTACCCAATTGTTATAATGAATCAAACACCAACCCTCCCAAACCGGCCAGCTTTTACAGACAATAGCTTCTCTCATGCTAAGGGGGTAGTTCCAGATCTAGTATAATAGTGGTATATGTAATGCTAATCAAATTCTCTGATTTATTCCATTTGCTTTAAAAACAAACAGTCTGTAGTTTTCTCAGACCTGGACAGCCTACATCAAACAATCACGCCTGTGTTTTAATGCTCTCCCCGACTCAGGTGATGCAGGCCCAGTGTGTCAAAACAGAAACTGAATTCTACCGCCGCAGTCGCAGCGAGATAGTGGACGGAAAAGGGCACACCATGGGGGCACTGTATTGGCAGCTGAATGACATCTGGCAGGCTCCTTCCTGGGCCTCTCTAGGCAAGTGTCTCAGCATTCCTTGTGTGTGTGTAAGAGAGAAAGCAATCCTTGCGGGGAGAGGTGCTGAGAAAACCCAGAGGCCGAGGTCAGGAGATTCTCCAGCATCTGGTCAATGAACTGGACCCCCACCTGCTACCCTCACAGTCTTTCCAGGAGCCTGAGAGGCAGCCTCGCTATGAGTTCTGTGCTGTGCAATGTCACAGAAGTGGGCTAACAAGGTGGGTAGATTCATGCACGGAGATCTCAGTTACGTGCCATAATCATTGCTTAGATTTGAATTTATTTAAGAGGACTTTCCAAGGCAAAGGAGCATTTACTTACGCATCTCTTCTTCCGTTTGGGAGACTTCAACCATGTGGAAGGTTGGCCCCACTAAGTGTTAAAATGTCCCTTTGCTTGACTCCCGTTTAAGACCATGAGGTCATTTTTATTCTGCCCTATTTATCTCTTGAAAGGGGAGGTCGTAGTCAGAAGTCCAAGTAGGAAAGGTTCTCAATTGAAGCAGTCCAACTAGCAATAGGTGAGGTGACTGGCATGGCACTTGCAGGTTGAATTATTCTCCTTTGGCACATGGAAAGCCATCCAGAAGTAATGATAAACCTTTGGCCTTCACCCGAGGTGGTTTGAAGCAAAGTTCAGTTAATACCAACAAAAGTCTGGGGTCAAAAATGAGGCAAAGCCGTGAAGTAAAAAGGCCATGTTGCTGGGTAAGGCCTTAAACCAGCTCTGGATACAAATGTAAAATCCATTCACCACAGGCTTTGATGAGTGCCAGGTCACCTCTCGAGGGGCACTGGAGTTTTGATCAAGTTAATCTGACTAAACTCTTTATCAACACCAACCAGACAAAAGGGTATTGGATAAGAATCACAGGTAGAGCATGGGGGGAATAGCCCTTAATGCAGGATGAAGAGATTCTGTTTAGAGACACTTGGGCAGTATTTACTTATTTATTTATAGAGGAAGGGAGAGGGAGAGGGAGAGAAACATCCATGTGAGAGCGAAACATCAATCGACTGCCTTCACCATGTACCTACCAGGGATTGAGCTTGCAACCTGGGCATATGCCCTGACCGGGAATCGAACTGGCAGCCTTTCGGCACATGGGACGACCAACTGAGCCACACCGGCCAGGGCGAAATATTTTTTAGTTTGTGGGGTTAGCATACCAGACTTGCCAACAGGGCACAGCATCCTGCAGGCCCTTGGCACCTTGTAACTATATGTGAGGCACTGCCATTAATTGCTGTCGGCTGGGTGTTCTGCAGTCGGAACTTGCCGGCCACATTGGTGACAGAGCTTGTTTTGTCTCCCTCAGGGGACTGTGCTCATGGGAACAGGGGACTGAGCCCCAAGTCATTCTTACGAAGGACTGTTCGTAACCGGTGCTCCTGCCGGTGCTGCTGGCTTCCTTCTTCACATGTGTGTAGTGAAAAGGAGCAGGGCGCCTTGAGCTCCCAGAAGCAAGGAGTCAGCTCTGGGCCCAAGACGGGCCTGTGGCATGTTTGACTTAACAGCTTGAGCCCCTGGTTCCTCATTTGAAAATGGATGTTAATGTGTGCCTCCCCCAGATGTGAGGAGAATACGTGGTAATGTCCGAAATGCTCAGAGCCCTCAGCAGATGTGGGTTCCCGAGCTTTCTGGGTCTCCCTTCCACTCTCAGTCCTTAGGATCATGACAGATTCATGTTCACTGGGCCGTGTGGGTGATGATTCTGACTGACGGCTTGGCCCTGCCCACCTCCTAAGTTTCCTGACTGTTTTTTAGAATACGGAGGAAAGTGGAAAATGCTTCATTACTTCGCTCAGCATTTCTTCGCACCACTGTGGCCAGTGGGTTTTGAGGATAAAGGAGTGTTTTTTGTCTACGGGGTGTCAGACCTTCACTCGGACCTCATGGTGACGCTCACTGTAAGTCGATTGGCTTTGCTCTCTGTGATGGAGAGTTTTAGGTTATTTCTTTAGTTATTCGGTGCCTTTTCTTTTGGGAAACAGAAAAGAGAAATTAATTTGTACCAAAATGTTTCCAGCGCCTGGAGTAGAAAATGGGCTGTCCCAGAGTCAGCATATCTCTTTTCAGGGTAAAACTGTTGTTTATTCTGTGACCTTAAGCCTAATGTCTTAGTGATTCAGTTTCCTCATTTGTAAAATGATACCAGCCTATCTTCTTTTTAAAAAAATATATTTTTATTGATTTCAGAGAAGAAGGGAGGAGGAGGAGAGAGAGAAACATCAATGATGAGAGAGAATCATTGATGGGCTGCCTCCTCCATGCCCCCCACTGAGGACTGAGCCTGAAACCTGGGCATGTGCCCTGACCAGGAATTGAACCCTGGCCTCCTTGTTCATAGGTTGACACTCAACCACTGAGCAACGTCAGCCCGGCCAGCCTATTTTCTAAAAGGCTTCCTATGGGTAGTGGATAAAAGAATTAGATGCAACTGAATTATAAAGTGCCACTTACATGTAAGCTTATTGATAATCACGGAAAGCAGGAAATAGCTTTATTGAGAATGCATACGTGGGAAAGTAGACTTGGATCGAAAACAATGCTAGGCGAAAAGAAAGGGTAGAAACTCGTCTTGGGCGGCAACGGTATGGAGGACATTGAGCATAGGTCATGCTTATGGAGTAATGGCGGTGCCTGGGCACTGTGCCTCCCATAGATCACTTCACTGAATTCTCACAACAGCCCGCAGAGTTAGTGCTGCTGTTATCCTCATGCTACAAAGGAAGAAACAGAGACGCTGAGAACCTGATTAACTTGCTCAGTTACACAGCTAGTACTTGGTGGGGCGGAGGTTAAACCCGGATTTCATAGTCTCTTAACCATTCCTGCTGTTCTGCCTTTCGTCAATGATTACTACCATTTTCCTCTTTAAAAAGTAGTGACCCAGGAACGTTTGCTTTTGTTCTGTGCTGTTTCTCCACAGGTGAGAGTGCACCGGTGGAGTTCCCTGGAGCCTGTGTGCTCTCACAGGACCCCGGATCTTGCGATGAGAGCCGGGAAGGCTGCCCTCCTCTATCAGGAGCCGGTGTCTGCAATGCTGCAGAGATGTGGGCATTGCACACGGCAAAGCTGTGTGCTTTCCTTTTACCTGTCAGCCAACAGCAAACCCTTGAGCTCAACCAACTATCACTTCCTGTCCTCACCGAAGAAAGCCGAGGGGCTCCAGAAGGCAGACATCACTGTAAGCACCGGTCGGTGGGGTCACCGTGGCCTCGGGAGCTGCCCTGCTCCTGGGCAGGCACACTGCATCTTGCTGTTTGCAAACTTTTCCCTTGGAACAGAGCTTCTCCAAGGCCTGGGAATTTTGGCTCCTTCCCACTGGAAGCAAAGGCCAAATGATTTTTATTTCTAATTCAGCATTTGTCAAAGTTTTTGGTTCCTGATACTCCTACTGTCCCATCAGCCCTCCCTCATGGGACAGTGGAGGGAGAGGCACCAGTGTCATCAGGGATTCCCTCTCTCGCCCCAAGTGTGTCAAACTCGGTCCTGGGGCTTTAGTGCACCAACCCCGAAGTATTATTGTTGATGTAAGAAATGGTCAAACCTATAGAGAATTTTCATAAGAGTTTATTTGAGCCAAATTGATGGTACATGCTGAGGAGTAAGATCTTAAAACCTCCAGAGAATAACAGCTTTGCAGCTTCTTTTATGCATATGAAATTAAGGAGGGAACAAGGAAGATTGCATGAAGATGGGAGGAAGCAACACAGGGATTGTATTACAGGATAGTTAACAAGATTGTGTGCTGTCTGGAGTGTTAATACCCCTTCCAGGTTATTACTTCTGGACTTTCTTTCTGTATTTATTTTTTATTTTAATCTAATCTATCTACCTATAGCTAGATACTGGTTAACAAAATGATACAGGTTTCAGGTGCATACTAGTAATTCCACAACATATCATCTGTGTACTGTATGGTGTGTTCACCACCCCAGTTGAGTCTCCTTCTATCACTTCTGGTTTTTCAAAGGTGTGTTAACCTAGATACACAGCAATGATGGGCAGGGTTTACTTAAGGCAAAGATAAACCTTTTACTAAAGAAGTTATAGGTGTGGGTGTGACCACCCACCATGACCTGCCCAGTTAGGAATTTACGATCAGAGCACCCTATGAAGTTACTTTCCACAGAACCCCATTTTTCATCCACTTTATCATCTGTGTTTACAAGTGAGCAAACTAGTCTAGAGGGACTGACACGCTTAAGCAAAGTGCTCAGGGAAGCATCAGAGCCGGGGGAGCACTCTAATTTTGAGATTTTTAAGTAGAGTCTATTAATCTTTAAAATTTTCATTCTACGCTCCTTGATTTCTTGCTGCAAAGTAGCTTAATTATCAAATCTCTTTATAATTGCCAAGAGAAACAATGGCATGATCAGGCTGTGTTGTTATGAAACTGTGCAGCTGGAGAATTTGGAATCTCTTTAGTCAATTGAAACCCTGTCCTTCCTTTTCCTCCTACACATAGTGATTGAAAATATTTTTCTAGGAAGGTCCATTCTCTAGTTTTAGCGAATTTAAAAAATATATATTTTATTGATTTTTTTACAGAGAGGAAGCGAGAGGGATAGAGAGTTAGAAACATCGATGAGAGAGAAACATCGATCAGCTGCCTCCTGTACTCCCCCTACTGGGGATGTGCCTGCAACCAAGGTACATGCCCTTGACCGGAATCAAACCTGGGACCATTCAGTCCGCAGGCTGACGCTCTATCCACTGAGCCAAACCGGTTAGGGCTAGTTTTAGCGAATTTTCAATGTGTCTTCATTGAGAAGCCTTAAGTGGGAGGATTTTTTACATTTACTTTAGAAGTAATGATATAGAAATTCTTAATCCTTGATTTTAAAAACATGTATCTTCTTTCCCAGTAATGAAAGATTCATGTAATGAAATCTAAGTTATCTGTAACAACAGATAAGAAGGAAATGACATATATTTAAGTAGTTTTTTTTCCAGAAAAGAAAAAACAACAACACCCCACTATGTAGCAGACTAGACCTCGGATTTTGAAAACAATTCTTTCTCTTTCCTTAGCTAAGCCTTCATTATCTTGGGATAATTCAGGGTTGGAGAGAAGTAGGACTTCTTTATTTTTTCTACCACATTTGAATTTTAGTGAGACTTGCCTTTCCTAAAGGGATACAATAACAACAACAATAAAGCATTTATTGCAGGCTTAACATAGGCCAGGCACTTGAGTGTTCTGTCCCCAGGTGGATACCAGAAATTTGTTTTCTCTGCCTCCCTGAAGCCAGGGTGCAAGCTTGAGCCCCAGGCTCCATAGTCAGATGCATTGAAATGAGATTCCAGTTGGAAGAAGGCAACAAGAGTGAGCAGGTACCAGAGTCACTTTTGGCCTTGGCCTTGGCGCAGCAGTGACCGGGGCCTCCGTAGCAGCCATGTGGGCTGGCCAGGGCCATCTGTGTGAATCGCGTGCTGTGACTGCTTTACCGGAACAGGTGGACGATTGATTTGGGAATCTGACATCTAGCTTCAAGCCTGAATCTCTGACCGTCTGCGAGCTACCTAATATACTTAATTTTCATTTCTGCTTCTACCACAGTAGGTTTGTTTTATTGTTTGTAGCTCAGAACTCTGAATGGCAATCAGACAAGTGTGTAAGGCCAAAGTTATGTATAGTAAAAATTCTCCTTGGAAATTCTTGATGCCACACATAACATGTAATGTCAGACCTATGGTGTGGCATGTACCCATGCTAAGGACTCGTTTTTCATGATGAAGGCCGAGCTTTGACGACCAGGTCACACTCATCCATACTCTCTCAGAGAGGCTCTCGAACCCCCACCTCTAGGGCTGAGCTCAGCCTCACTGTGCACGTGCTGCTTGTTGACAAATGACAAGATTTAAATTGTGCTTTTGTTTGCTGATACTGTGTGGGGTTCACACCTCTTACAAGTGCTCATGATTGTGGCTTTGCAGTTCTATGTAATGAAGAAGAGAAAGCTCTCACGCTAGACCTGCTGTACATGGCTGGCAGGCTGCTGTCTAGATTTCTGGATCTTTTCAGAGGACCAGGAGGTGAGCTCCGGGGTTGTGCTCTGCAGCTGGCTCCAGATAGAAACCGAGAAAGTCATTAAGCGGCCCAGCAGTTATGCAAAGACGTTCCTCTCTTGATGATACCCTGAGAAACACTGTAAATGATAGAAAGCTTTGAGCTTCTCGTGAAATAGTCTCTCACATTTCTGCACTTGGTTTGAGATTACAATTTGGTAATTTCCCAGAGCCTTAACAGATTTCCATGTATTTCTCAGTATCTGACACAGTGCATGAAATATGTGACTTTAGCGGCCGCTGAACCAAAGTTATAGGAAATAGACTCCCTGGTAGGCCCACAGAAACACGCTCTGATAGGCATTGGCTATGGAACGGAGAGCTCGTCCCTCATCCTTCACTTCATTTATCTTTTCCTTTCAGGCCATCATCTCTCAGCACAAGGACACCTTTGTGTTTGATCTGGAAACGAAGGCCGTGGCACCCTTTGTGTGGTTGGATGTAGGGAGCGTCCCGGGGAGATTCAGTGACAATGGTTTCCTCATGACGGAGAAGACGCGGACTATATTTTTTTACCCCTGGAGGCCCACCAGCAAGAGTGAATTGGAGCAATCTCTTCATGTGACTTCCTTGGCTGATATTTACTAAAGGAATCCAGCTGCTTTCGAAAGCACTTCTAAGCCACCCGCGAGAGCTGCAGGCAGCCAGAGACCAGGGATGGAGCCGGAAGGTCCACCTGTGCCAGGCATCTGGTGCATCGCTCCCCCAGCGGTGTGCACAGCCCCTCTCAGGGCAGCTGTGTGCTCGGGGCCCCTCCAGCGAGCTGTGCCAGGTCAGTGCTGTTAGGTTTCCCCTCCTAGCTTCACCACCACATGATATAACCCAACTGCCCCTCCCTCCCCAGAGAAGGATGTCTGCACAGGTCAGCCTCTGGGGATCCACAGGGACATGACCACAGGGCTTCCGATTTGGCTCAATCCAAGGAGCTTTTCCGTTCAGAGGAGTTAGATTTAGACTGTTGACTCTGGCGGAAAAGTGGCGTTCTTTTTAGTTTGGGTTTAAATCATTTTACATCGATTGATTAATTATAAGAGGCTACATATTACTTTATTACACATGATCATGTTCATAAAATTACGTTGATAAAGCAAATGGGGAAATTGTTAATAAATTGTAATAATTTTGGTAAAGGTTTGTAGGGATTTTTTGTACTCTTTTGCAACTTCCTGTAAGTTTGAAATCATATAAAAACTTAAAATGTACATAAATTGCATCAAGTGGCTTATTTCATCTCTGGCTTATTTAATCATTCCATAAATATTCCATTGTGCCCAATACTGTGCTGACCGTTAATTCCCATGTGTATATATATATACACACACATATATACATCCTATATAATAAAAGCTTAATACGCTAAGTGTCCAAACATTCGTTTGACTGGTCCATCATTTGCTTATGCGCACTGACCACCAGGGGGCAGACGCTTTGACCAGTAGGTTAGCTTGCTGCTGGGGTCCAGCCGATTGGGACTGGGCAAGACGGGCTCGATGTCCCCTGGAGCCCTCCCACAATCCCTCCTTGGCCTCTAAAATATTTTTTCTAATTAATTTCCTTTGAATATGCACAAATCTATGCATCGGGCCTCTAGTGTGTGTGTGTGTGTGTGTGTGTGTGTGTGTGTGTGTGTGTGTATACACTGAGCAGCCAGATAATTATGACCACCCCATCAGGACTTTGTTGGGCCACCTTTTGCCTTCAATACTGCAGCGATTCTTCTTGGCATTGACTCCACGAGATGTTGAAAGGTGATGCAAGGAATCTGACACCATGCCCGATGAATAGCACTGTCCAGTTCTGTGAGATTGGATGGTTGTGGAACCAGCTGCCTGATGGCTCTTTTAACTTCGTCCCACAAATGCTCAATTGGATTGAGATGTGGTGATTGTGGGGGCCACCTAAGCAAGGTAAAGTCTCCCTCATGTTCTTGAAACCACTCCTGCACAGTACGAGCACTGTAGCATGGCGCATTGTCTTGTTGGAAGAAGCCATCTCCATTGGGATACGCCATCAACATGATAGGATGAATTTGATCAGCAATGATACTTAGGTATGTTGTGCTATTCAGACGTTGTTCCACATGAATTAAAGGGCCCAAATCATGCCAGGAAAACATGCCCCAAACCATAACACTGCCCCCACCAGCTTGAAGGGTTGTACTCATGCATGTGGGGTGCATGCTTTCATGCTGTTTCCACCAAATTCTCACTCTGCCATCTGCATGATGCAACTGGAAATGTGATTCATCGGACCACATGACTTTTTTCCAATGCTCGACTGTCCAACCCTTGTGTTCCTGTGCGAATTGGAGACGTTTTATCTTGGTAACTGCAGACAGCAAAGGTGTTTGAACAGGCCTTCGGCTAATTTGCCAACAAACGTCAGGTGGTCATAATAATCTGGCCACTCAGTGTATGAACCTTATGAGGGACTGGGACTTAGGCATATAACTCAGAAGATTCTTACTTGGTAAATATTACTGGTACATCATTTTCTTGTCACTGTTGAAATCCTATTTTATCACACTGTTGCTGGGGGACAGGAGGATACTCCTCTACATAAAACTAGAGAATATTCTCTGTCAGGTACCCTGTGAGGCTTTGAAGTTGTTGGGCCAGAATTTACATCACAATTCTGCCCTTTCTAGTTCTGTGAGCTTGATCAAGTTATTTCACTTCTATGTTCAGCTTTCTCCTGGTAAAATGGGAATACGCTCACCTTGTAAGTTTGTTGTAAGGGATAAATAAAAACATTTAGCTGAAGGAATGTGAATGGAAGCAGCATACTGGAGTGTGACCTTGTTGCCCCAGAGATTGCAGGGCTTCTGGCCACACTCCCTGGATCAGAATCCAGGGTCTGAGGCTTGTTGTCTGTGGGACCTTGGGCAAGCCCTTGACCTTCTGGACTTTAGTTTTCTCATCTGTAAAATGGAGCTAATAATCTCTAACCATCAAAGGGAGGACTAAACAGAGTCTGGAACCAAGTAAGTGTTAAGTACATGGTGGTAGTACTTTTTAAACATAATAGTCATTGTCACTCAATCAGTCCATGAAGCTATAGCAAAATGAAGCGAAAAAGGCGAATGTCTTTTAAAAAAAATTTTAAGAGTGGAAAAGGATATCAGAGAAGAATGAATTTTTAAATGAAGAATACATTAATGAGTGGGCATAAACATATGCTGGCTACAACTTATAAAAGGAGAGATGTGCTATATACCCATTATTTCTGCAAGAGAATAGTAACTTTCAGCACATTCTCCCACAGTTCATGTGTGGCACCATGGTTAGTCATATTTGCCATGTTAATAGATTCCTTTTTACCGCATTTTCTGGAACAGTCTGATGTACTTACTCTTGGGTTTGGATTTCTGAGAAGGCTTTCCTGTTAGCAGTTATGCAAACGTTTATAGAGCAATTGGGAAGATGGGGTTGAGAGAGAGAGAGAGAGAGAGAGAGAGAGAGACCAGTTCACAGGATTACATCTCCCCATTTTAGAATGAAGAAGACAATAGAAATGGTAATATTCTCATTCATATTCACCGTAACTTCTTATTTTTTTCTCTTACTTGACTTTTCATTGTGAGAGGTTTTCAAACCATGGGAAGTCACTTGGAAATAAATAGGAAGGCTTTGTCCTCAGTTGGAATGAAAGGGAACTGGAGAGCAGGAGAAATAAAGATATGTTTTCCAAGCATTCCTGAAGTGACAGGAGGAACATTCTCTTGGGCTACCTCTGGCTCTCATATATGAAACTTATTCCCCAACTGGGTAAGATTTAGGGAGAAAGACAAGTAGGCATTGTTTGTGGGAAATTCAAAGCATTAAAAAATATCCCTAGAGTCTACATGGACTGTGAATGCAATCTTATCAATTCAGTAAGCACATAAAATGAGAAGGGCCATGCAGACAAGGTATTTAGAAATATTTCCAAGTCAGTGGGGGGAACTCTTGTTTTCTAACTGACGTATAGGAGGCTATGAACCGGAGTGATGCTGTGCAAAACCCTAAAAGTCACAGACAGAACCAGTGTTCTGAGTCTAAAGACTGTTTAACTTAAGGACGTATTCATTCATTTACCAAGCATTTACTGAGGGCCACTCAGAGCAGGCCCTGTTCCTGTCCCTGGGGTTTCTCAGTGAAGAAAGACTGGCCCGTCTCTGCTCTCACGGACTGCCTGTTAAAGCTGGCGGCGAGTCCTGTAGGCGAAGGTGACAGTGAAGGGGAGCAATGTTAGATAAAGCCATCTTTTTCAACACTTTGGGGAAAAATGTTTGAAAGCTTGTGATAGAAAAATAAATGAAAAGGTGTTTTCAGCTATGGAAGGAGTCGTGAAGGACCTTGGCTGTAATTCGCACAGAGGGAAGGAAAAGCACAAGACCGACCCGTCAGTGAGGCTGGGCTCTGAGCTTGGGACTGATAAGCTGCGTGTGGGCCAACCTGCCAAGACATCCTGGAGCCCTCGAATAGGGGCCAGACAGTAAACAGGCTTTGCAGAAGGAAGGGCATTGCCTCCTCGAGCCGTGTGTTGTCACCACCTCTCCTTATCTCTGGCCACGCGGGTTACTGAATCCTGCCACGAAAGAAATGTTTGTGACAGCAACGCAGCTGAACCCCTTAGGTCAGGCCTCAGGCCTTACAGAGGGTCCATGTGAGCACCAGCTTCTCTCACATGATGCCCTGCAGCGGGCGTGAAGCATCCATCTTATATAAAAGCTGCTGTTTGAAGTTTTAACCCTGATAGTATGGCTTCTGTAAATGCCTGCTTGCTTAAATAATAAGGAAAATAAGACTACTCCCATTCCAGGGAGGCCGTAAACTATGCCCCAGACAGAGTTGTCAGTGCTGACACCAGGCCAGGCCTTGAGATATGGTCTCATGGCCCCTTCCCAGCACGCAGGCCTTTCTCAGAAGGCCCGGAAGTCTCATTCCAAATTTGGGAGACAAAGGACTGGAAAAAGTATAAATAGAGACGTTTCCTCCATGTTGGGGGGCCCAGAATTTGAAAGACACATTTTTCTCTGGCCCTGCACAGAATTTAATACTAAAATGTAACTCCCTTTCTCTAAGCATGTCTTGGTTATTCTCCGGTCTTCTGCAGCAAGCGAGTACCAAGAATGACAGCAACACCCAGTGATTCAGAATTCCTGGGAAAGGGGATGTCAGGACCATGGAAATTTCTGGTTGAGAACTAGTACTCATCTCTGCCTCAGAATGTGTGTGGGAACAACTCTCTCTTATTCTTTGTGTTATGGTTATGGTGTTTGTACAACTTACTGGCTCCTGGGAGACAATTCCCACGTTCCCAGCACTTGGAGCAGACAGTATTGGCCAGCCACTCCACAGCCATGTGCTCCTCTGCTCGGTTAATAGAGGTGGCTCTGTGTCCAGCCCCCGGCACGAAATCATAATCGGCTGTACGAATTCTATTCTGCTTTGCAAGTGATTGGTCTAGGGCCGTGGTCGGCAAACTGAGGCTTAGGAGTCACATGCGGCTTTTTGGCCCCTTGAGTGTGGCTCTTCCTAAGCCTTAGGAGTACCCTCATTAAGTTAATAACAATGTACCTACTTATATAGTTTAAGTTTAAAAAATTTGGCTCTCAAAAGAAATTTCAATCATTGTACTGTTGATATTTGGCTCCGTTGACTAATGAGTTTGCCGACCACTGCTCTAGGGCAGTGGTTCCCAACCTTTTTTTGGCCATGCCCCACCTCAGCATCTCTAAAACCCTGATACCCCACTATGACATACAATTCTTATTATTCAAAAAGTGAACTCCTATTTATGTGGAGGAAGCCTAGAAGGCCATTAAATTGATCTAAACAAGCTTCCAAAAGAACATGGCATCCATGAAAGAGAAAAATAAAAGAACAAAAGCACAGTTGAAGTACTGAGGAAGAAATCACTAAGAAATTGTTAAAAAAAATAATAATATGAAGTGATATGAAAAATAGCAAATAAAGTTTCAAAAACAGGTGTACCGGTTACTAATGCGGATTTTTTTTTTTCAATAGATGGGGTTACACATATGTTGATATATGTGCGCTTTGATAGCATACATTTTGATATGTATGCTATTTTTGTTGTATTGACAACAAGCTTTAAAACCTCATATGTCAAATTTACTGAAGGTGTTAACATCATAGATATTTTTACTCTTGAAAATGTCGAATTTCGTGCCAAACGAAAGAGCATTTGCGGGAAGTTTTAATTCAATGCTTCATTTTGAAGAAAAGTGCTACTGAATAGTTTGGAAAGCTTATGGTGAACATGCTCCATCTCAAGATACTTGTGAACCCTGGTTCAAATGCTTTAAAAGTGAAGATTTCGATGTGAAAGACAAAGAATGTCCGGGTCAACTGGAAAAGTTTGAAGACCAACAATTACAAGCATTATTGAATGAAGATGCATGTCAAAGTCAAAAACAACTTGCAGAAAGATTAAACGTTTCTTGGCAAACAATTTCAGACCATTTACAAGCAATGGGAAAGATTTTAAAGGAAGGAAAATGGGTGCCACATCAACTGAACGAAAGACAAATGGAAAACTGAAAAGTCATCAGTAAAATGTTGCTTCACACGGCACGAAAGAAAGTCTTTTCTGCATCGAGTTGTGACTGGCGATGAAAAGTGGATTTATTTTGAGAATCCCAAGTGCACAAAATCATGGGTTGATCCAGGTCAACCATCAACATCGACTGCAAGGCCAAATCGCTTCGGAAAGAAGACAATACTCTGCGTTTGGTGGGATCAGGAAGGTGTGGTGTGTTATGAGCTTCTAAAACCAGGTGAAACCGTTAATACTGATGGCTACCGACAACAAATACTCAATTTGAACCACACTTTGATCGTGAACTGACCAGAATGTGCCAGAAGACACGGCAAAGTACTTTTGCTTCATGATGACACACCATCACACACTTCAAAACCAGTTGAAGACACGTTAAAAGATCTTGCCTGGGAAGTATTAACCCACCTGCCGTATTCACCAGACCTTGTTCCTTCAGATTACCGCTTGTTCCAACTGATGGCACATGTACTTTCTGAGCAGCACTTCAAAACTTACAAAGAAGTGGAAAATTGGGTCTCTGAATGGTTTGCCTCAAAACAAGAAATGTTCTATTGGGATGGTATCCACAAATTACCTGAAAGATGGGGGAAATGTGTAGCTAGCACTATTAACTGGTAAATGGTAAATCCGAATTATTTACCAGTAAATGGCAAATCCGCCTTAACCGTTAATAATGCGGATTTATCACCAACCGGTTAATAATGAAGTGCTGCTCAGAAAGTGCGTGTGCCATTGATCAAAACAAGTGGTCATCTGAAGGAGCAAGGTCTGGTGAATACGGCGGGTGGGTTAATACTTCCCAGGCAAGATCTTTTAACGTGTCTTCAACTGGTTTTGAAGTGTGTGATGGTGTGTCATCATGAAGCAAAAGTACTTTGCCGTGTCTTCTGGCACATTCTGGTCAGTTCACGATCAAAGTGTGGTTCAAATTGAGTATTTGTTGTCGGTAGCCATCAGTATTAACGGTTTCACCTGGTTTTAGAAGCTCATAACACACCACACCTTCCTGATCCCACCAAACGCAGAGCATTGTCTTCTTTCCGAAGCGATTTGGCCTTGCAGTCGATGTTGATGGTTGACCTGGATCAACCCATGATTTTGTGCACTTGGGATTCTCAAAATAAATCCACTTTTCATCGCCAGTCACAACTCGATGCAGAAAAGACTTTCTTTCGTGCCGTGTGAAGCAACATTTTACTGATGACTTTTCAGTTTTCCATTTGTCTTTCGTTCAGTTGATGTGGCACCCATTTTCCTTCCTTTAAAATCTTTCTCATTGCTTGTAAACGATCTGAAATTGTTTGCTGAGCAACGTTTAATCTTCTGCAAGTTCTTTTTGACTTTGACACGCATCTTCATTCAATAATGCCTGTAATTGTTGGTCTTCAAAGTTTTTCGGTTGACCCGGGCGTTGTCTTTCACATCGAAATCTTCACTTTTAAAGTGTTTAAACCAGCGCTCACAAGTATCTTGAGATGGTGCATGTTCACTATAAGCTTCCCGAAGTATATGATAACTTTTAGCAGCGTTTTTCTTCAAAATAAAGTAATGAATTAAAACTTCCCACAAATGCTCCTTTTTTTGGCATGAAATTCGACATTTTCAAGCATAAAAATATCTATGATGTTAACACCTTCAGAAAATTTGACATATGAAGTTTTGAAGCTTGTTGTTAATACAACAAAATAGCATACATATCAAATCACACATATATCAACATTTGTGTAACCCCATCTATTGAAAAAAAAATTCGCATTAGTAACTGGTACACCTAGTATCTTTATATACTGTATATGAGGCCATTGGAAATGCAAAAAATTTATTGTTAATAACGCATTCTCGAATTGCCCCCCTTAAAAATCAAATTGCCTCCTGTGGGGCATGTGCCCCATATTATTAGGCATATATTCAATTCTGGCAAATGAAACATAAGTTGACACTTAATGTGGGGTTGTCGGGATGGGTTTTGCTGCCTGATATGAAAGAGACTTGAGCAGGACCCTCTCCTCTTGGGTGAAGTTGAGAAGGTTCTGTGTGAGGACCTACTGCAGCCTTTCACAACCTTGAGGAAACATTGTTGATGTGGAGGAATGTCAGAGATGTTGAGCAGTTGAACTAACCCTATAATTATCTGACTCTGGGCTCCTTATAAAAAATATTCTGGCCCTATCATGTCATCCAGTGATAGCCAGGTATTCTGATTTTATAACCTAAAGCACCCTGATTGATACAGCAGTAAAAGGTATGGGCATTGAAATCAGATACACTTATGTTGGCATTCCAGAGTCACGCTAGTAGGCTGTTGGGTTTTGCATATACTAGTAAGTTGTTGAGTCTTTCTGTGCCTTGGTTTCTTTATCTTTAAAAACGGGGCAATAATAACTCATAGATTAGTTGTGAGCACTAAATGAGATGATACTTATTAGATACTGATAACACAGAAGCAATGATAACTACACTAGCTACCATTTGTTGACTAGTTATTTTGTGCTAAGTCTTCAAAAAATGCCCAAGGATGTGGGCAGAACTGAAACCTGCTGAGGCATTGGTGATGGGAGCAGTGTCAGCTAGGGGAGCTGGTGGGAATGAGAGGGGGAGGCGTGAGGACATTGATTCACAGGCTCATCACGCTGCCTGGTCATCCTGAAGGTGCAGTTGTAGAAAAAGTGTGGGTCAGGTCATATTTGGCCAGCAGATGATCTGTTGGCCAAAACAATGTTTTAAGAAGTTGAATTACTTGCTTACATCAAAAAAGAAAGATTCTATACAGAATCTAGATCTAACTATCTCTGATCTTCTTGTAATTATATTAGAAAAGAGCCTGGCTGGCATGGCTCAGTGGTTGAGCATTGATCCATGAACCAGGAGATCACAGTTCAGTTCCTGGTCAGGGCACATGCCTGAGTTACAGGCTTGATCCCCAGTGTGGGGCATGCAGGAGGCAGCCAATCAATGATTTTTCTCTCATTATTGATGTTTTCATCTCTCTCCCTCTCCATTCCTCTCTGAAATCAATAAAAATATATTTAAAAAATAAAAGAAAGCCCCTATTTGTTTAATCCACTCATAGTCAGGTGTCCTGACTGAGTGGATTAAGGTGTGGCTTGGAGCTCAGGCACAGCTGGGCCTTTGAGAGGGCAGTGAGGTGCCTGGGTTTTCTTTCAGCCCAGGGTGCCTGGCCGTCCACTTCACTGACCTTGGATGTCTCAGTAGTGTGTCTAGTGCGAAAGGCTCTGGAGGCCTGACTTGCCCAGGTGGGTGAAGGAGGAAAGCTGCTCTTTTATCTGGGAAACCAGTCAATGTTGGGTGATTGGCATGCTTCCCTATCTGCATTGTAGGTGCTTAAACCAAAAGATTTTTAACCAGTCAACCTTGTAAATACAATGAACTAGATTGTGTCAAAGTTCCTGTGTGTGTGTGTGTGTGTGTGTGTGTGTGTGTGTGTGTACACGAAAGCCACATGTGGTCTAGTGGCCACAGACTCATGCTCTGACATTGAACTTCCAATATGCAAGTTTGGCTCTGACACTCACAGAACTTGGACAAATCAGTCTGTAAGCCTCAGTTTCCTTATCCTTAAGATGGGTTGATAGAACTCTCTCATAGGGTTGTCAGGATTAATTAAGGAAGAACAATGCCTAGGATGGGTAAATGGGTAGTAAATGCTGGCTTATGATGATTATTCCTCAAAGAATGAGGTCGGGAGTGGCTAATGATCAGGCCTAGGAGTCTTCCATTTTCTTTGCCAACCTGAATTGAAGGAGGAAAATTCAGGCAGACAGCTGAAGTTTCTAATTCCCTTTTTTTCTGAGCCTCTTTCCAATTTTATTAAAGCAAAAAAAAAAAAAATTGAGTAGTAAGGCATGCCAGCTGTTGGGTGATGGTGTAAAGTTCTGCTTCTTCCAGCAGAGGCCTCCTGCGCACAGGAAATGAGGCTGGTGTCTGGTGCAGGGGCTGCCCCGGGCCAGGGCCCTGGTTCCAGGAGGCTCCCCCAGCGTAAAGGCAGGGAGGCTAAGTCTAAGGAAGAGCTTGCAGGGCCTCCACTCCCACTCCACCCCTTCTCGGGGCTTCAGACAGCTGGGTGCCAGTGCGCTGGAATGCAGGAGTCTTTCTTGAAAGAAAGGGAAGGCTGAGAGAGAGAGAGAGAGAGAGAGAGAGAGAGAGAGAGAGAGAGAGAGAGAGAGAAAGGGAAAGAAAGAAAAAGGAAGACAAAGAGAAAGAGAAAGGGAGAAAATGATACCGTTGTAATAATCTGGTTATTATTTAACAGGAAAGGAGTAAAGGGAGGACTAGATAACATAGGCATGCCATTTATACAGCTTTGCTGATTTAACACTCTCCAAGTCTTTCCCCGAGGGAACGAACTGGACAAAGGCAGTGTAGACGCATGCCTAGTGAGGTCCGAGTGAGGGGGGAAGATGCATAGCTGTCAGTCACACCTGAAAGTGTCAGGGGCCATAATAGGTGTGGCCACTGCAGGGGCACGTAACCTGAATATTTAAACTCCTGGACAAAGGAGCCGATCTCTCTCTGACACACCGGGTTCCTGGGTCTCCTGTTGCAGAGGCCACATTCCCCTGCAATTTGCCCGCGTGGCCCACAGCCATGTGGACTCCACACAATGGACTAATGGACTTTAGCCTGATGCTGAACTTTAACTGCAACATGGAACTAAAGCTCTGAACCCTGGCCCGTCGTTTGGCTCTGCTGAAACCCCAGCTTTCAGGACTGGTTTAAGGGACATGGGACTTTGGAACCTGAGGAATGGAACTCCACACAGTTAAAGCCTGTTACCACACCCCATTCTCCCGTGGGAATCTTAGAAACTCCATTTTCTAAAGCTGTCTTAAGAACCCCACTTCCAGGATCAGTGGAGAATTTTGATTCTCTGGGAGAGTGAGAGAGAGAGAGAGAGAGAGAGAGAGAGAGAGAGAGAGAGAGAGAGAAAGGGGGAAAGAGAAAGAAAGAGAAAGGGGTGAGAGAGAAAGGAGGGAAACATCAAGGAAGAGAAACAGAAAGGGAGATGGGGAAAGAGGAAGGAAGACAAAAAGAAGAGAAAGAAAGGGAGGAGAGAAAAAGAAAGGGACAGAGAGAACAAGAAAGAGAATGAGGAGAGAGAGAGAGAGAGAGAGAGAGAGAGAGAGAGAGAGAGAGAGAGAGAAGGGAAGGAGGGAGGGAGGGAGAGCAGGCATGTAGGGAGCTCTGATTTCCCCTCCAGCTGACTGCACACAGGGTCAACCCTGCACAGCAACACTTCCTACTCTCTGCCTTCTGTTTACGTCCTTTCCTTTCCGTGTTGCTACCTTGGCAAAGGGTGGCATCTGGATGATTTTTAATCCTAATTTAATCACTATGGACCTTGAAAACAGCACAAAGCCTCTGGAATGGATGATTGATGGGCGAGGAGTCAGCTGAGTGCTTCGAAGGAGCAGTAACAGAGGGCAGTAGGACTGAGGCTGAGTCAGGCACCATTTGAAGGAAGTGATGTCCGGGAGAGGAGGGCGTGGCGGAGGGGCTCCCTGGCTCAGCAGGGCCTCTTCTCTCGGAGGGTTGGCCTGTGGCCGGTGGATTACTCGCTGTCCACACGTTCTTTCCCGAAGGTATAAGCCTGGAGTCTCTGCCTTTCAGAAACAACAAGGTCCCTGGCCCATCTGCTGTGTGCATATGCTCATCATCATTCCAGACCTGCCTTTGGCGAGGGAGGAAAGCAGTCAGGCCAGCTGCTGGCTGTGACCTTCCCAGCTCAGCACGGGCAGAGCAGACGGCAAGGGCTGCCATGGCATCGCGCTGAGGGCCCGCTCCTCCAGGCACATAGGCCCTCCTCGGCACCCCCATCCCTCCTGGGGAGGCAAAGTGGCCCGGCGCTGTGGCCCAGGGCAGTGACAGGAGGGGGTGGGGGTTGCACCTAGAGAAGACTGGAGCTGTCCTTTGGGACTGTCCTGTCCCTTGAGGGACAGGGGGAGGCGGAGGGGTGGTTCCCGTGCAGTGGGTTCTGGTTCTGTGATGTTGGGCCAGGCCGTTTCCGCTGGAGCAGGACTCTGCTGACACCCCGGGGAGAGGCGGGGAGCCCTGGCTTGAATTGCTGGGCAGAACCAGGCCGATCTGGGAAAACAGCTGCTGAGGGCCCCAAAGCAAAGGGAGGAGAGCAGGCAAAAGGAGAAGGGTGGGAATCGGAAAACCAGCAGATCCGCTGGGCTGCTCCCGGGAGCTCGCAGGGACGGGTGCCCAGGGCCATGTGTGCGCCGCCGCTCAGCCCACTTGCTGGTGGGATGTGGCTTCCTGCTGCTGAGCCAGCCACCAGAGCCTGTGCTGGGCCCGCTGTGCAGCCCCTCTCCGGGGCACATCTGTGTGACCAGCCCCTGGGGGGGGGGGGGGGGCGGCGGACTGCAGAGCAGGGCCCGGAGCGCAGGGTGAGCACTGAAGGCTGAGTCCAGTCCTCACGCTTCACACTAGCCCAGGGACCTCGGGGCATCACATGCTTGTCATTCCGTGGGTGAGGGCAGGAGTAAGACCCCTCCCTGTATAGCTCTCAGATTGTTATGAGAATATTTGAAAATATTTTGTAAATGAAAACATTCATATTTAAAGGTTTTGTTTTTTTCAAAAGTTCTTTTTAAATCAAAAGTTACAAAAGAACATTTATTTCAAGAGCAAAAGGGAACATTTATATTTGAACAAAGTGATAAACAGGTGTTCTGCAAAAGAAAAAAAGAGTCCATGGCATGAAGCTTCTCACTTAAATTTTTCAAGCAAAAATAAGTTGTGGATGCTTACCTAAGGAAAGGGAAGGGGAACAAAAACAGTTTTGAAATGGAAAAAAACCCACCTCTTTCTCTTTTTGCCAGAGAATAAACCAAACAACCTGGTTGAATGGCACCCAGCATCAACTCATAACCACCCCGAGTGGGACACCCGCCCCCTTCCCCCCCCCCCATGAATTGTATGCCTCCAGGTTCCATCACAGAAACTTCAGCACCAGCTCTGCCTCCTGGATCCCAGGAAGGAGTTCTGGGAGGAGGGGCTTCTAGAATTCTGTGTTATCTGCGAGTCTTCTGGTCTGGAGAATAGTATTTACCAAGAACCAACTTCTGTCCCTCTCCCATTCATCTAAAACTTGGGAATCAAAGTCCTGCCCGTTCTCTGCAGATCACAGAAGGGTGATCTGGCTTGCTCCTCTCCTATGGGGGGATCTCAAGGGCCATGGCCCCTTGCAGACCTTAGCCTAGACACCAACAAGCCAGTGGTCCCTTGGAGGCTGCAGAGCAGGCGTGCTCCGTGAGTCAGTGCCAGGGCAACAAGTCTTCACTGTACTTCCCCATTTTACCTGACCTAATACCCTGGGTCATCTCTGAGGATTTCCTTACGGGAAACTGGCTTTGTCCTTACAACGTAACTTCCATGCTTCATCCTGGGAAATGAACTTGCCTTTGGAGAGGGCCATTTACCATGACTGCAGACGACTTTCAGAGTGAGTGGGTGTTTGCATACCAGTTGGAACCAGCAAGAACCTTCAGGTTCAGCCTCCATCATTCAGGTAAGGAATGTTGATCGGTGCAGAGACTGGAACCTGTTCACCAAAATCAACCCTCCTCCTAATAATGAGAACACAGATAACACCCATAGCCTGCCTGCTCTTAGTGTGGCCTGGGACTAAAGTTTTCCTCCAGGGCAGTGTGAGCGGAAGTGACTCCTGTCTGCACTCCTCTGTGCTCCATTGTCCTTCCAGCTCCCTGGGACCATGACCTCTAGCAAGACCTTGGGAGCGAAGGGTGGGAGGAAGAGTGACTGTCAGCCCGGATCCCTGCATGGCGAAGTGGAAGAGAGACACCCTGCCCGCCCTGTCGCTTGCTGCAAGTGTGCTTCATTCGCACATGGTCCGCTGGTGTCTGCAGACCCTGCAGCTAAATGTTTCATGTGTGCCTCAGTTTCCTCATCTGTAACATGGAGACAAAATTCTTACTTCACAGCGTTTTTGAACAAGTAATATAAAATAATGAAGGATGACCACCCACTGTAGTGCCTCACATGTAACAGATGCTTAAGAAATCTTGTTCTTTGAGGGCTGTTGTGATATTTCAATGAAATAATCATTTTGAGAAGAGATAGTGACATAGAAAAGCTAGTTGACAGAAGTGAGAAGCAGCCCCTATATCCCTCTCATTCTAAGACGCTGCAACAATTTGTGCAACTGGTCCCTTGCCCAGGGTAATGGAAGCAGGCTGTTGTAGACATGCTGGAATCCATAATAATGGAGAAAGACATTCGTTTAATTTTAAACCCCTCCTCGGTGTCTCCCCCAACCCCTAAGCCAACTGATGACCTAGGAAACCAGTGGACAGGAACTTGTTGTCACTGGGACTGGTTTTTAAATAAAGCTGTAGGACTGCAGGGAGGGCTGTATGAGGGATGCTTTCACACTGTGGGTGTTTAAAAAAGATGGCCACAGGGGTGAGTTACTTAGGTGATCTTTGAGATCCTGTCCAGCTCCAAGTTCTGTGATCCTCAAGAAAATAAACAGAATTTTAGTTTCATCTTCTCTTGACTCCTGTGCCTTCCCAAGTCTGTTACCCGGGGAAGCACAAATCAGAAGGAAAATTCCACCAAAAGCACAAAATAAGGAGAAAGTGATGCAACCACGGGTGTCCAGTCTATGAAAAATTCATAGCCTGTTATTAGGGAAGAAAAGCAGGTCATGTTAATATGTAAGCAACATATGCTTGTAGTAGTACTCTCTTTTTGCCTTTTGGTTGGAGTGTAAGTCCATCATCTTTGTACAGATTCGTATGGATTTTCTTTCTCTTTTAAACGCAGCATCTTTTCTTCAAAGGACGTCAGACATCCTTAAAGAATAAGCTGTGCAATCAGATCTGGATTTGAACCTTGGGTGAGTTAGTTACTATCTCGATGATGTTTCCTTATTGTAAAATTGGGGTTTACTGTGTACCTGATAAGACTGTCTTGAGAATATTAGAGATCATTCATGCAAAGGGGGTGGCATGTAATAAATGCTCAAATCCTCCTGTCTCCTTCCCCCCCCCCCCTTCCCCCTGCTAAGCTGCAGAAGGGCCGCCCATGGGGCTGCACTCCCTGCTGGAGGCCGGGACATCCGCGCCACCTGTGACTCCTGCAGGGGACTCAGATGGGTGAATGGGCAGCCGCAGGGCTTCCTTCTGCCAAAAAAGAAAGACGGCTCATCCTGAAAAAGCCTAGGTTAGGCCTGCAGAGTGCAGGGACATCACAAAGAGATGGAGGTTCTGAGGAAGCTATTTTTAAGTGGCTTCCTGCCGAGAGACGAGCTTCCAGGGCAGGGTTAGTTCAGCCCACTGCAGCTTTCCACCTGAGCCGGGCGTCTCCTGGCATGCATCCCCATCTGCTGGTACAAAACGAAAGACTCCTGCCTCAGAGGCACAGCTGGCATCACCTGCCTTTTCTTTAGAGCAGCATGCGGAGGCTCAGGCCAGTACTGAGATCTGGGGGGGGGGGGGGGGGGGGGGGAGGAAGAGGAAGCTTCTGGAACTGAAGAGAAATGCGCTTCCTATTAAAAAGGGGGATGTTATTTTTAGTCTCAGCATGAGCTGCTTAGTTGTTCCTCCAGAAGTCAGCTTCTCTTTAAAGTGACCTTCTGGTGGGGGAACTGCCAGGTTAGAGACCTGGAGAGTGGCAACAATCCACTCTGCACCCAGGGCTTACAACGTCAACCATTCCTTCACTTACTCATGATCTGCCATGTGGGTAGGGCTCGGGCGGGGCTGAGCAGCCTGACTCAACTTGGGCAAGGTCAGCTGAGGTAGCTTGAAGGCTAGTCAGGTGTGACTCAATGGCTGGAGGCTGGAATGATCTTACTTCTTCCCCGCCCCACACATCTGCTGGTTGAATTTGGTGCTGGCTGTGGCCTCAGTGAAGGCTGTTGGCTGACAGCTCCATGTGGCCACACGGCTCCCTCAGAGCATGGTAACTGGGTTCCAAGAGGGAGTGACTTGGGGGGACGAGGCAGAAGTTGCGTTGCATTTTCCGACCTGAGCTTGGAAATCACTTCCATTCTTGCCCCAGGTCCTCCTGGGTTCACAGGGAGGGAGTGGGCCTTCTCCCGTCAGTGGGAGGAGTGTCAGCGGTGTACTGAGAGCCAGGAGGCCGCATCGTGGCCAGATGGGAAGGGACGACCTGACACATGGAGGAGCTATGGGGGAGTGGAGGCATGGGTTTGTTGGAGAATTAAAGTCAGATCTATTTCTTTTTTTTAATTTAAAGATACAACTTTCAAAAACTGGAATAATTAATTGAGATGTATGGAGAAATGGCAATGTAATAGAAAATAGAAGAATTTTTTAAAAATTCACTCATTTGGGATACACTGTAAAATGAACTATTTTACACCATTGAATAGTCTTGCTTAGAAAGGCCTTCTCTGTTTCAAGGTTATTTGTCCATGATTTCTAGTATTTTTATTTTAATTTTTAAAATATATCTTTATTGATTTCAGAGAGGAAGGGAGAGGGATAGAGAGTTAGAAACATCGATGAGAGAGAAACGTCAATCAGCTGCCTCCTGCACACCCCCCACCGGGAATGTGCCCGCAACCAAGGTACATGCCCTTGACTGGAATTGAACCCGGGACCCCAGTTCACAGGCCGACGCTCCATCGAGCCAAACCGGCGAGGGCGGTTTCTAGTATCTTTATGGTTTAATTTCTGATAGACTTGGAAATTATTTTGATGAAAGGAGGAACACCGGAGTTCAGATGGATTATTGCCGGGAGCCGGTCCATGCTTGCTGTTTCAAGGGACCTGGCATATATGGCATACTGTTCTTAATATGTTTGCTCACCTTCTTGGCACTATGTGTTTTAACCAAGGTCTCTGAGAAAGGTTGTTTTCCCCAGGTAGGGATTTTCCCCTGAAGTTAGGGAGGGAATAAAACCCCTCAACTAAGTGCCAGGCGGGTAATTAATCCCTTTAACTACGAACAATCATGCTTAAACTACATAATCTTTTCTCCCTGGAATGGAGATAAGAAACGCCCTAACCTTTGTAATAGAGATAGGATTGAATCAACTGGTATAAATACAGTTGTAACAAGACAGAAACACTCAGAACTTAGAACAGAATCAAGAAGACAGAGCCTACACGGAGCCTAGAGACAGAAGAACTTCGCTGGAGAGAGCATGCCGGAGGATCCTGGAGAGGGACTGGCCTCGGAGCCTAGAGACAGAGCCTAGCGGGAGAACATGGCAAGGGATCCTGGACTGAACCTGACTACAGAAATTGTCAAGAGAACCTGACTAGAACCTGGTGACTGGACCTGGCTGGAGAACCTATAGAACCTGGCAATAGAACCAGGCAAGAGAACCCAACCACGCTGATCAACTGAATGCTGCCTCCATTTCATTCCTTCTTCGCCGACTCCGTCCACGCCTTTGGGGACCCCTGGACCCGCTGGGGTTGGACCCCGGCAGATTATTTTTCCAAATAATTTATGAGTTTGGAACATCCACTTACTGATTAATCATCTTTTCCTCATTGATTTGACATTTTACTTTATCATATACTAAATTCCTATATATTTTGGGGTCTGCTTTTGGACTCAATTATTTTAATCCACTTTCCAATCCTACCAAGATAATTCTCCAACCCATGAGCTCTGGAGCGAAGCGGACCTGGGTGTAAACTCAGAAGCAGCTTCGCCATTGCCTACTCGAACTTCTGAAGCCTCAATTTCCTTGTCTGCAAACTGGTAACTGTACATACCTCATTGGGGGGCTTTCACACATAAATGACTTCACATGCTGTGAACCATTGGTCAGCGCTAGTTCCTGGCGTCTGTGCGGGTTGCGTTCTCTGGGAAGCCGGCTCAGACGGAGACCCATGTGCAGGATGCTCATTTGGGAGTGCCCGGGGCTCTACCCTGTGGGAAGGAGGGGAACAAACAGAGTGCCGGGCAGAGGGCAGCCTTAAGCTGGGATGCAGACCCAAACAGCACCTCAGCCACCTGGAGGGAGCTCTGAGGTCCAACAGCCCTTCAACGGTGTCCTGGGTTGGACGGGCTTTCACGCCCCATGTCAATCAGCGTCATATGGAACCGCCATGGAAGTGGGTGTGCCCTGCGTGGCCTCTGCGCAGCTGAGGCCGTCTGCCAAGTGTGCTCCCAGCGCCAGGCCGACAAGTCCCCCATAAAAGAGGGATCTTGGTTGCACATCCCAGTGGCCACCAGGCACCTCATTCACTTTTCATTTCTCCGCTCCCTCATTTCCAGTTCTTTGAGCGGAGGAGCAGTGCAGCAGAGCGCCACGCTGGCAGGTTCCTTGTACAAGACCCTCTGGGACGCTGCAATTCCAAGCCTCTGTGCACCACGAAGGCATGGGAGCACCCTGGGATGTGAGGAGGAAGGGCCGGGCATGAGATGGAGGAAGGGAGGCGACACAGCCTAACTGGAACCAGCCAAGCAAGGATTTAACAAACCCAGAGCTTTCATTGCCAGTTAGCACACTCTTCTTTTGATAGCTTCGTTTATTTCTAGATCAAAATATCGGCTCTCCAGGGGAATGTGAATGTGAAAACCAGGCTGTGGAATGGTCTTGTGGTTACACAAACAGTATCTGTCTAGATCCAATAAGACGAGGCCATCCATTTGCTTTTCCTTTTATTATAAAAGTAAAATAAAAAATAGCATTTATAAATCCAACATTTTTTCTTTTAAAGTATTTAATCTAAAAACATATTTACAATAGCAAAATGCAGAAAAGGGGAAAAATACCATTTTCAGCACTGATTATAGCCACGTTTAAATATTGACACATCCCAGGTGCACGTGGTTTTTCAAATCACAGAGATAAACCCCATTAGAAAAAGCAGGAAGCATTTTTTAATTATACACTGACCCTCATTTCAAAATACCCCATTTAAAATATCCTTGATAAAATATTAAGAATTCTCTTAATTCTTAATCTGAAAGCACGACTGTGCTGTGGACAGCTAGGAAGAACACCGGGTGGGGACCGTTAGCCTTTCAGTGACAGCGGGCGCCCAGCAGAGGGGCAGCGGCGACACAGGGAAAGCAGCTGGTAAGGCCCCACAAGGCGCCTCCTCTCCCAGAGGCACCAGCCCCACCAAAGGCTGTGGCTGTGGCTGTGGCTGCTAGCTGCTCCCTGCCAGTGAGCCGAACCGAAATTCTTTCAAGAACCATAAGAGGCAGCCAGGTTTCTTTCCGAGGCCTTGAGTCAAGTCCAGAACCACCCAGGCCGGCCGGTGTTCCTTGGAGCACCCCCGGACGCACTTCCCTTCCTTCTTTCGGCAAACCCAATGGAATTGCAGAACTTTGGTTACAGGGTGTTGGAAATTGCGAGGGCTAAATTTTGCCTTCGATAGGTCCTTCCTGCCCGTAATCGTGGGGCATTTTGTTAAGCGTGAGCAGTGAGCTGCCGCCGGTCAGAGAGTCTGTGAAGCTGAGTTTGCGGAAGGACGTCTCCACGCCGCTGTCACAGATGCTGTCGTCTCGCAGCTCGTCTGAGGGGGAAAAGCAGGGAGTCACTAGGGCACAGCTGGGACCAGGCCAAGCCTTTCTTTTCATACCTCTCATTCCAGCCCCCACTCAAAGCTTCCACCGAAAAGGCATGTGGGCTATTTTTGCCCATTAGCTTCTACAAGTCACTACATTCCACCTATACCGAGGGCTTGTCACTGCCCATCAGTGGGGTGAGCGGCCAAATGCACCCAGAGTAAGAGAAAAACTGTGAGGATACCAAAACTGTGAGGATACCAAAATGAGCCAAATGTTTTCACGTCTCTCTTACAACCTAGTCTCACGTTTATCAGAATCCTTTTTGAATTCTCTTGACTCAACGTGGACCTTTCTCTCTTAGAAATCAGGTGCATTTTTCCAACCACTGTATTACCTATTTTATAGCTGAAGTGGGGGAAACCGCTGAAAGTAAATTGGTGAAAAAAGTAGGAACTAAAAATAAGCTATGTAAGCTTATATGCTAGTAAGCACTATACACTGACTCAAAGAGATTTTGGTAGCAAAAAATAAAGTGAGTTTGATGAAAACGAGTCTATACTGGACAATTAGGTCAAACTCTCCTTGTTGAGAAGTGTCTTTATGGATTTGAATGAACAACGTGAATTATTTCCTGTATAGAGAGAGTGATCAAAGGAACAGAAGTCTAATATACCCGAATCAAAATGCCATCTTATATATTAAATTCCAATATTAAAGTGAAGACTCTAATGGCAGTGACATGGCTATTGTCTTGTTACCGATTGATTTATCCAAGCATCCAATCTTTCTTGGGTTTCTCTTATGTGTTGGGAACTGTGAAGTTTTTTAATAATAACTTCAAATCAAAGGCTTAATGCTTTTTAATATATAGCACCCACTCCTTTGTGTGGAAGGAACATGAGGTCATAAGGCAGGAGACATGGGTGATTTTCCTGGTGGTTACATTATTCCCGTCTCAACCTCCCTGGAAGGGCCCCTGACAAGGTGACACTGGTGCCAGAACTGAGTGGCAAGAAGGAGCAAGGCAAGGAGGCTCTTTGCAGGGAAGGGGAAGAGCAGGTTCCATGGCCCTAAGGCTGTGTGGGCTAGTGAGCCAGGCGAGCAGAAGGAAAACGGAGCTGCAGGCAGAGGGGTGGGAGGAGGGGCAGAGGAAAGCCATGTGTAAAACAGAGAACGGATAAAGAAGGGACCTGCCTTTATTGCTCGAAGCCTCCAACAGTGCTGTGTGCAGTGGATTTGTTGAATAGATGAATGAATTGGAGAGTATACAACAGGAGTACTATAATCTCACTAAGGTTTTAAAAATAGGTTTCTATTGATTTTAGAGAGGAAGGGAGAGGGAGAGAGAAAAACACAGATGCGAGAGAGAAACAGCGATCAGCTGCCTCCTTCATGCCTCCTCCTGGGGATCGAGCCCCCAACCACGGCATGTGCCCTGGCAGGGAATCCAACCAGTGACCTTCTGGCCCATGGGACGATGCTCAATCAACTGAGCCACACCGGCCAGGGCTCTCACTGATTTTTAAAACTTCCCGTTGTGTGAAGAACGGACTGAGGGAAACCAGAGTCTGACCAGGAGCTGCTGCAGGAATGGAGACAAGCAGTGACGGGGGACTGGACGAGGGTGGTGGTTGCAGAGAGGAAGAAACGAGACGGCTGGCTGTAGGGAGGTTTGGACCAGGGCGCATTCATAGGAACGCTTAGGCTTCTGTCTGGACCTCCTGGAGCGCGGCAGGGCTTCTGACTGACATGGCCAACACTCAGTTCAAGTGGGAACAACAGTCCCCTGTAAGGAAGGGCGAGTAAGGAGTGCCAGGACTGGGCTCTGCAGGGCTGTGAGTTTCAAAGAGGTGTGCGGAGGAGGCACCAAGGTGTGTGTGCTGTGGGAAAGCCAAGAGGGGAGACTGTGAAGCAGGGAGGGAATGGCCAACTGGCATGTGTGCTGAGAGCAGTGGAGAAGACGAGAAGGATGGTGGGCAGGTGACCAGATGCTGGGCATCACGAGATGAGCAGACCAGGTGGAGGGGGGATGGGCCCCGACTGTAGGGGTCAAGGGGAGGCGAGAAGGCGGAAAGAACACCCTGGGAAATTCTCCTGAGCAGCTCTGCTGTGTGGAGAGCAGAGGGATTGTAGGTAAAGGGGAAGTGGGACACAAGGAGTGCTTTTGTTTTATTTTGAAAAGAGGAGGGTAACCACAGCATGCTTGCTAGGTGATCCAGAGGGAGGGAGAAACCAGGAGTGCAGGGGAAGGGATGCTGGGGGTTAGACAGAAAAAGCATGAAATGGCTGCTTAGAAAGTGGGAGACAAAGGGAAATACAGGACTGCTGGGCTGTGAGAGTCCATCACGTTACACGTTTTATGTGGCGACAGACGGAGCCAAGAGCGATGGGAGACAAGGCCCGTGTTCTGAGTGTGAGGAGGCTGAGGGGTGGGAGGCGAGGCCCATGTTCTGAGTGTGGGGAGGCTGAGGGGTGGGGAGGGGTGGGAGATGAGGCCTGTGTCCTGAGCGTGGGGGAGGCTGAGGGGTGGGGAGGGGTGGGAGATGAGCTCCGTGTCCTGAGCATGGCTGAGGCTGAGGGATGGGAGGGGGGAGAAGCAGTGTGTCGCTGGGTGCCAGTACTGGTTCCCCTGCATTTCTCTCTCCGTCTCTTTTACATTAAAAAGACAAGAGAAATACTATTTACCTTAACCCCCTACATGTTGTTTTGAGGATTTGTTGTGAACCTAAGTAACTCCCATGTAACTGTGACCACTCCTGGGGACAGCCCTTTTCTGAGCAGCGGGGTCAGGAGGGCAGGAGGGAGAACTGCGAGCCCCCGGCGGGGAGGAGACGGACACCGGGACAGTATATTCAGGAGAGAATGGTGGGGAGGACCGGCCATATCCCAAGCGAATGAACACGCTGGCCCGAGAAGCAGGAAAATATCTCAACGCCCTTTCCGTCTTTTTCTCTTTACCTATCTGCTGTCTTGTGGAGGCAGGCGAGAGAGGCCGGGAGTGGGCCTGCGTGGTGGTCTTCGCGGGGCCGGGGGCTGCCGTCCCCGAGGAGCAGAAGGCTGCCTGGATCACCTCGATGGCCTCAGTGTAGCCCATCTGTCCCAGGGCCTCCAGCAGCTCTCGTATTGTCCCTCCAGAGACCTGCAGGGAAGAAAGGAAGGAAGAGTATGTTCTCGTGTGAAAACCGGTGCAGGGAACAGCCAGGCAGCTGTGAACACCACACCACACCCTTCCCTCTCCAAGCCGCTTCCTCCACCACCAGGGCCAGGTGGTCCTGGAGAGGTCGGCGCAGAGGGCGTCTAAGAAAACACTGTCTGTGAGTCAAGTTTCCTGTTTCAGCTTAAAGCACTCAGGAAATTACAGAGCAGTGCCTTATAGTACGGGGTTGGGGGTGGAGGGGGGTGAGGAGGTGGAGAAGAGGAGGAGGGAGGGAGGGAGGGAGGGAGAGAGGGAGAGAGGGAGAGAGGGAGAGGGAGAGAGAGAGAGCGAGAGAGAGAGAGAGAGAGAGAGAGAGAGAGAGAGAGAGAGAGAGAGAGAGAGAGAGATAGGTGTGTGTGTGCTGAGGCAGGGAAACTACCTAGAGCTAAGTGTATGCAGTATCCCTGTGGAAGCTGAAGCCCTGAAAACCACTGAGAAACAACAAGAGCTATCAACACAACTTTCAAAAGAAAATAACTTCTCCCCGTGCTTTTTGATCTTCCAGTTTTAGAAATGAAAATGTCACCAGGTAATGGCTCCACTAGGAGTCACCTCACAGACAGCCTATTCCATGTCCTGGTAAGGGATCAGGCATTCTCTTGGGAGAGGAAAGGCATGACTATTGATTATAGTCTGTCGTGTTTATCTAGGGCAGTGGTTCTCAACCTTCTGGCCCTTTAAATACAGTTCCTCATGTTGTGACCCAACCATAAAATTATTTTTGTTGCTACTTCATAACTGTAATGGTGCTACTGTTATGAATCGTAATGTAAATATCTGATATGCAGGATGGTCTTAGGCGACCCCTGTGAAAGGGTCGTTTGACCGCCAAAGGGGTCACGACCCACAGGTTGAGAACCGCTGATCTAGGGACATCAAAGTTCTGTGACCATCCTGACCCTCTAGGTAGCATTTAAAAAAAATTCCTTTAAAAAAAATTATGTTAGAGATGGGGAGAGAGAAACATTGGTTTGTTGTTTATGGATCCATGCGTTCATTGGTGGTCTCCTGTATGTGCCCCGACCGGGGGTTGAGCCCGCAACCCTGGCTCATTGGGACGACGCTGCAACCCACTGAGCTACCTGGCCCAAGCCCTAGGTGTCATTTTTGCATAAAATCTCCAGGCATCTGAAATAGCCTTCCAGGAAGGAGGGTTTTGATCTTGGCTGGGACCACCCTCAGGACATGGGTAAGGATGGATTTTCTTCAGAATTAAGAGAAAGGGAAGGGGCTGTGCCCAATAGTGACATCAACAGAGCAAAGTCAAATGCACATGGTCAGCAAGGTCAGGCGATGCGTTACCTCGTAATTGTCCATGAGAGTTTTGGAAGGAGCAGGACTCAGCCGGAAGGCATTATTGAGTATCCCCAGACCTAATTTCTGTGCCAGAGTGGCCCAGTTTTTGTCTGGATCGGGAAATTCTAGCAACTGGTAGAGCTGCAACTTTGCATCTTCATTTAGCTGCTTCATGTCTCCTGAAGGAAATGAAGAAGAAACCCGGCTGTCCTGGCTGGACCCAGACAGTCGGCAGGGCGTGGTGGCTGCCACACTGCTCACCCTCCAGTGCCCCCTGGAGGCCACCAAGCTCCTTCACCTGAGCGTCAGCAGAAGCCCCGCTGAGCACCAGCAGCATGTGTTTTTAGTAGATTACAACTGGCTATTCCCTTTCATACCTCCAGGACCTTCTGATTCTGAAATAACCACTGTGCCTTTTACAGAACATCCCGGATAATGCCAGCTCTCCCCACCCCCTCCAAGTCACGGTGTGGAGACAACACTGGGTAAGAGACTTCACCTTGTGCCAGTAAATCATCAGCTGTAAACTCGGGCTCATATGGTTTCCCATTTAATATGTCAAATACCTGGTGGGAGAAAAACACAGGGAACAATTGCACATTAAAGGGACCACAAGGGAATTTTTTTTTTTTAAACTAAGAACTCACGAGTGTCCTTCTTGGGAGGTTCTGGTACCCTGAAGATGGACGTGTGGAGAGAGCAGTCAGTGCCATGGCCCAGGGGGTATGCGGGCCCTTTGGGACTTTGGGGCTGGGGGGCTGTGTTCCACAGGAGCTGCCTGAGAAGGGTTGGAGGACTCAGCCCAGCCTCATAGAGAGCAAGGGCCAAAGGCAGTGCAGGCTGCCAAGCCAGCCATGTCTTGGTCAGTCACTGGTCAGTGAGGTCTCCGCTAGAGCTGGGGTGGGGGGAAGGGGGGCTGCCCTTCCTCAGAGCTGTGCACCTGTGTCCCCTCGCCGACCCCCTCCCTAGGAAAAGGCGACGAGAATGAGTTTCATCAACTTGCTCAAACAGAGGTACAGAAATGCTCATAAGGCCTGGTGTTAGCCTTCTAGCCTCTACATCCTAACTGAGGGGCCAGAAAAGTCTTCAGTTTAAACTAAAAAAAATCCCACAGCGATGGAGGCCTTTCTGTGTCCTCTGCAGTCACGTGGCTGCTGGCTGCCCCGGGGAAGGAAGGCTTGGGTCACTGAACTGGGTTATCTTTCTGCCTTCTGTGGCGAGGCTTCTGGGAAAGCCAGGTGCTCGGTGTAAAAGGGGAACCGTGTGGTCTGTGCCGGGGTCCCTCAGCCCAGTCCACATGGGACACAGGAGCTGCTTTTGGAGGCGGAGCAGCGCCCTCCCTGAGGCAGTCGGCTTCGTCATGCTGGGGATCTGTGTGCTGCCCACCTCCTCCCTCTGGCTCTTCTCACCAGGAGGACCTAGTGCCTGCTTTTCACCTTCAAAGCTCAGTGGTGGTTTGAGGAAGGCTTTAAGTCTGTTTACTTTGTTCGTGTTATTGAACTCCTCAGAAGAATCTCCAGTTTCCTTCTATGTTGGAGAAATCACTTACCAAAGTTCAAGCAAACCGTAGCATTTATTCCAGCTTCAGAAATGAAGACAAAGGCAATTCTGGTGTCAGTTCAGAATGGATAACTCCTGATGTGAATTTTGTGTTTTCTCTGGTCTAACCCTCTCTCACAACTGAACTCGGATCAGATTAGGCACACACTTCACCCTCAGAACTCTGCTGACCTAGATCTCTCATGGATAAGCTTTTCAAGATAAGCACACAGATTGTTGTTGGGGGCATACAGATCTCCAAACAACAAAACCAGCTCGTAATAAGGAGACTTTCTTAAAAAATAAAAGGCAAAGGCTTTGGGGAAGAAAGACCCAGGCAGAGCCTCTGTTCTTACGTTCCCGAACCTTCAGCCCCCCACTGGAGCTGCCAGAAACAGACTAGAGCTACACTCACCTGCCAGTTGGTGGCCATATCGAGAGGTGTGGTTCCAGGCACAACCCCTTCATCATCTCCATCCCTTTCCCACGAGTCATCTAGGTCATAGAGAGGCTCAAAGTTCTCCAGCAGGGGATCTGCTCCTGCAAAGTCAAGTTACATAGCATTAGGTAACCCTGCACCTCTTTAATTTCCAATTGCCTGCGGGGGTCAGATTATATACATATATAAAACATTACTTATTGATATATATAAAAGCCTAAGCAACCGTTATGGCGGAACGACCGAAATGACCAGTCGCTATGATGCACACTGACAACCAGGGGGCAGACGCTCATTGCAGGAGCTGCCCCCTGGTGGTCAGTGCACTGCCACAGGGGGAGTGCCGCTCAGCCACAAGCCAGGCTCACGGCTGGTGAGCGCAACCGCTACTGAGTCAGGAGCCTCTCCCTACACTGCGGCAGCACTACCATGCATTGGCAGCACGTGCAGTGGGCTGGGATGCGCACGAGTGGCATGGCCCCCGGCCCCGATTCGGGCTCCTCCCTGGCTGCCTGCTGCTTGGCTCACTGCGACATCCGTTGGGGAATGTCCGACTGCCGGCTTAGGCCCGATCTCGGTGCCGTTCTCTGTAGAAGGCAATCAGTCTGAACAACTCAGTATCTCAGGAAAGTGCAGGGAACTCAGGGTGAGCCTGCCTCCGCACTTGACTCACCCACTCAATAGTGTTCGCAGGACAGACTGTGATGGCCCAGCCCATGCACGTGCAGCAACTGCTAAAGCTCAAAACAGCAGCCTGTGCAGCAGCAGAAGGCCATCCAGCCACAATCCGGCAGTTGGACATCCCCTGAGGGGTCCTGGACTGCGAGAGGGCGCATGCCGGGCTGAGGGGGCCCTCCCACCCCCGCCATGCACGAATTTCATTCACTGGGCCTCTAGTAAACATATAAACATTTCTACTGAAATATCCAGAGACCATCTCTTTTTTTCTTTTTTTAATATATATTTTATTGATTTTTTATAGAGAGGAAGGAAGATAGTTAGAAACATCGATGAGAGAGAAACATCCATCAGCTGCCTCCTGCACACCTCCCACTGGGGATGTGCCCGCAACCAACGTACATGCCCCTGACCGGAATCGAACCCGGGACCCTTCAGTCTGCAGGCCGACGCTCTATCTGTAACCCCAAACCGGTTACAGCAGAAAGACCATCTCTTAAATTCTAATTTATTTTGATTGTAAAGGTATCTGATGATACCCTATACATCCATGGATACTTTCAAAACAAAAGACTTGGAATACTCTGACTCTCAAACTGGACTCCATAGGATAGACTGAATGATGCATCTTTAATTTGGGGACCAACAATGGCAGTTTACAGGTGCTGGGGTGCACCATCAGGATGAGGGTCCCAAGGTTCGCATTTATGTGCATGTCTCAATTTCCTCTCCTAGTTGCTCAAAAGAACAAAGACGCTTGCTGTCTAGTGACAACATGTTCTTGGGTACAGCATGCCAGGGCCCTGATCACTGAACAAAAACACCAAAAACCACCTCTGCTAGGACGGATAGTGATTGAAGAATTTAGGGTTGATCTTAGAAAATCTAGTCTGTTTCTTAGCCCACAGCAAGAAACACCAAGAGTAACTCAAAGATTAGAGCTCAAGTTATTTCTCAAAGGCTTAGCAACTCTTTTAATGAGAGTTTAGCTTAATGTCTAAGGACAGCAGCAAGTGAAGCACACCCTTATGGGAAGAGGAACTTGTTTTCATCTTGCTGGGAGAACATGTGACTTGTGCTAACTGTAATAATAGGGAGTGCTAGATCCAGAGACATAGAAGCATGGAACAGACTGTTGAACCTCAGAGGGAAGGCAGGGGTGGGTGGGAGTGTGGGAAGTGATTAACCAAAGAATTGTATGCACATATGCATAACCCATACATAACCCATGGGCACAGACAATAATGTGGCCAAGGCCTGGGGTGCAGGGAGGAACAGGTGAGGGCTAGAATGGGTCCATGGGGAAAAAGGGGACATCTGTAATACTTTCAATAAAGATTAAAAAAATAATAGGGAGTGTCTCATGAGAATCAAAGGAGAATCTTTTTCTTTTTTAAAATATATTTTATTGATTCTTTTACAGAGAGGAAGGGAGAGGGATAGAGAGTTAGAAACATCGATGAGAGAGAAACACTGATCAGCTGCCTCCTGCACATCTCCTACTGGGGATGTGCCCACAACCAAGGTATATGCCCTTGACTGAAATTGAACCTGGGACCTTTCAGTCTGCAGGCCAATGCTCTATCCACTGAGCCAAACTGGTTAGGGCCAAAGGAGAATCTTGATGCTATTTCTTATTTCATTATCCCAGTCCTAGCCTGATTTATGAGGCAGTGTCATCTGACAATGAAAACAATGGAGAAATTCAGATGAACAATTACAGAACCAAAGACCAGAAGAGCTGAGCTATGTTGGTTCCTTAAGTGACCTGCTTCATGACTTTGAGCCCAATACTAAGTTTTCCTTTTTTTAAAATAATTCTTCATTGTTGAAAGTATTACATATGTCCCCCTTTACCCTCTAAATGCACCACCCCCCTTCCCTCTGAGAGTCCACACTCTGTTCCATGCTTCCATATCTCTGGATCCACTCCGTTCACCAGTTTATTTTGTTACTTAGATTCCACATATGAGTGAGATCTTGTGATACTTGTCTTTCTCTGACTGACTTCTTTCACTTAGCACGATACTCTCCAGGTCCAGGACCAGGTTTTTCATCTGAGTTTCCTCATTTATCTACTAAAGACACAGTTACTTGCCATTCCTTCCATGGGATACTGAGAATTTAAGATAAAGCATTTTTGAAAGGGTTATAGCTCCTTGCCTGAAGGTATTTCTTAAATATAACCACTGACTTGCCAAACTAGAGGCTTATTCAAGAGAAAGGTGAACTAGACAAAGGAGAAAAGAAAAGGCTGCTGGGATGTTTGCTGCTGAAGCCAGAACATTTATTTGGGATATGATTTTACTTGTCAGAAAAATGTGGTGCCTCAAAGAAGTTCCTACATCTTTCTAGACTCAACTTTTTAAGAAGCTGTTTAACCTTCTCTGTTTTCTTGAATTAATAAAGCACTTACTTTCTAAAAATTTTTAATAACCTCTCAAGTAAATCAGAACTATCTGGGCAGATATGAAATACCAATTTCATTAAATGGTCTTGGAGATTCTAAGTATTCAAGGCAATAGAGATTCAGGAATGAGCAGGACTAATTTCTCTATACTTCATAGGAGTAGAGGATTAAATGGAATAACAGCTGCAGATCCTTGAGAAGGTAGGGGAGAGAAACACAGTAGGGAGAATAAAGTTTGGAAGTTCAGAATGACAAGGCATGAGTCAGAGCTCTGTCAGTTACTGGGTCCCTGAGACTGAGATGAAAAAGTTTCTCTAGTCTGTTTCCTCGGCTATAAAATGGGGATAATACTAATGGGATTTGTCTCAAGGGGTTGTTGTGGGTTAACTAAGGTTAAATGAGACCGTGCAGGTGCAATGCCTGGTTCAGAGTCAATAAACGCTACTAATTTTTGGTGCTTCACACATGATAGTACCCAATATACTATCAATACCTGTCCCGTTTGTTTTGTCCTCTTACTTCAACTTCTAAGAGACCTTTCTTGTAAAAGGAAATCTTTAAATTCTTTCTTATACCAATATGTTTTTCCTTCTGGGGACTCCTGATGTGATGAGACCGTACTGCTCAGAATTCCATAAGGAATTATATTTGTGTTTAATATCTCCTGTCATGGGAGTCCACTAAACCACCCACACCCACAACGAACGGGTGCATTAGAGAGTAAAAACTGACACGACTCTCAGGACGAACCCCAGGATGACTAGTGCGAACAGCGCTTCATGGCCGCTAAAGTGAGATTTGCCATAGAACTTCTCACCCGAGCCTTTCAGCAGCAGGGCTGTGGCTTACAGAAGGTGACAGGGCTGCTGGACTGTAGCTGGGTTTGCATTGCTGATACCATTTTCCACAGCTGACTGCCCGGCTGCCTTACCTGCTGCTTTGAGAAGAGCCGCCATCCGGGTGGAGCCTCTCCCGGCCGCTATGTGCAGGGGTGTTGTTCCATCATAGGTGGTACTGTCTACATCGGCATCACCCTACAACCCGGCCCACACAGAAAATGGTTAGTTGAAGGTTCGCTTGCCCCCTGACCTGTCTCATGGCTCCTTGAGTTGTATTCCTAGCACAGGTGCCCTGTGGGGCAGGCTCTGCCACTGAAATAATCCCCAGTGAGAGCTCCCGGGCAGGGGCGACAGGAATGTCTGAGGCTGCGGTTCTGAAGCCTTGCGTAGACATGAAATAAGAGTGGAATGTAGGGAGAAAGGCTGTCACCAACACCGTTTTTTGAAAAGATTTTCCTAAATAGCCCTTGGAATTTAGCGCAAAGGCAAACAAGTACATCCTTTACCTCCAGGAGCAGGCAGCCGGCCAAGGAGATGTTGTCGTGCTCCACGGCCAGGTGCAGTGCGGTGCGGCCCGACTTCTGCTCCTGTGCGTTGACATCCGCCCCTGCGGCCACCAGCAGCAGCAGACAGGGCATGCTGTTGCTCATCACGGCTACATGGATGGCGTTCAGACCTGCGGCCCAAGCACAGGGACAGTCACAGGGCGGGAAGGCAGTCCCAGGACAGCCCCCTCTGCAGCTGAAGGAAATGACCACACTGATCCATGGGGTTGGAGGTAGGGAGGGTGGGGGGTGGGGGGTGGGGAAGGCTGATGGGTTGCAGCACGTCTAGTGCTGAGAGAGCCTCTGTTCCAGACAGTCTTTCCAGGCGCTGTAAGTCAACTGTTCTGCATGGGAACCCAGAGTCTCCCTTTATGTTCTCAGGAGATACCGTGGGCAAATAAACATTCTCAGAATAAATGATGCTTTCTCCAGTTCACGCCCAGTACTGTCGGGCCTCTGCTCATTCCTTCTCCTGACTAACTCTCCCAAGTCATCTCTGAAGGAATCGGCTCTGGTGAGCAACAGAAATCCTCACAGAGATGATAACTCCAGGTGACTAAGGTTAAAAGCACTTCGGGTGCAAATCAAATAATAGAACACGTTTATCAAACACCAATTAACTGTTTAGAACACAGATAGCGACAGTTATACCATGATGTGTGGGTTTTCTCTTACCTTCCCCGTTGGGGTGGTTGATCAGCAGAGCTGCTTTCCTGTGCTTGAGTAAAATACCGAGGATCGTATCCTGTCCTTCTTTGGCAGCAAGGTGCAAAACAGAGTTTCCCAAGCGGTCCAGAAGGCTCAGGTCGGCCCCAGCCCTCAGCAAGTCCTCCACCATAGCCTCCTGCTTGGTGATTACGGCCAAGTGCAAGGGCGTCTGGGAAGGTGGAGGAGGGGCAGGAGATAACACTGTCAGCAGCAAGCACTTACAACCCATGGACCTGGCAGCCGTCACGGCAGTGGGTCATTTTTCATTCCCAGATCAGCTAACTCCTCACCTTTGCAAAGGAATTACTCCCTGTCCCATATCATATAGGAATGAAGTATATAAACTGGACTTTTAGCCATTTATTAAGATTATTTTTCCATTTACCATTATCAATAGTTTTCCTGTTTCTCATTCCAGCTTACTGATTGCTGATCTATTAACTCATCTATTAGTAAATTTAGTATTCTTGAAATTCTAGTAGGATTCTATCTTTAGCTTAAAATTCCACGTGTTAACAAATCAAATCAAGGCTACATTTTACTGAAGTTTAAATGAACCACTCAACAGAAACCAATGAACAAAGGTGCTGTTATATTGATAAGGGAAATAAATTTAGTTAAATTAAAAAATATTGTTCCATGGATTGGCCTCCGTGAGATCAATCAACAGAACTTTCTAGACCCCATAAAAGGTATCAAAGGACTATCTACTTTATAACTTGGACAATAGCACCACCTCACTAAGAGGGCTCAGATGAACAAACAAGCTGACCTGCTGACACCTAATAGGTAGGTGAGGAATCTGTGTGATTCCCCTGCCCCTGAAGTAGGACCTCAGTGAATGCAAATGTTTTGAAAACTGGGTGTTTTAAATATGCATAGGACAACAGAATCACAAAAGTATCTTTCATGGAATTGAGGTCACTGACAGAGAACAGCAATCTATCACCTATCTAATCTATCTATCTATCTATCTATCTATCTATCTATCTATCTACCTACCTACCTACCTACTTACTTACCTACCTATCTATCTATATAATTTAAAAATATATTTTTATTGATTTTAGAGAGGAAGGAGGAGGGAGAGATAGAAACATCAATGATGATCCCACGGGGATCAAGCTGCAACCTGGGCATGTACCCTGACTGGGAATTAAACTGTGACCTCCTGGTTCATAGGTCGACGCTCAACCACTGAGCCATACTGGCTGGGCAGCAATATATTTTTATACAAATCGGTCTATTTCACAGGAGCCTGTGAAATCCAGCTTGTCTAGTGACAATTTGCTTAATCTTCCCTCTCAGTAAGCAGCTACTGTAGCAGCGCCAGCTAAATGTCCTGGCTGGTGCAGGTGACCACAGCACGTGGGAACTTGGATGGAAGATCTCAGCTGTCTAAGTCTCAATTACACTGATTTATTTAATACAGTAGAAACAAGACAGGATATTTTGACATATTTCAATCCCCCCCATTCTTTTGGTTTTTTAGGACTATGTCATGGTTTGAAATGGAATGGTATCCTCAAAACTTTAGGTATGTAGGCTCTTGGCTAAAAGCCTTCCTCTTGAAAAATAAACAAATAAATAAATAAAAGCTGTTCATTAATCAGAATGCTATTTGGGGAGACGGGAAAAGAAAATAGAATGAGAATAGAAGATCTGAAATGGTCAGATCTTATAGCATTCAGAGATTAGGAATTACTTGTAGTATCAATATAATTCTTTTTCATATCATACAAATTTTTTTACTGTAAGAGAGGAATTGTTTTGTTTTTTTCAATGTTTTCTCCCATGGTCCCACCAAAAGTTTTCTATGATATTTCAGGCTCTAGATCTTAAACCCAGGATTACCTCTTACACAATCACACAATATGGGGACCAAGAAATCACACAACATGGGGACCCATAAACACAGAAGTGATGCTATGCCTGTTGGCATGTGGATGTATGCAAACATTCCTCAGAGCCTAGCAGACAAATGCCCCAGCAGCCCAACTCCTGCATGTATGTCTGAGTGATACAAATCCATAGCGGGGCCTGGGTGAGGATATTGATCACAGTATCATCTACGGAGGTAGGAAGCAAGAAGCTGGCTAAGTGTCCACTGCTGGGAAACAGGTACATTACAGGTGGAAGATGGACACTATGGGATTCTCCTCAGAAACTAGAAACAACAAACCAGCTCTGCACACACGTGTATGAGTGAATCCCATAAACAGAGAAGGCAGAAATCTAGGGACATGTATAGCATAAAGTCAATTTTGCATTTAAAAAAGACATTCATGAAAAACTATGTGTGCGCGTGCGCGCGCACACACACACACACACACACACACACACACAAGTACACGTAAAACTGAAGCCCAAATAAGATCTGTGGGTTGTATCAATGTCAGTTTCCTGGTTTTGATACTGAACTATAGTTATGCAAGATGTTACCACTGGGGAAACTGGGTGAAGGGTACATGGGACCTTCCGGTACATTTTTTGCAACCACGTATGAATCTATAATTACATCCAGTACAAATTAAAGGAAAAGGTTAATGCAGAGCAGGATCTGTATGTATAATATAATGTAGACTATATATGTGAGAATATACTAAAATATCTACCTATTTAAGGAATTAAGGTATATACCTGCCAGTTTTAAAAACAGCATGGGGATGTAAGTAAGTACAGCATAGAGAATATAGTCAATAATCTATATATATAAAAGCCTAAGCGACCGTTACAACCAGATGACCGGCTGGTAGCTATGATGCGCACTGACCACCAGGGGGCAGATGGTCAACACAGGAGCAGAAACCACAGGCATGGAAACATGGAACAGACTGATGAATCTCAGAGGGAAAGAGGGAGGGTGGAGGGTGGGAAGAGATTTATCAAAGATCTTATATGCATACTAGAGGCCAGGTGCCCATGCAGCAGTGGGGTCCCTTGGCCTGGCCTGCGGGGATTGGGCCAAAACTGGCTCTCTGACATTCCCCAAGGGATCCCGGATTGCAAGAGGGCACAGGTCAGGTCGAGGGACCCCACCAGTGCATGAATTTATGCACCGGGCCTCTAGTCCTATGTAATAAAAGGGTAATATGCAAATTGACCCTAATTGTGGAACGACCAGATAACCATTTGACCAGTCACTATGAGGTGCACTGACCACCTCTTGGTCCCTTTCCCCGGCCAGCAGGCTCTGATTGCCCGATGGCAAATAGGGAACTGGGGGTGAGTGGCAGGGGACGCAGGTGGTGCCAGGGTAAGGCTCCCATCCCACCAGTCGCCCCACACACAGAGGGCAACCCGCAGCAGGGGCGGGGCAAGCAAGCAGGTGGGAACAGCCGACCTATCGGGTCCATCCCCCAGCTGTCAGGCTCTGATCACCCGATGGCGAACAGGGAACTGGGGGTGGGTGGCAGCAGTGGGCAGGGCTGGCTGCGGGTAGCCAGGGAAGATGGCCCTGATCACAGGCCAGGCCTAGGGACTATACCCATGCACAAATTTCGTGCGCCAGGCCTCTAGTGTTACAATAACTATGCATGGTGTTAGATGGGTACTAGAATTTTCAGGGTGATCATTTTGTAAATTATATAAATGTCTAATCACTATGTTGTACACCTGAAATAGTGTATGTCACTATAATAGTGTATAATAGTATATGTCAACTGTAATTGAAAAATAAAAAAATAAAGCTCATATGTTTATGTAGCTGATACATGGGAAAATACTTACAAACATAATAGTTCTATTTGGGAGTGGGGCTGGGAAACTTGCATGTTGCCAGGGAGGGCAACTTGGGATTCTCCAAGGAATGTACATCCTTCTGTGTCATTTAAAAAACTATAAATATATATTATATTTATCACAACTGAAAACAAAAAATACAGGCACAAAAAGCCCCACTAATGTTTTATAGGAACATATGCAAATAAAAGAACCCACATCAAACACACTGGAGTGGTTGTCTACGTTGGAGTGAGAGGAAGTGGAGAGGAAATAGAGTTGAAAGGGAATAGATTACAGAAATATTTTCAGAAAAACCTTAGCTCTATAGACTTGGATTATTCTGCGTGTATCTCTAGAGGGTGGGTGGGGAGAGAGATTTGATCATGACAGATGGCCACAGAAATGTACTAAGATTAGAGAAAGGTATTTTGGGAGAATGTTTAAGACGATTGCCAAATAATCCAAATACTTAAGAGAACTGCTCAATTTCTCATCAAGAATAGTTAATAGAGAACCTTTACAGTAGCTAAACAAGAGTCCAAGTCTCAGTGGTTTCTAGCTCTCAAATTGAAGTTGTTGCTGGGTGTGTGTTTGAGATGTAGAAAGCATACAGGGGATCCAGAATCTTTGCCCACTAACAAGAGTAGTGGGAAGGGAGGGAAAAAATAGGCCTGCATTCTCCTGAGAGTCCCTGAATCAGAAGGCTCAGAAGTGGGATCGCCGGGTCAAATGGCAGCTCCATTTTTAAGTTTTTGAGGAAACTCCATACTGTTTTCCATGGTGGCTGCACCAGTCTGCATTCCTACCAGCAATGCACTTAGGGTTCCTTTTTCTTCATACCCTTGCCAGCACTTGTTTGTTGGTTTATTGGTGGTAGCCATTCTGGCAGGTGTGAGGTGATAACCTCATTGTCATCTTAGTTTGTATCTCTCTGATGATTAGTGATGTTGAGCATTTTTTCATGTCACTTAGCCATCTGTATGCCCTCTTTGGAGAAGTGTCTGTTTAAGTCCTTTGCCCATTTTAAAATTGGGTTGTCTTCCTTTTGTTGAGTTGTATGACCTATTTATAGATTTGGGGAATTAACCCTTTATCAGATGTGGCATTGGTGAATATGTTCTCCCATACAGTGGGTTCCCTTTTCATTTTGATGATGATTTCTTTTGCTGTGCAGAAGCTTTTTAGTTTGGTGCAGACCAACAGATCTCAGAGGGGAAGGACGGGGAATGGGAAGAGATTATGTGAACTTATATGGATGCATGCAGAGCCCATAGACAAAGACAGTATTGTGGTGGGGCAGGGGCTGGGTGGAGTGGGGCAAAGGAGGGGGGATGGGGGACATCTGTAATACTGTCAACAATAAAAATATATATTAAAAATAATAAATACATATTTTTAAAAAAGGCTCAGAAGTGCCACAGGTGGTGGTTTCAAGGTTTTGTCTCTAGCACACTGGAGTCCCAATATATGTAACCAAATGATCTAGTAAGGAGGTTAGCCCATAATAAATCACAACTACGGATCCTGTTGTACTGTGTCCTTTGCAGGTCCTATTTATAAACAGAAAAACAAGTAATTCCTTGAATCTGACCCACAGGCAGTGAAGTTAGCAGTCTCTGAAAGGAGGACCGCAAAGTGGCAACGTCCCATACCTAGTTTGACTTGTACAAGTGGATGGTGAAAAGGCACAGTCATTCCAAAAGCCTCAGAGAATCAAGCTTTATGGCCAAACGACTTTCCAAATACTAACAACCCTCAAAACGGCATGAAAGATATCCTTTACATGTAGTGTATCTGAAATTAGACCTCACCCTAGTTTTTTTATATCATGAGTCAGTGAGGAATCCTAACTTCACTTGTCCTTTGACATGAAGCCCAGCAGCCAGAGAAGAAACCTTATGTCCAATGGGAACTTGTAATTTTGCCTTCTCAGGAAATACTTATTCACAGGCAAAAATCTATTGACAGCTACATGTAAACATTTTAGTACTTTTGCTTTGAGGAAACAGAAAGGATTCATATCTTCTGCTTTAAAAATTGAGAACTAGCCCTTTATCATGTAAATATTGTATGCCATCGCTGTCTGTATTTTCAGAGTAGGAGAGATGCTTGAATCAGGCATCCTAGCACACAGTCTAGGCCAGGGGTCCTCAAACTTTTTAAACAGGGGCCAGTTCACTGTCCCTCAGACCGTTGGAGGGCCAGACTATAGTTAAAAAAAACACACTATGAACAATTCCTATGCACACTGCACATATCTTATTTTGAAGTAAAAAAAACAAAATGGGAACAAATACAATATTTGTATTTGCATGTGGCCCGCGGGCCGTAGTTTGAGGACTCCTGACTCTAGGCCAAGGACTGGGTAGTCACTCTGGGTTTAGTGAAGGCAGGGAAAAAACAGGACAGCTGAGCAAGGGTGAGACCAACAGACTGGGACAGAAGCCTGGTGGGGCCAGGACAGCTTCCAGGGGAGAGAGGTGGGAGCAGCCCTGGAAAGTGGAAGCCCCCTCTTCCCATGCTCGTGCAGCATAGGTCCCTTAGCCAGGGAAACTGGTCCAGGTCTTAGGACTCCCAGCACCCAGGCTTTGGTTCTGTTCAAGCAGGTTTACTCTTTCCTCACCTGACATGTGCATGCGCTCAGCAGGCAGCCTCAGGAGGCTCCACCTAACCTCTCTCTGCAACTCTGAAGGCCTCTCTAATGGAGTTCCTCAAGTGGCTTCTGAGCTGTCTTTCTGTTTTTGAAAGACATTTTTTCTTCCTCAGGCAGTCTTTTCATCTTTTTGTATTCTGATTGCATCAGCACCTTTTGTTTGATATACATGTAATTTAAGGGTTGTCAAAATATGTTTCAGCAGACTTCAAAATTCTCATAAACTATTGGCTTTGAAAACTTAATCTTTTTCAATTTTATTTTTCTTGACAGACGTGATGCATTTATGCTAGGTTCTCCCTCTAAAATGGATGGACTCTTTGACGGCTTCTAAAGTTTAAAGTTCACCTTCCTGCAGCAGATGTGACCTTTCACTGTGGGGTGATTGCTAGTACACCAGATCAAAGCATCCTAATTCATTAAAGAACATTCCTCAGTGATAGGCTTTGAGGATCTTACCTGCAAAGATATTTTGTTGTATGGTTCGCTACTGCTAACATTCTTAGAAATAACACACCACACCCACACACACACACACACGCGCATACAAACCATAGATTTTTCACTTGAATCCTTGATAGTTCTGCTTACCTGGTAGAGGTCATTTCTCATGTTGATAATGTCATCCAAAACCAAACCAGACGTGACTTCCAGCAGATCCCTCACAAGCTGAGCATGCAGGTGGATGATTGCTAAGTGTAAGACACTGGAACAAAAATATAATGGCAACAATCAGCTAAAATGTAAATGGAAAAAAAAAGATTTCCAAGATATGATTAGACTTGGAGACTGCATCTGGCTCTTATACCTAGTTTTCTTTAGCCCCCAAATGTTCTGAATCGATAAAATGTCTGAATCTGAGGTGGGGGTGCTCTTCTGCCTACCCAGGGCTCCTACACTCATTTACGGTACCTGCCTCGTCTTTGGGGGCTTGCAGGTTTGATACTCCCCTGAGGTGGAAAGGCACCTGGGCTTTGAGGCAGAGAGTTGAGTTCAGATCCCCACTCTGCCCTTGTGCTATGGCTTCAGGGCACTTTTTCCTCTAACTTTCCCTGACATGTAGACAATGCACGTCAGGTGCCTGAACTCGGATCTGTTCAGAAAATGTAGCTACTAGTACTTCACCTGCCCTGCCATCCTGCAAAGTACATTGTGGTGGCTTTTTAAGATCTTGAAGTCAGGCTTTTAATGAGTAGAAGACTCTTGAGGCAAACTTTTTTTCCCCATAGTATATTTTCATTGATTTCAGAGAGGGAGGGGAAGGAAAGAGAGATAGAAACACTGATGATGCCAATCACTCATCAGCTGCCTCCTGCGCGCCCCACATGGGATCGAGCCCGCAACCCAGGCACGTGCCCTCTCCGGGAATCAAACCATGACCTCCTGGTTCATAGGTCAATACTCAACCACTAAGCCTTGCTGGCCAGGCGAAGCGAACTTTTGAAGGAATACTTGAATATATTTTTCCCTCGCAGATATTCCCTTGGCCTGAAATGGTTTTGCTCCTCTCTTCTCTGTGTGGACAGTGCCTCTCCATCTTCACACTCCAGTTCAAACCTTACATCCTTGGAGAAGACTTCCCCAACTTCCTAGGCAGAAAGCGTTGTCTCCTCTCAAGTTTACCACTTGGCTGCACAACTACAATTTTCTCTACATCTCTCTCCCTCTCTGGCCTCGGAGGCCGGTTCTATCTGGGTCAGCCTGACAGGCCTGGCACAGCTTTGTAGTTTAGGCACTATACTAAGGATGACAGAGGAAACCTAGAAGCTTATACTAACAAGGTAAAAACTGTTGGCGGTTGCCAAGCATCACTCCATTTTTTTAATTGTTAAAAAACTTATTATTAAAATTAATTTGATAACAACAATAAAAGTGGCTACTGTTTGTTCAGAGCATCTATTTACCAGACTGCTAAACACCTGACATACATTATCTCCTTTATCATAACAACAATCGGACGAGATAGGTAATATTATCCCCATTTTTCAGATGATGAAACTGAGACTCATAGGTATAACAGAATTCAAACTGAGTCACAGAGCCAGAGTGGGGAAGCTGGGATTTAAGCTCAGGTCAGTCTTGCTCCGAAGTCATCTCTTAATGCTGTTTTAGGGGCATGTGTGCATTGCTCTGAAGGGTTGTAGGTGAACATCTAAGAGGATGAATAGGCTCAAGTAAGGGCAGACTGTGATGCAGGGCACACTCAAAGTGTCACACGGTGGCAGTACATCTGCGATTGGAGGCACAGACTGGATCTGCTCTAATATAAAGATAATAGGTGTCATTTCATCCAGGCCTTTTTCTTAGCTACAGCAAGGGTATCGTCCTTAGGACTGACTTCGGCACAGAAGGGCCTCAGAAACTAAACTGTGACTCCATTACTTGAGAGAGATTTTTCAATGAATGATTTCAGAGTTTCACTACTGTCTCTTGAATGAGAGGCTGGAGGAAGACTTCTGAAAATGGCCTGAAGTCTGACGCACACATGATGCACATATACCAAGAAAAAGGCCACACTTCAAAAAAGGCCTAAAAATTTCCATGTGCAGCTCAGCACTTCATAGCAGAAGTCACTTCCCCTTCCTCCCCAAATCCTCACACCCTCATGGGAATTTCCCCAATACCAGAAGTTTTTATGATTTTTTTGTCTTTATTGTATTTTCTGTTATGACTAATAGCCATAGGATTCAGATTATTAGCTGCATATGACAAGCTCAGTGAACACAAGAGGCCTGAGCTCTGAAGGGCAAAAGGCATCCCTTGTCTACATTCTTTTGGGGACTCCTCTTTGGTCTCCCCAAGTCTCAGCCTTCTGGCCTCTGGCTGTGTCAAGCCCCTGAGAGCCTGTTGGCATGGGTATGTCTGGGGTCCTAGGAGGGGACCCTAAGTCTTGATTTCATGCTTGGGCAGGGAAGGCCACCTCCTCAGCGCCTCTATAGATGCCCGGAGTCCTTATACATGTGTCTTCCTCCCCCTCAGTGCACCCACTTGAATTCGTGCACCTTGTACCCTTCCCACAACCCCCCTTCCCACGCCAGTGGTCTCTTTCTAACTGGTATGTGCTCGTCTTTCTTAGGCTCATCCATTCAGCAGGTCCCTAAAAATGTCACTGCAAATGCTGCTGTCCTGCCTGGGTTGACTGCTTTCTCTTGTGGTTATTCGCTATTGAGTGCTAACTGGAGAACTTAACCCAGTTGAAAAACATTCTGCTGTTCATGACATTACACAAAGAAGGGTGCGCCGGTTCCTCTCATACTGTATAACAAGGCCAGTGGTTATACCACATCCTTGGTTACGCTGCAAGGAATGAGAACAAAGGTCTCTGAAAACCTGAGATTGGCACTTTCCTAAAGCCTTGGGTTCGGTTTTTAAGCTGAGGTTTAAAACACAGCACTCAGGAGCCCTTTCACAGAAAAGGATTTCACTGTCAACACTATTTTAGGAAGGTTTTAGATAAAGCATTTGATTGAATCTGAGGGCTGCTGTCTTGTTACTTTTATAGGCTGCTGAGATCATTTTAGAAGTCTCAATGAGAGGACGAAGAGAACCGTTTTAGAAAGAAGCCAGGTGGCTCTGCAAATACAAGCCCAGTCACAGCAGGAATGGGAGGCATGGTGTTGGGAATGTCAGACTCCCGTGCAATGCGGGTTAGAGCGGTCATGAGCCCGAGCCAGTCACAGACTGGTGACCATTAACAGAGGCAGTAGAGGAGGAACCAGGAACCAGGAAAGAATGACATTTGCGTCTTAATCATTTTGTTGTTATGCTGTCTTTTATTTTTAAAGACTACAGCCAGACTTTCTTGGCTATCTCCCATCTAAGTCTTGGCCAGGCCTCACCCTGCTTAAGCTTCCCAGGTCAGACAAGATCGGGAGTGTTCAGAGTGGTATGACCATAGGATGTGATGTCTTTATGGGGCTTTCTCTCGAGTAACTATCATTATAAATATACTGTTGGGATAACAAGTGCTTTAGGGATTTGGTAGGACCACATTTTATTATTATTCCAAAGCAAATAATATTAAAGCAAATATTATTACTCTTCATATATATTTACTAAATATTATTCCAAATTTTATTTCCATAAATAAAGCAAGGCTCTTAAAAAAAGTACTGCCCCTCCTCCCCCCGACACACACACACACACACACACATACACACACACACACACACACACTTTAACTAAATTGCCCAGAATGCTGTGCTCTTAGGTGAGTATTCCAGTGATTCTAGAGTCCAGGCGGTGAGAGCCAGAGGACAGAAGTGAATTATGCCACTCAACCTTACTGACACATTCTTTTCCTTGAAAGACAGTGTTCCAGTTACAGGATTCAATCATTTTGCTCAACCCTCCTTTTCTCCAGCCAGCACACACACCTTGATTAGCTCTCTTCCCTGCCCTAAAGCAAGCCCTGTATTCAGAAGTCTGGACTTACCAGTCCCCATTCTCATCCTGCACGGCAGTGAGATGGCGCTGGACAGCCAGCAGCATCTTCACGTCTCCGGTCACCGCGTAGTCAAACAGGGCGTTGGCATGCCGCTTGGCGAGCTCCAGCGCCTTCTCCAGAAAGAGGCTGTCTGCAAGGCAATGGCCAAAATCACAACTGAGTGTCCTAGACTCGCTCTACAGGTCTGGCCTGCTGGAGGGCAAAACCATCAGCACCAATGCTCCTTGCAGTGCTTCTGGGTTGTATTCACGAGAGAAAGCACAGCTGGACCCTGGCTCACTGGCACATACAGAGGCTGGTCTGAAAGATCGATCTACCGTTTCTTAGGGGGAAAGAAGTTTAGAAATGTCTGTCATTTAAAGAGGAACAATCCATCTCCAAATAAAGTTGATTGGATTTGGCCATCATTATAAATACTTAATCTCTTGGTGAAATAATTGATCCTTCACTGGAGTCTTGAGCAACTCGCTCGTTAGGTAAGTGTCAAAAACCACAGTTCCTGCCAAACACAGAGATTTTCAGGAGCCACTGGTGTTTGGTACATTTCTTCCTGAAGGTCAGGGAAGGCACCTTGTGGCCTGTGGGGGCACACCCTGGGCGTGGCCTGTTCTTACATGGCCCTAGTTAAGCAGGGCTTGTTCGTTTTAAAGGGGTGTAAAAAAATGGGGTGACAGAGACCATATGTGGCGCTCAAGTCTAAATATTTACTATCTTTCCCTTTACATTATGAGTATAATCTGGGATGACCTAGAATCCTGACCTAGACTCTAATGACCATTGGTTCAAAATACACACAAAAGCACACTGTCCCTCCTAATCCTGATTCTTCAACAAGGGCACCAGGACAAAAGGAAACGTTCTTATTTTGAGGCAAAGTTCCACTTTAGTATGACAGTCAAGCTACAATCTAGAGAAGGGAGACTGTGCAACTTATAGAAACTACTTGTCTCGTTATCTGTGGTAGAAATGAATTAGGTTCTGTCTCAGATACCATAAACCTGCGTGATTATGACTGGAGAATGCGTATGTAAATTTCAGTACTTTGTACAGTCAAAGACAACACTGGGAGAATGGACATCCCAGTGTGAATAGAATATGACAGGTGCTTTTCAAAAGGCACACAGGACTCTGGAGAGCACACTGAACGAGACATGGCTATGTCATCTTTACAGTAGCAGAAAAAACAAATCTGTTTTCTGGAAACAACTTTTACACCTCGCACCGACTCATCCCCTCACCCACCATGCAGTGTAATCATCTGCCGGCTCACTTACCCTGAAACCTGGAATTCTCTTTCTTTACTCCCACCGGATACGTCAGAGTACCCTCCTCGTCCCTCTGGCCAGACCCCTTATCTGGTTCTGTGGTTTCAGTGACTTTCCCAGAGAGACTTACAGCCCCTCTGCCATCACTCTCGTCATAACCTTCAGGGTCATTTTTAGATGCGGTGTCCATGATTCCTAAAATAAAAGAAAAAACACTGACTTTTTTTCAATAAAATCTATTTGTTAAATTATAATTCATTGTTTCAATGGAGGTCAGATAATTTTAAATTGTTTTTAAAATGGACATAAGTAACATGCTTTGTAGCTATTTTAAACTCTTCTAAAAACATTTTACAATATAATGATTTGATATTTGCATATTTTGCAAAATGATCATTACAATAAATCTAGTTAACAACTGTCAGCATACAGTTATAAATATTTTTTTCTTGTGATAAGAACTTTTAAGATGTTAAAACCCATTTTTTTTTCACTTCTAAAAACTTACATCTCTTCTGTTTATTTGTAAGGGACAAAATGAAATAAAGCTCTTCGGGGAATTGCTGGAAAGTAGAATTTTTAAAGTTGCTGAAAGCAGAGGACTTCTTTCTATCCTATTGCTAATTAACCAAGTGAGTTGTAAAGATGTGATCTCAATTCACATTCTTCAGTGTGGGAGTGACCCAGTGCATCATTTCGGATCATGCTCCTTCAGGTCCAACTATGTTGTCTGACAGGTCCGAGGAGAGAGCACCTATGTTTTATGGGCAGACCTGGTTCAAATCCTGGTTCTGCCGCTAACAGATATATATTTCAGTGAATGAATGGACACTTCCCAACCTCAGCGTTCTCTGGTTGTTAAACGGAGATGCTAATATTTTCCTTACAATGCAATCATGAAGATTACTTAAAACATGTTAAAGCAGTGGACATAAAACAGCATGCAGTAGAAGGGAAGACTTTGCTATATTATGTCTTCAATGGGAGCACTAGAATGGACATGTAACATAAACTATGAATACATGATGTGACAGCTGCTGATTAGGGGAAGCATTGATGGGAAAAGGCCATCCCTATAAAATTCACAATGTCTACAAAAGTATAATGTTTGAAAAAAAGAGAGAATAGCTAAGTTTGATAATTTTTTTATGTTTGAACTAGAGGCCTGGTGCACAAAATTCATGCACTTGGGGGGGGCAGCTCCTCAGCCCAGCCTGTGCCCTCTCACAGTCCAGGACCCCTTGATCCTTATTGCCTGCCTGCTCACTGCTCCCTACTGCTTGACTGGCTCGCTGCTCCTTAGCACTGCGGCAGAGGCAGGAGAGGCTCCTGCCACCATTACTGTGCTCGCCAGCTGTAAGCCTGGCTTCTGGCTGAGCGGTGTTCCCCCTGTGGGAGCACACTGACCACTAGGGGGCAGCTCCTGCATTGAGCGCCTGCACCCTGGTGGTCAGTGCATGTCACAGCAACCAGTTGCTCTGCCATTTGGTCAATTTGCATATTAGACTTTTATTATATAGGACTAGAGGCCCAGTGCATGAAATTCATGTGGGGGGTGGGGGGGGTCTCTCAGCCCGGCCTGCATCCTCTTGCAATCTGGGACCACTGGCTCCTAACCGCTCACCTGCCTGCCTGCCTGATTATCCCTAACCACTCTGCCTGCCGGTCTCATTGTCCCTAACCCCTCTGCCTACCTGATCACTCCTAACCACTTGCCTTGGCTGCCTTATCACCACTAACCACTCGCCTGCTTGCCTCATTGCCCCGAACCACCTCTGCCTGCCTGCCTGATTGCCTCTAACCAATCTGCCTGCCTGCCTCATAACCCCTAACCACTCTGCTTGCCTGCCTCATCATCCCTAACTGCTCGCCTGCCTGCCTGATCACCCCTAACTGCCTCTGCCTTGGCCACCCACCCACTGTAGCAGCCGCCTCTGCCTCAGCCCCCGTGGCTTCGTCCAGAAGGTCGTCTGGAAGGACGTCCGGAAGGCCGTTTGGCTGTCCAGTCTAATTAGCATATTACCCTTTTATTATTATAGATAGTCAAGTCTCGATATGTTCCTTTTTAATGTCCTTTTCACCCCCCCCCACCCCCGTTCACGCCACTTACAAAGTAAAAATGTAAGTATAAACATAGCATCAAGAGAATTCTCCTCAGGAAATAAAAAGTTTTTTTTTTAAAGCATCTTCTTAGCTTATTTGCATTCATCATTTTTTTTTCAAGGTGATAATGCTGTTGTGATAAATAATGATAAAAAAGGATAAAAGTCCTATTTGGTATTAAGTTTTTTCTTCTTTCCTCAATATTGAAAAAAATGTATTACTTACCATGCTTCATCCCAGCATTAGATTTAGTGGTTCCAGGGTGGAAGGTAATTCCACTGTATGTTGGAAACCCATAGTGGGGGAAGCCATATCCTGAAATGGCAAGTAAAACAAAGGAGCCCTCATGAGGTTTATTTTTTTACAAAGACTCAGCAACCTCAATGTCCCCCATCCAGGTAAGCACAGGCTTGGGTGTGGGAGGGCATTTGCCGGACACAGTTGAGAGTTAGCAAGATGCATCATGGGGGGGGGGGTCATGGATGAGCAGAGTTCCATTCTGACAAATTGACACCTGGGCAGGTCAGGCAGTGCCCAGGCTCGGGGCAGCACAGGGGAGTCCGTGCTGGAGAAAACCTCCCTCACCCGTGCAGGAGAGAGGCTAACGATGAGTGGTCACCACCCAGAGGCAGACTTGCCGACACAGAAGACAGGAAAATAACCGCTGGAGGAGAGCATGGAACCAACCAAAACACAGGAAAATATACTGACTTCTCAACAGAAACAGGGCTATCTGCTTATTCTCAGGCAATGTTGGTAGAAGCATAAAGTGGTAAAAGTCCCTGGGAAAGCAGCTGGTCTTAGATGCTATACTCTTTGACCTAGTAATTTTACTTCAAAGAATCTAATCTTTAAAAAATCTGCAATAAAAGAAAAGCAATGTGGATAGAAGAGTTCAGTATAACACTTTACATAGAAAAAGATGACAATAGTCAAGAAAGTCCTATTATAGTCAGTTCACTTGAAGAACTATTATAGTCATTAAACTGGTGCTTAAAAGACATGCTTATGTGAAGTTGATATTACCTTGGGGAAATGGTTATGGCAACCCATTAGAGAAAAGCAGCGTAAAGATTCTCTACATACAATCGTGAATGTGATGATAATAACAGCTAATACAAGTAAATGGATTAAAATACTGTGCGTAATAAGGATATGCACAGCTGTACTTGGGAAAATGCATAAATATAGACTATAATCTAGGAACAGAAAATATTAGAAGTCATGCCTTGGATAGCAGGATTTTATGTATTTTGAAACTTTCTATAATTTTCAATGTTTCCAAAGAATACCAAAACAATGATGACAAGACAACAAATAAAAAGAGGGAATATACCAAAATGTTAACAGAGGTCTTCTTTTGGCTAACTGGTTTTGGGTGGCTTTTTTACTTTTTAGAGTTTTTGGTATTATCTACATGTTGTAAAATGAAATGGCACTTCTTTGAAAAAGTTATATTTGTTGGGAAATTTTAATTTAATGTAGCACAATAATGTCATAGCCACTCCACCCACAGATAAGCTGGGAAATCTAGAGAAAGAAAATTCTCCTCTCTCCGATGTGAAAAAGCTTTAGAAAGAATAGACCTGGTTCATACCTGGACCGGTGGTTCCAGCGCCCCCTCCTCCACCGCCACTGCCGTACATGCCTCCACCTCCAGCCCCGGCACCGCCACCACCGCCGAAACTATCCGAGAAATTGGGCATGAGCTTCTGCCGCTTCCTCTGCACTTCCTCTTTATCTGTCGTTAAAGGAAGAGAAACCAAAGGAGAAAAAATTGATTCAGTTCCACTACTAGCCACAGAAAGAATATTGATTCCAATGGTATTTTTAAACATCTTAAAGGGAAACAGAAAGCACCCAAGGAGGAAGAGATGCCAAATTTCAAGAAGCATTATATTTATTCCAGTGATACGAAGACCAAGAACCGGCCTGAGAGAGACCACAGAACAGCACACACCCAAATCCCCTCTTAAGTCTCCAAAGTCATACAAATTAGTGAGACACTAAATTGCCCATCAAAGATTAAGATACTGAATAAGAAAAACATTATTGAGCATTTTCACTTGGTCATACAGAACAGCTCTGGCTAACCAGCTAATGGTAATTATGTATTTCCCATGAGCTAAGTTTTGGGCATACAGAGAAGTAGGACATTATGTCTTTGCAGTCAAGAACCTCCTGATATAATGTGAAGGCCGTGGGGGAAACTTTGAGAGATAGCACTACAATGCGACACATGTTGAATGCATGGTGCAAACCAATGTTTTAGGAGTTCAAGGAAGGGCCTCAGGGAAGTGCCAGTGGGCTGGAAAATTCAGGAAATGTCTCCTAGAATCAACTTTTTGTCAGGAGAGGGCAACAGAAGGGTGTTCTGGGAAGAGGATACGGAGGGCGATAATGAAGGAAAGAGTGTGCACTGTGTATGTACGAGGACAGCATTAGGGCAGTTTAGCTGCAGTGAAAATTTAGTATGAGGAATTCTTTTTTTTTTTTTTTTTTGAAGTGGATTTTATTTTTTATTTTTTTTATTTATTTATTTATTTTTTTTTAATGCTTAAAGTATTACAAAGGGTATTACATATGTATCCATTTTATCCCCCCGCCCTAGACAGTCCCCTAGCCTCCCCTATCACCCAGTGTCTTATGTCCATTGGTTATGCTTATATGCATGCATACAAGTCCTTTAGTTGATCTCTTACCCCCCTACCTGTATGAGGAATTCTTGAGAGACAGCCCTGATAGGGACCACACTGTGGAGCACCTGGAGGGTGAACTGAAGGGGTTTAACGTACAGGCAGGAGAGCCAGCCAATGTTTTTGAACTGGGGAAAGATGTGTGGTGCTGGTATTGGAGGAAATTCATCTGTCACTGGTACATTGGACAAAATAAACGGGTCAAAGTAAGCCCTGACAGGTGTGGTTCAGTGGGTTAGAGCATCGTTACATACAGCAAAAGGTGGCAGGTTCCATTCCTGGTCAGGGCACATACCCAGGGTGTGGGTTTGATCCCCAGTCGGGGAATGTGTGGGAGGCAATAGATGGATGTTTCTCTCTTACATCAATGTTAAGCTCTCTCTCTTTCTCTCTTCCTTCCTTTCTCTAAAATCAATAATAATAATAATAATAATAAAAAAGAGTCAAAGTGAGAGACAGAGACAGTAGAGACATAAGTTGACAGAGACTGTTCTTTGGTTACCATGGTAATGAAAATAGGTGGAGCCCAGAAGTACAAAGAAAGAGGGGTCTGTCACCCTTGGGGTGATGGATGAGAGAGGAAGGCTAAAGGTCTGTGACCACTGCTGGACTAAAATATAGTGACTGTCAAGGTCTAGGTACTCGTTAGACCCTTCCCTCATTCCTCGTGTAGTTGCTCTATTTTTCTTTTGTTTCTCACTATCAGTGCTTCTTACCAGCTCCACTGCCCCTCTGAGTCCTGGCACTACCTCTGTGGTCTATTGTTCCATTCTTGTTTCTTCTTTCTGTTTCCCTTTCTCTTCTCTGATTTCCCTACTATTAATTTGTTTCCTCCCTTCTCTCTTTCAGGCTGAAGGAATAAAAATAAAAGATTTTTATTTAAATGGAATACACAGTCAACGTGGTATCCTTTTTTCCCACCAGCAGCCAACTGTCCTATTTCTGATTTTTCAATGTCAGTTGTGGACGCTGTTTATGTGCAGAAATAAATATCTTCCCTTCTTTCTAATCCTGCAGCTGTTTCCGTCATCTCAGGGCTAGGAAGAATGCTGCTGTTTACTGATGTTCTCTCAATCATCAGATGTCCAGATGAAAGATGAAGCATGGGAAAGTAGGGGAGCAAAGCACACTTAGAAAATCAGCGTTTAAAAACTGGTCATGTCCAGACTTGTTAGGAAGAAAAACAGCCAAGGAGGGTCAACTCTGAAGAAACTGTGCTTCCACAGAAAGAGCTGACCTCAACGTGGAGAAACACCAACAACTTCCTTACCAAAGGGTTTGGACAGATTTATCAAATGTTCCACCGGTTGTACAATAACTAATCGTCACACTTATTTACTCATCCTATAAACTGTTGGATTCACAGAGAATATTATTGCATTAGGAATATGAAACAGGAGAGGGACACAGGCAACTTATTCATCTTTAGAAAGAAATGGTATCTACTGATGTGCTTCCTAGCACAGAGAACATTTTGTATTTGCTATGTATTTCTTTTGACTAATAGAGCAGATGTCCACTGGTTATATTTCACTCTAAAATTTTAAGGGTCAACTTAAAAAACTCAGTATTGAATGTAACAGGTTTTTTTTTTTTCTGGTGCCCACTGACCCCTAAGGGGTCTGTGGAGAGACATGTACTTTAATATAACTAGCTTTTTTGTGGTCCTATCTAGTATTTTACCTATTGAAAACTGATTCTAAGAAGGGATCCAAAGACTTCACAGACTTCAAACTGGGCCATGGCACAAACAAAATTGGAAACCCCTGGACTAAAGGGAAGTGAGACCAGAGAGGGAGGTTAGTACATGATTGTCCCAGGGCACCAGTGCTGCCCGAGGTTGGAAATCACGAAGGCACCTGCGCCACAATCCACACGTGTGTTGGATCCTCTGATAGTAACATGATGGGTGATTTTAAGGAGGACTTTCTTTTCCTAGACTTCATGTTGTGGCAGGAGCATTTAGATGCTTCCGGAGTTCTTGTTTCTTTTCTGAGGTTGTGACCTCTCCACTGATGAGTCACATTTATAGTGCGTTCCGTGACTGGTGATTTGAAAACATTGTCAGCAGCGGAGCCCTTTCCCGTCACATGAAATTCCATGCACCATCCCAGTATATAAACCTGATAGGCTCTGGCAAAACAGAGGTAGACGCTCGGCCCACTTCACCTTTCCCGGACGCTCTCTAACCCTTCTTCACGTCCCCACCCAGGAGCTGCCTGGGGTCTTCTGAATGCTTCAGTCTACGTAAAACTTGGAAATCACTGCTTTAGATTAAACGTCCCTCTTTAAAAGTAGACAAATTTTCATTTTACTTTCTGAGAAAAGAAAATAGGTTTCCTCCCCTGAAATGTCTTCAAAATAATGACAGTTTTTCTAACACAGAAAATTGTGTTTAAAGGGGAAACCCAGGTATGTATTAGCCTAGAAATACTAAAAGCTGAGCTTGGTTTCTAGGCTGCATGTCTCCTTTCCCAGTGGTATCTAGGCATCAGAAGACTATGATACAGGAGGCATGTGTGCAGAATATTACTTTCACTGCTCCCCTATCATGGTAGGAGCTATCTGATGGAGGGCTTAGAGAACGGGGTGTCTGGAAAGTTCAAAATCTCACCCAAATGCTTCAAGCACTTACCTTCCAGGCTACCATTGACTAAAAGCTCCATGCAATACAAACAAAAAGAGAAGAACCATCTGGCTCTTAATTGGCCTATTAGGAATTTGCCACGAGAACCTAAAGCGAAACAACTTAACTTCCTAGGACCATCTATGAGTTCTGAATTATTCCCTCACCTCCTACTCAACCAGCATCTGGGTCCTCTTGACACCATCACAGAACTGCCTTTTACACCCACCTTCTCCTCTCATTCTTTGCACTACTGCCTTTAATAATCTCACCACTTCTCATTTGGGTTCTTGCATTACTCTTCTGACTCACTGCTGCCCAGATAGTTTTCCCAGTGTTTATATAAAGAAGTCAGAGCCATCATTCCAAATTCAAACAGGCCAGGTCATCCCCTCTCCAGAATCAATACAAAGTTTTTTAGCTGCCAATCCCAGCACGTCAGAGCCTGGCCCTGGCCTTCCTGTCCGGCCTTCCTTCGCCTCAGGAGTCCGTTTCAGTGCTCATAATGCTCACTTTTCTCTGAATGGATATAAATTGTTTCAGCTCCTCAAATTTCTGAAGCCTAGGGAACACTCTCCCTTTTCCCTTTCACATCCAGATACTGAAGTATATCCCCAATTTTAAGGACCTTGAAGAAGGCTTCTTCTAGGTGGCTTTAGAAGCAAGGGCTCTCTTTCTTCAGCAGTCTATGTGTCTGTGGACGCTTCACTTATGAAAATAATTAATTCGCACTATAACTTTTTAAGGGGACTATGCTCTCCCTGTCCTGGAGTGTCTTTTGTGAGGAAAAGAACAGTGGTTTATTCATTTTTATAGTTCTGCACCACAAGAGGGTTGAGTCTTCTGTTCGCCTGCCTGAGGCCTGTGGGTAGTAGAGTGGCTGACTCTCCGACACAGGGAGCCTTATCTTGTCATCTCTGCTGCCTGAACCCCGCATTACTCAATAAATGATAGTTGCAAATTCTCAAATGTCTAAATCTCATATAAGCTTGGTGAAGATAACATTATTTCAAAAAGGCTGGACTTAATTCCATGACCCCAAAATAGTATATTAACTTCTCTCTCCCCTAAAAAATAAATACCCTGGACCCAGGGGACAGTTACTAGGAAGTGGTTGAAAGGAGGTGACTAACTGATATTTGCTACTTGTCCTCTAATTGAAACAGGAGCCAGAGTATAGACAACCAAGTTACCTTTGATTTCAGGGTAGTACAGAAAAGGTTTTGGTTCGCTCGTTTCTAAGTCAGATTTCCTCCGAAGTTGGACGAACACGGAGGCTGGTTTGGTAATATTGACGTCTTTATACTTCGGTGTTTTGAAGACGATGGCAAACTGCAGGACACAAAGGTCCAAATGTTAAGGTAGGATTACTTATTTTTCTAACAATTATACTTATTAAACACACTCTTTATGCACAATGTTTAGATACAGTGCACAAAAGAAAATACAGTACCCTAGAGAAAGTTACAACTCAGAATTCTATACCCATTCATTTTAACTAAACTGCCATTGTGAAACTGAAGCAAGGTTGTGCCGATGTATTTCAGATCTTTATTATTTCATTTATCTAATAATTCATATGTCTTCACTTGTACATAATCATGCGAAAAAATACACTGCAGACACCTTTTCCTCTTTTAAATCAGCCTTAAAAGCTTCCAAGATTATCTGCGGCGACATCAAAAACACTGGTTTTGGGATGAGGGAGATGAGGAAGGTGGTACTATTATCAGCCTACAGGCCTGTTGATGAAGACAGGTAACTAAACCCTTCAAGGAAGACATCATCACAGGGCCAGTTTATTCTGAGGTGAGACTGGCCAAGGCTCAGGGCATATACAGGGCATTCTGTAACACCTCTGGCATTTTTACTTATAAGTTTGACTTTTTTACTATAACATATTCATAGAAATAAAGATTTTTTTAAATATAAAAAGGTATATAATGGCATACATAGAAATTTCTTCTTGCCATTCCTATCCCCCACTCAAGCAATTCTTACTGTTTCCTTGCCACCCACTCCCACTCCCCAGAGGTAAACACGGAGAATTTATTAATTTCTTTTGTATTCTTCCAGAGTTTCTTTATGGATGTGCAAACATGAACATAGAATCTTGTAAATACACACGTTGTGTTATATTTACCTTTTAAAATGTTTTAATGTTGTATCTTCGAGATGTTTTCATATTAGTTCATAGAGTACTCATTATTTTTAATAAATGCATAATATTCCATCACATAGATACAACATTATTTAATTGGCCACGTATTGATGGATATTTGGATTGTGTCCGTGTGTGTGTGTGTGTGTGTGTGTGTGTGTGTGTGTGTGTGAGAAAATAGTATTCCTCAGTCACTCAGAGTAATCATCAAGATGGGATTTAGCATTTTCATCTCTTAGTCATATACACATGATAACATTAGCCTCAACTAGAAGACTCTTCCTTTCGACGCTTTTTATTAGAATACCCTTGTAGCACGCTTCACCATAATTATTCTAGTAGAACATTGCTATGAACTGATTGTGCCCATCTCCCCCAAATTCGTATGTCTAATGTAGCAGCACTTGGATATCAGGCCTTTTATGGATAAAATTAAGGTTAAATGAGGTCATAGGGCAGGGCCCTGATTAGTGTCCTTATAAGAAGAGACACCAGAGAGTTTACTCTCTCTACCTTGAGAGGACACATTGAGAAGGCAGCATCTGGAAGCCAGGAAGAGAGCTCTCAACAGAAACCAACCCTGTCAAATCTTGATCTGGAACTTCTAGCCCTCAGAACTGTGAGAAAATAAATTTCTGTTGTTTAATCCACCCAGTCTATGGTGTTTTGTTATAGAGCCTTTCCCATAAATTTATGGTAGATACCTTTTCTGAACGACCTATAAGAATCTTAAATATAGTACTCTTTTATGAAAGTTAAGTAAATATTTACAATTTTTCCTTTCTCAATATGGAAACTAAATAGTAAATTTCAACATATCATCATCATCCACTTACTTGTCTATGAACGTCTGTTGGGGAAAAATCTCCAAATCCTTCCCAGATTCCACCATTTTCCTCCTCTTCATAAAATCGAATCTGGATGTCATCTGCAAACAGACACAGTCAGGTGTATAATTTCACATAGTGTAATTATATTTATACACATGCTGGAAAAAAGTTGGTTCCAGATTCTACCTACTATGTACTTAAATTTTTGAAAGTACTGTAATTAATAAGAAATTGACTTTTTAATAATTTAAAATTGGTACAAATCACTGAATTTTTAATTAGTTACCCTAGTAATGGGCCCCAGGTTTCATTTACAATGACAGATTTACCTATTCAATTTGAGTTTTCTCTTACTCAATCTTTGACCTTTCCACTTCTCCATCTCTAAACCAATCCACTCCTGAGAAAGATGAAGGATAGTGAGGAATATCAGAATCCCGAAATAAGGTTCAACTCAATAAAGATTTACATAATAATATTTAATTTATATAAATTTATTATATGGCAGACACAGTTCTAAGTGATTTATATGTATATATTAACTGATATAATCCTCACAATAATTTTGTAGATGTGCTATTAATATCTTCATTTCACAGAAGAAAAATTAAGGTCTGGAGAGGTTAAGTAATTTATCCAAAATTGAAGAGTAGTAAATGGAGAAGCCAGGATTTGAACACAGAGAGTATAGTTTCTGACTTAAATATTCTACTATTAAACATTCTCCTATATTGCCTCACTATAATACTTGATTAATCTTTACTGGAAAACTGTTAAAAATATTAAGTTCGTCAAGTCCCTTCAGATTAAATTTAGAATGCCGACATTTCACACTTCAGTCATGGATTTTACTTTTGCAGAAATATGACAGTGTAACCCAGGTTGGCATCTCCCTGGCTTGACCAGGAATCTGGAAATGTGTATTACTTGAATAGAATGGGTTTACAAAGAAGGTTGACAACCAGGATAAGCAGAGAAAGTGTAATTTTTTTTTTTTTTGGATAAAGACATATACATTTACCTTAAAGTCTGATTTATTTTTTCAGACTTTTTACCTCAGACATTTAGCCTCAAATGAGAATTTTCTTCTTTTTAAAGCCACAATTCACTTATTTAGGGGCTCTATTTCCAGTTGTCTATCTGCTTACTTTAAAAATGCTCCTCACTCTGCAGTGAGCAGATCTTTATTATACTATACTTCCAATCATTTTATTTTAAAAATGAGTGAAGTTTGAGAAAATAATAAAATCTCTGTAAGCTTTTTCTAATTTATTAATATATATTTCACACGATTAATGTCAAGAACCTTTTCTGAAGGTCAAAATTATTCTTTCTTTTCCTTAGCTGACATCACAATGTCCCGTGAAAGCAGCTGGAGAAGCTCTCCCAGCAAATTAAGCCTGAAACATCACTGGAGGCAAAAATGACAACACAACTCAGGGCAGATTCTTGGAAAAAGACGACAATGCTGGAAAGCCAGATGGCAGCCGGAAAAGAGGAAGAACAAACATGAGATGGATTGACTCCATAAAAGAAGCCACAGGCATGAGTCTCCAGGAGCTGAGCAGGGCTGTTGAGGACAGGACACTGTGGACATTGCTCATTCATAGAATGGCCGGGAGTCAGAGCTGACTCATGGCACAGCATGTAATAGACACAAACATGTGTGTGTGTGTGTGTGTGTGTGTGTGTGTGTGTGTGTGTGTGTGTTTGAAGCATGGACTATTTCTCATTTCTGTTAGTTTAACTAAGTTCAGATAGTAAACTTTGAAGCATAAAAACATTGACATGTCACTGACTACCACCATTTTAGAATTTCTCTTTACTCCTGTTGAAAAATTTTAAGTGAATTAGTTGGGTTTAAAAAAAAAACAGATACAGTTGGAAGAGGTGAACTGTGTAAATTTTAAAGGGATCTCCACTGTCAAAAAGTGACTCACAGACACACTCAATATATTTCACATCTTGGGATCACGTCATATATTTACCTTTCTGAACCTTGTCACAGAGAAGATAAATCTCTTCCCCTCCAGTTACGCATCCAGCTGTCCTGTCCATTCGTACAATTTTCAAGTTGGACGCGTTGGGGGCTTCTGTCCACAGGAGGAAAGCAAAAACCATCCTGAGTTAGCCTCAGCTCCACAAGCACCTGGTTTATCCTCATAAGCCGATCTCTTATGAGGGACCCTGCCCTTAGCACAGACTAAACAAATGCAAATCTAAATGGATGCTTTCACTCAGATTGTTTTAGCAAGGACACAAATGAAACAAAAATGCTTTCTGAAGTCTGCAGAGCACTCTTGGGTATGAGTCATTCATTACCACCCAATAGAGGAGCCGAGAGGAGCAGTCTTGGTTTCTCCCACTAACACAGTCAAGGAGACCGAGACAGAAAGAAAGAGCTCTTCGGACGCTCAGGGAGGAACGAAGCCATGGGTTGGTGGAATTTCAATTAGGTCAAGACGTAGCCCAAGCTTATTTCCACGATACTGATGTACCATTTACAAGAGTCCTATGAATTTAGGAGAAACACCATTTTCTTAACCTATCTATTAACTTTTATTCTACGAAAAGGAAAAATGGAGATGTTATATTTCTTTTCCCCAAACTAAATTAGAATTCTGTGTGGTTAGGGGCAAAAGTTTTGTGTGGTAATGGTATAAAGCTTCCTTTTTTCTTGTTCCCCCAACACCTGCATTTTGAGATGAACTTTGATATATGAGCCTACATCATTTTATAACTCTTTCACTTCCTTTCAAACGTGTTTAAATTAGAGAAATCAGTTAGTTGTCCTTGGAGCCTGGAGTTTCCTACTCAGGCCAAACCCTAGAAACTGTCAATGAGCCTACATGGTGCACTTGCAGGCTTTCTGGGAATATCTGTTTCATAAATCTCACACATACCAAAAATTTTACTACACAAATTTGTATGGTAAATTTGAAGAGCATTGTAAAACTCTTTAAAAATTCTAGGAACCACAGACTAAAATAGAAATTTGAAGCCACATACTATCTATGCTGCTCTCTCAGTTAACCTGAAGTTTCTATCTTGATAAGGCTATCAAAAATGTGGGAATTAGGTGGGTAAGAAAAATAGTTGTCTTTTATTAACTTTTGTTCAGACTCCCAAAGGGAAAAATTAAGATATTTTTCTCATCTAAGAGCACAAACACTATACCCTCATAGCAAGGCCTTGGTAAGGAGTAAGAGTTTGGGCATTACACGTGAAAGACTAAAATGCACATCTGAGAGAGGATAACTACATTTATTGAGCACCTTTTAACATTTCAACCTTTTTCCTAATTTATCTTTATTGCTGAAAGTATTACAGATGTCTCTTCTCTTCCCTCCTGACCCCCTCCACCCCGACACCAACTTTTTACATTAGATTTTAGTATTCCCGTTTTGTAGATGATAAACATGAGGTTCCAAGTAATTAATTACTTGCCCGGGGACTCAGAGCTAGTAAATAACTGCCAGGGCAGGCTGCAAGTCTGTTCTTGACATTATACGGAGCTGCCTCCCATGAAAAGTCAAGCACTCACTGCTGTCGTAGATGGCATCTGATACCACGGGTTCCAGGGGCCTGGTGAAGCTGCCGGTGCTGTCGGGGAGGAAAGCTGTAAACATGAGCCGCACCACGCTGAGGTCCATCTCCTTTGCCTGCTGAAGAGCTGCCTGGCGGATGATCTCCTTTTCCCGATCTAGGACCATACAGCACAGGGCAAGGATGAAGAGAGAACATTTTAGATGAAGTGCTTTTATCAAGCCCCAGTAACATAAGCTTGAAGTGAAAAAAATTTTTTTTAATTCTTCATGTTGTTAATATAAATTTTAAATTTATCCCATGTATGTCATCCAAAATTAAAGCCATCTAAAGAAGACTTGCATTTCCTGTGGATTACAGTAAAATCTGTCCTCCATGTAGCAAAGTGCCTCTCCTTTCCTCTCTCTCCATGAACTCTCCCTTTTCTCTCTATAGTAAGAGTTGAAGATACAAACAATGTGAAGGACTAGACTGTAATAAACCACTGTGCATCAGTGGTTTAGTGAAATGTGAAAATTAAGTATCCCAAAACTCTTTGAGCACAGAGACTGTGTTCATTCCACAGTGCCTAGCACCCTCCTTTGCACATAGTAGGTACTCAGAAAGTACTTTTGAAGCAACTAAATGACTCAACTACATTTGGCTCCTTCCTTCCCCCGGATGGAACTTTCATACTAATGGGTATAATCATAATTATCTTATATCATAAAAGGTGATAATTCAGGTGATGAGGACAGTCCAAGAGCTACAGATGAAGTGATATGGAATTCCAAAGGAGGGGAGAACCCAAAGGCTTTGGAGCAGAAGAGACGTTTGCTCTAAATCTTGAAGGGATGGTAGGACTTGCACTTATGAAGAGGGTGAATAAGGGCATTCCAGAAAGAGGGAAGATTCAAGTACAGAAAGAATGTGGCAAGGTAAGGAAGTGAGAAACCATGGTGCCTTATGCAGTAGTTCAGTTTGACATGAAGGGACATGGTGGGAAATCAAGTTGGGAATGCAGACTGGGGCCAGCTCTTGGGCGACACTAAGTCAGGGGTGGGCAACCTTTTTGTGAGTGCCTGCCAAAACCAGCAAAATCTCTGACTCAAAATTCTTCTGCGTGCCAACCCTAATTTTTTGAGAACATGTTACGCCTACTTAATATCTCTTAAGGTGTATGTATGTGAAGAACCTTGAAGAAATAATAAAATTCATTTGAGCGACAAAAACACAGTATATGATGATGAAAAATACATTTATTTTTTAATGTATACATGTACACTGATAGTCCGACAGAAAACTTTATGACTCCGTTTGATATTATCAGTGGGACTTTTGCTGCTGCGTCACTGATGACAGAGATTTTACATCAGGTTTATATTTTGTGACCTTCAGAGATATGCACAAGCTACTACTTTCATCAGTCAGGCTACTCCTATTAGGTGACTTAACAAAATTCATCACTGAGAACAAAGATTCACAAGCGTATGTGGATGAAAACATGGAGAGTAACGCTGTTGCAAAGTTTTTTAAACAGAAAAAATTTTCTGGAATGGCATTCCAAGTCCTCAATAGTTCGTTTTTGACACTATTGAAATTGCTCTTCCCCTCTCTCGTCAATCCATGTCTATGGTCTTTAAGATAACTTGTTATGTAAAATTATTTATTTCTCTAAGATGCACCTACACTGAATTTATCTGAAAAATAAAAAAGTCGATATTAAGAAAAAAATTGTAAATGGAAGATTATAAGAGAGGGTTTCGCGTGCCAGCAAAAGTTACTGGCGTGCCATGTTTGGCATGCGTGCCAGGGGTTGCCCACCCCTGCACTAAGTAGTGGTGAAATCCATCTGACCACTGGGTGTAAACTGGATTAGAAGTGGGGAGAGACAAAACAGAGCAGCAAAAATGGAGTGGAGCACGAGAGAGAGAACAGCATAGATGGACCACTAGCTGGACATGCAGCACATAGTGGAGGAGGGTCAAAGATGATGAGGAGGTTTAAAGTCTGGATATCAGAAGATGGAACATAGTGGAAAATGATGATTGGATCATCTGAATGTGAGCTCCTCTGGCCAGACTAAAGGAGAACATATAAAAGCAGAAATGGTACAGGTGATGGGACAAGGTTTGGGGTTGAAAGAAAAAAATATGAGTGAAGGCAGGAAAACATAAAATCATAACATTTTAATGACAAAGACGATAGTTTATAATGTGCCTGAAGTATCCAAAGAAAGAAAGATTCCTTATAAGAGGGTGAGCTGGGGGAGATAAAAGAGAGGAGCTGTTTTTAAACTAAGTCTTGAATAATGAATTGGTTTTGACAGGTTGAAAAGGGAAAGGTGGTTTTTAGTAGAGAAATACACATACAAAGGTATGGAGATGCATGACTGTTCAGGGGGCAGAGGTGGGCAGAGGTAGGGGCAGGTGGGACTGAAGATGAGACTAGAAAGGTGGGCGGGGCCAGACTGTGAGGGCTTTGTATGCCAGGCTATGGAGGTACAGATTTTGTTCCAGAGGTAGCAGGATGCCATCAAAGGTTTCTGAGCAGGAAAAGAGTGGGAGACGCTTGGGGTACAGATTGAGAGAAAGAGAAACTTGAGGCATCCAGATGAGGACATCATCTACACACGAGAAATAAGAGCCTGAGCTCTCAAAAAAGCACGGATGGGAGAGTGACACTCACCTGTGAGCTGCCGGTCTCCTCCACCTTCGGCTTGCAAATAGGCAAGTTCCGGATGCACCAAAAGCCCGGGATTATAGCCTCGAATGCATGCATCTGTCATGCGTGCTTCCAGTGTTTCAAATACCTTTTTCTTTGTCACATGAAGTATGCCTAGGTTTGCAAAGCTGGATAAATAAAAAAACAACCAAAGGTTAGGCAGTCAATGACTGGAATATATGGTTTCACTTGAGCACAGAGAATTAAAAAAAACACACACACACAGGTCCTCAATCACTGGGTCCCACACCATAGTCAAACACATTAGTATTTCTGCAGAAATATATAAAGTAGACTCACCAAAGGGGAAGATAAAGATTATAACCAGCTGTCCCTTCAGAACAGACTGGGTTTTTCCATTAAATGAGTCTGTGGTAAATTTAGCAAAACCTTTCGGTTTTTAGAGTTTATTAGACCTTCAAATTATGATTAAGGGAGTGGGGTGGACAGGTATATATAACCTAATAGAAAATTTTACATGGACTCATTTAAAAGTATTTTCTAGGAGAGTTGTATAAAATATTTTAATTCAAATACAGTACTAACTTTTCTAACTTTTTCTCAGAATAAGAGGAATATTATATTTCGAATAATTTTGTTTGTTTGTTTGTTTTTGGATTATCCTTGGGTTTCTAAATGGAATTTAAAGCCTAGGTCCTGTTTGGGGTCCCCCTTCCAGGAATTCTACCTCCTCCTAGGTTATCTATAAGGTTGAAATTATTCATTACTACTAGAATGTTTTCTAATTCTACATGGACTCATGCCTGAAGGTATAGCTGTAATCAGGGATGGAGAACCTTTTATCATGATGGTTACATACCTATAGGAAAAAATACGTTAATAAGCTAAATAAAGCAATTTAAGGGATTCTAAAGAAAATGTATAAAATGCTCTAACCATTTATTTTTTAAATAAAGTATATGAAAGAAGTATCTACATTATAAAAGACCAGGGGCCCTCACATCCTAAATGACCAGACGGATGACCAGTCACCAGGTGAAGGGATGGTAGGACTTGCACTTATGAGCCTACATGGTAAAGAGCACTTAGTTTAACTAAGTTCAGATACTAAACAGAGGCTACAGTCACCAGAGGGATTCATGGGGGCGGGGGGGGGGGGGTGAGGCGGGTGCGGTGAAGTTGTTAGCCTCTGGCCCGGGCTGGGCGGAGACCTAATGACCTCACTGCTGCCTCGGCAGCTGCAGATCAGGCCCAGAGAGAGGCCTGGAGAGAGAGGCAGGGCCTAATCAGCAGCCACCATGGCTGCTGGCGAGGCCTGGAGAGGGAGGGAGGGAGGGAGGGAGGGAGGGAGAGAGAGAGAGAGAGAGAGAGAGAGAGAGAGAGAGAGAGAGGTGGGGCCTGATCCGCAGCTGCCACAGAGGCTATGGATCAGGCCCAGAGAGAGGCTTGGAGGCAGAGGCAGGCAGAGGGGTTAGGGGCAATAAGCAGGCAGTCAGAGGCAGTTAGGGGTGATCAGGCAGGCAGGCAGGTGAGCAGTTAGGAACCAGCAGTCCCAGATTGCGAGTCCCACAGGGATCGGGCCTAAACCAGCAGTCAGACATCCCCCAAGGAGACCTCGATTGGAGAGGGTGCAGGCTGGGCTGAGAGAAATCCCCTCCGTGCACAAATTTCATGCACCGGGCCTCTAGTCTTACCTAATAATAGACAAACATGTAAATTGACCATCCCTCCGCTACGCTCACCAGCCAATCAGGAGAGTATGCAAATTAACCCAACAAAGATGGTGGTTAATTTGCATACATAGGCGTGAAGCAGAGGAGCGAAGACTGAAGGCTCTCGCTGGAGCGAAGGCCTAGGTCCTGGGTGCCAGAGGAAAACTGGTGCCTGTAGCCAGGGTAGGGAGGGCCTATTGCACGAATCTCTTCGTGTAACGGGCCTCTAGTATTTAATAATGTAATATAACAAACAAAAAAGCACTTTACTAAGGAGACTCATTCATTCAACAAATATTTACTCAACTCCTATTAGTGTCAGGCAGTGTCCTATTGCTCCTGTCAGCAATAAAGAAATCCCAAGTTTCATAGAATTTACATGCCAGTGCAACAATAGAGAAATGAAGCAAACTTTATAGTATAATCTAGAAGGTAAGTGTTACCAAGAAAAATAAGTAGGGAACAGAAGAAGTAGTAGAAGGCATGACACTTTAAAATAGGGAGAGGCCAGAAAGGGCTCATGGAAAAGACGACAACTGAGCAAAGGCTTGGAGGAAGTGAGGGGGAAGACCTAGCCATGTGGAAGAACAGCAAGTGCAAGCACCCTGAAGTAGGGTCATGCCTGGTGTTTTCTAAAAACAGTAACGGCAAGGAGGCCAAGGTGGATAGAGGAAGATGAAGAGGTCCAGGGGTTCAAAGAGGGAAGTGGTGGCACAGATCTTTTAAAGCCTGGTAAGCATTTGGAAGGTCTTTTGTTTTACTCTGACATTCACCCAAAAAGAAGAAAAAGAAGGTAAGTATAGAGAAGACAGAAATATATGACAACTGGATTGAATGAAGCAAATAATATAACAATGTGGAAAGACCAGATAAACGATGGAAAGAAAATATAGGAGCGAAGGCAGAATGAGATGAGCCCTCAGACAGAGGCCCACAGACAGAATGAAACACATGTCCAGACAGTGATAGGAGAAATTGGGATAGCTGAGACATAAACAGAAGAAAATATGCTAAGAGAGAATTTAAACTCTTTGAGGGCAGAGATATCCAGTATCTAGAACAGTGATGGCGAACCTATGACACGCGTGTCAGAGGTGACATGCGAACTCATTTTTTTGGTTGATTTTTCTTTGTTAAGTGGCATTTAAATATATAAAATAAATATAAAAAATATAAGTCTTTGTTTTACTATGGTTTCAAATATAAAAAAATTTCTATCTGTGACACGGCACCAGAGTTAAGTTAGGGTTTTTCAAAATGCTGACATGCCGAGCTCAAAAGGTTTGCCATCACTGATCTAGAACAATGGATGTCTAATAAATATCTATTGAATCAATGAATGCATGAATTAATACAGCACAGAAAAATACACAACATGGCATACTAATATGCATGGAGGCATAGGTAATTTCTCAAAAACCAAATATCCATTTTTTGGTCTTTTAAGCCTTATTCCTATAAAGAACATCCAAAACTATGGGAAAACGAGGTACTCTCCTAGGTAATGGCAATGGCAAATATCTTTGTAGCACTTTACACTTTATCATCTATAGGGTACTTTTCATGTATATTATTTTATTTAATCCATGTAGAAAAGGCAACATCCTCATTATTCATTATGTGAATAGTGAATTTACTCTGGTAATAAATGAAACAATATAGAAGTCAGTCTTCTGCATCAAGTGATGATGGAGTATCAGAGACCAGATTGAACCTTTCACCTTAAGCAACAACAACAACAAAAAACAAATGAAAAAAAAAATAATTTTCAGACACTGGACAATAGGCAGCACAGGACAGTGATTCCTAAGAAAAGGGAAACAAATACAATGAATCCTACAATTATGCTGGCTTACAGCTTAGAGTTTATAAGCTGCAACACAGGAAGGGGAGCCCCAAACCGGACTTGGTGATCTCCCAGAGTTGAGGAGACAGAGTTAAAAATTTGAGGAGGCCAAGGAGGCTAGAATTCATAGGCAGAGCCCCAGGGGGAAAAGAACCACATACAGAGAGATGCTCAGAGATATACAGGGGCTTCACCTTGAGTGCTCGGCTGAGTACTGTCGAGCATGTTTGTGAGGAAATGACCCAAGGGTGGGAAAAGAACCACCAGAGAGGAGCAGGCAGACAATTCTTGGAGGACACACAGGGCTGGAATAATTCAAGAAATTTTGAAATACATAAATCATCAGGATGAATATTCAGAAATGCCTTACTAATGGTATCAAATTAACCCTAGAGTAAAGGCTGTTTTGGTTTCCCTAACAAAGCATAAAAGTAAGTCTAGAAAGAATCAAACTGTTCTCAAATTTACCTTTATCCCAATGCTCAAAAATATTTAAAAACATACAAAAAAAATACAGCATGTAATATCCAAAGTTCAAAATGTCTGCCATCCAATAAAAAAAACCTGCCAAGCATGCAAAGGAGTAGGAAAATATAAATCATAATGAGGATAAAAATCAATTAATGGAAACACATATATAAATGAGAGAGGACACAGAATTTGTAGACAAGTATACTGAAATTGCTATTATAGATATGGTCCATATAATCAATGGTCAAGAAAACAGAAAGCATTATGGAAGATAGAAAAGAGACCCCAAACAAACCTGTAGAGATGAAAACTATAATGTCAAAAAAGAAAAATACACTAGATAAAATTAAGAATATATTAGACATGACAGATAAAAAGATTAGTGAACCTGAGGACACAGTAATAGAACTATCTAAAATTAAACAGGAAAAAAATGAAAAATATTTTTAAAAGAACTGATAATGAGTTGTGACACAATTTGAAACAGCCAAATATACATGTTATTGGTGTCCCAGAGAAGAGGAAAAGAGGAATGGAAACAATATTTTACAAAATAATGGCTGAAAAGTTTTTGACCAGAGATCCAAGAATTTTAATAAACCCCAAGGCACAAGATACATGAAGGACACTACACTGAAATCCGTTATAATAAAATTGCTTAAAACTAATGATGCAGAAAAAAATCTGAAAGGCTAATAGAGAAAAAAAGATACACTGTGTGAATAGGAACAAAAATTAAAATGAGGAGAGATTTCTTGTTGGAAACTAAGACCAGCCAGATCACCCTAGAGCAGTACATATTGAGGACATGTAAGAAAAACATTGCCAATATAGAATTCTATACTCTTCAAAAATATATTTGAAAAACAAAGAGGTTAAAAACGTACAACAACTGAAAGAATTTATCAGCATCAGATCAGTACTACAGAAAAATTAAAGAAGGGGCTTCAGGTAGAAGAAAATGAACTGAGATGGACGCTTGACTATGAAACAGAATGAACAATGAAAATAGTTAATATATTACATTTTTCCTTATTTAAAATTTCTTTAAAAGATAATTGACTGTTTATAGCAAAAATAAAAACAATATATTGCATCATATGTTTTATACCAACATGTGTTATAATATATATTTACATATGTATATAATATACATATATTTATTTAAACATATGTATTTATATATATAAAATGTAGAATATATGACACAACAGCACAAAAGCCAAGAGAAAGGAAATGAAAGTTTACCATTCAAAAGTACAGTATAGAGAAAATAGTCAATAATATTGTAATAACTATATATGGTGTCAGTTGGGTGCTAAACTTATTAGGGTGATCACTTCATAAGATATATAAATGTCTAATCACTATGTTGTACACCTGAAACTAATATAATATTGTATGTCAAATGTAATTTAAAAATTTATTCAAAATGAATACTATAAAATCAAATTTTAGAAAGGATGGAAATTGATTTTGACAAAAAAGGAAAGTATACTGTTCATATACTATACATGAAGAGATGTAATGTACTTAAAGTTAGACTTATTAAGTTTAAAATGTATACTATAAACTAAGTGCTAAAAATACAAAAAGTTATAAACCAAATAGGGATAAAATGAAATCATAACAAATAATTAATCTAAAAGAAGGCAGAAAAAGAGAAACAAAAAACAGATGTGACTATCAGAAAACAAACAGCAAGATGGTAAATCTGAACATAGCTATATCAGTAATTGGATTAAATATAAGTTATTTAAGTCCCCCAATTAAAAGGCAGTGTCAAATGGAATAAAAAAAGTAAGATCCAACTATATACAAAGCATATTTACTTTGACCATAAAGACACAAATAGGTTAAAACTAAAGAATGGAAAAAAATGTTCCAAACTAACATTAATCAAAAGAAAGTTAAGCAGCTATATTAATATCAGTTTAGGTAGAGTTTAAAGCAAAGAATATTACTAGGGATAAAAAGGATCCTTTCATAATGAAAAAGGGATCGACTCATTAGGAGGACTTAAGAATCCTAAATATTTATGTGTCTAATAAAAGAGATTCACAATATAAGCAGCAAGATCTTATAGAACTGAAAGAAGAACTAGGTATGTCTATAAATATAGTCAGAGATTTCAACACCCTCTCAATAATTGATAGAACAAGTAGGGAGAAAATTAGTAAGGACACAGAAGACTTGAACAACACTATCAAACAACTTGGCCTAATTGACATTTATGGGACGTTCATTCAACTTGACCAGGTTAATCATTCTTTTTAAGTACCCGGAATCATTTACCAGGACAGAACATAGTCTGATCCATAAAACAAGTCTCAATAAATTTAAAAGGATTCAAATTATACCAAGTATTCTCTTATCACAATGGCACTAAATCAGATATCAATAACTGAAAGATTATTTAGACAGGAGTATATCTAAATGAAGACTGGCTATGTAATAATTGTTGAAGTTGGGTGATGGGTACACAGGGATACAAAGAATAGCTCAATTATATTCTTTCTATTTTTGTACGTGTTTGAAAGTTTCTATAATAAAATGTAATAGAAAATGAAGAACAGACACTATTATTAACACACGCACCTTAAAAAAAATGAGAATCATAAATGTTAAATACATGGGATGCAAAATGGCACAGCCACTTTGGAAAACAATGTAGCAGTTTCTTATCAACATAAATGCATCCCTAAAATTCCACTCAATATTTACTCAAGCACAAGAGAAATAAAAACTCATGTTCACACAAAAAGTGTTTTTGTCATAAAAAAAAACTAGAAACAAACCAAATGTTTCAACAGGTGGATGGATAAACAAACTGTGATACACCGATACAATGCAAAACTATTTAGAAACTAGAAGGAATAAACTACTGATATACACATCAACCTGGAGGAATCTCAAATACATTATGCAAAGTGAAAGCCAGATTTAAAAATGCTACATGTTGTGTGATTCCATTTGTATGTCGTTCTGGAAAGACTAAACTATAGGGCTAGAAATCGGATCAAGAGTTGTCAGGGCCTGGAATGGGAGGAGGGCACACAGAGACTTTGAGGGATGATGCAACTGTCCTATACCTGACAGTGGTGCATATATGAGTATGTGTCAAAATTCATAGAACTGTTCACTTTAAAGGTTTATATTATAGTATTTAAATTATACTTCAATAAAACCTGACAAAGATAAAAAAAGGTTGTGACAGCTAATAAGACCAAGACTACAATCCTGTTTCTTACTCAAAATGCCACATTCTTCCACACCAGTGGTTTTCCAAGAGAAGTCTCTAGACCAGCAGTATCAGCATTACTTTAGAACTTATTAAAATGTAAATTTTGGGGCCCTCTCCCAAACTGAATGAGCAACTCTGAGGGTGGGGTTCAGCAACTTGTGTTTTAACAACTCCTCTGGGAGATTGCCAGTTACCCTAAAGGTTGAGAACCGCTGCTCTACACTATGTGAGACCAAAGAGATCAACATCTCTGTGAGTAGGGCTGGTATCAGTATTTTTATAAAGTGACCTAAGGTGACTTTAATTCGCAGTCAGGTTTGATATCCTCTGCACTGGGCCAGATGTTTCCAGCATCTTCATCAGCGGGGGACTGCTGCTGGCCTCTGGGAAGGTTCAAGTCCCAATGTCATTGGGTTGGGATTCTAAAGTTGCCCCTTCACCCGTCCATAATTCTGTTCAGGACTCAAACACTGTCTTCAGAGCTCGCCTAAGATTTAAAAGCAGTCTACATATTTTGGAAATTATTCCCTTAGCAGATGTATCATTGGAAAGTATGTTCTCCCATACAGTGGGCTCCCTTTTCATTTTGTTGATGGTTTCTTCTGCTGTGCAGAGCTTTTTATTTTGATGTAGTGCCATTTGTTTATTTTCTCCTTTGTTTCCCTTGCCCTAGAGGTATTGGCAAATATATTGCTATCAGAGATGTCTGAGATTTTGCTGCCTATGATTTCTTCTAGGATTTTTATGGTTTCATGATTTACATTTAAGTCTTTTATCCATTTTGAGTTTATTTTTGTGTATGGAGTAAGTTGGTGGTCTAGTTTCATTTTTTTGCATGTACCTGTGCAATTTTATCAACACCATTTATTGAAGAGATTGTCCTGAGTCCATTGTATGGTCTTTCTCCTTTGTCAAATATCAACTGAGCGTAATGGCTTGGGTCTATTTCGGGGTTCTCTGTTCTGTTTCATTGATCTATTTGACTGTTTCTGTGCCAGTTCCAGGCTGTTTTGATTATAGTGGCTTTGTAGTATAACTTGATATCTGATATTGTGATTCCTCCAACTTTCTTCTTCTTTCTCAAGATTGCTGTAGCTATTCAGGGTCTTTTTTGGTTCCATGTAAATTTTTGGAGTGTTTGTTCTAGCTCTGTGAAATGTGCCATTGGTATTATAATAGGGATTTCATTGATAACAAACTATCCAATTGAAAAATAGGCAAGGCACCTAAATACACACTTCTCCAAAGTAGACATATAGATGGCCAAGAGACATATGAAAAAAATGCTCCAAGTCACTAATCATCAGAGAGATGCAAATTAAAACAATAATGAGGCATCACCTCAAATCTTTCAGCATAGCGATCATTAATAAATCAATAAATGACAAGTGCTGGTGAGGATGTGGAGAAAAGGGAACCCTAATACACGGCTGGTGGGAATGCAGACTGGTGCAGCCATCATGGAAAACAGTACTGAGTTTCCTCAAAAAATTAAAAATGGAATTGCCATTTGATGCGGCAATCCCACTTCTAGGAATATATCCTAAGAAACCCAAAACACCAATCAGAAAGAATATATGCATCCCTATGTCATAACAGCACAATCTGCAATAGCTAAGACCTGGAAACAGCCCAAGTGCCCATCAGTAGACTAGTGGATAAAAAAGCTGTGGTAAATTACCATAGCTAAGATTTGGAAACAGCCTAAGTGCCCATCAGCAGATGAGTGGATTAAAAAACTGTGGTACATCTACACAGTGGAATACTACACTGCTATAAAAAAGAAGGAACTCTTACTCTTTGAGACAGCATGGAAGAACCTGGAGAGTATTATGCTAAGCGAAATAAGCCAGTCAGAGAAAGACAAGCATCACATGATCTCACTTATATGTGAAATCTAATGAACAAAATAAGCTGATGAACAAAATAGATCCAGAGACACAAAAGCATGAAACAGACTGACAAATCTCAGATGGAAGGTGGGGGTGGGGAGAGATTAACCAAAAAACTTATATGCATATATGCATAACCCATTGACACAGACAACAGTGTAGTGAAGGGCTGGGGAGGGGTACAGGGTGGAAGGGGTCAATGGGAAAAAAGGGGACATCTGTAATACTTTCAACAATAAAGGTAAATTTAAAATAAATAAATAAAAGAAGTCTACAGTGTCTGTAAAGTAATTTGCCTTAGATATTCTGGATATAAATATCTTTGTTGGACATGTGATTTACAAATATTTTCTTCCTGTGTAAAGCTTGTCAGTTCCTTGCCATTTTGACACCGTGCATAATTTCTTTGGCCCACAAGAATTTAAAATTTTTTATATAAAAAAAAGCAGCCTTCAACTCACACCCAAATTTGGAAGTTGGATACTTACAATCTTAGTCCATACTTTGCCAATTTTCTCCAAACACTCCTTTTGTGTGTACTAAGGCTGACCCAGATGAAATTGCCAATAATTAATTGTTTCTGGACCCTCAGAAACAACAATTTAATATGGTCTGCACTCACTCCTCGAGGGAAGGCCACATTCCTCTTTTGCATGTTTTAAAATTATATATCTACTTCTAGTGCTTACTAATTGGTATATGCCATAAATTTTAGTTAAAAAAAAAAAAAGACTTCACATCTCTAAATTAGGGTTGCCAGGAAGCAAATGGAGGGTGTGGTGATTACTGGTGAGGATGGTTGCTCAAGGCAAAGTCAAACAACAGTTTCCATTGCCTGAAAATTTCAGAGAACCAAAATGTTGTTGAACCAGATTGTTGATATTCAGGGTCAAAAATATAATACCAAACTAAGATTATATTTATGAGGACCAGCACTAAAGACTAACTAAATAAATGAATAAAAACTATAAAGGCAAAATTAAGGCTAACTAAAAAAATTTAAAAGGGCAAATGCCTCAAGTTAAAGCAATCAAACTCACAATCATGAATATTTTAATATAGATAAAATATATTTGAAAGTAGAAACTAAGTTTTACTGAGAACCCCAAAGAAAGGCAATTCTTTTGGTTTTAATAATTTAAATGTTATTTATCTTCTCAGTGTCCTTTTTAATATAGCTTTCTTGATGTGTTGGATCAGTGCCCTGCTTGTAAATCTATATTGTACTCTTGGCCTAAGCTCTATTATTGAAAACAGGTTATCTTCCATTTCTAGTATTGACAAGTCTAAGGAATAACGCTGGCTATCTTCCTAGATTTCTCTATGTGCTCTTCTTACCTACAAGTTAGAACTAAATAATAATCAATGACATACCACAAATACATATGTGGCAAGTCTGCTCGTGTTACTCCATAACATTAGCTTAAAGTCAGTTCAGTCTAGAATTATGGAGATGTAAAAAGCCTGGAGATGAATTCTGTAGCTCAACACATATTTTAGAATGGAAGAAATTCAAGTTCTCAAGAAGTCATGAAAACTGTCCCCAGTCCACTCCAGCCAGGGTGGCTCAGTGGTTGAGCATGGACCTATGATCCAGGAGGTAACGGTTTGAGTCCAGTCAGGGCACATGCCTTGAGTTGTGGGCTCAAAACCTGGTAGGGGCATGCAGGAGGCAGCCGATCGATGTTTCTCTTTGTTCGATGTTTCTATCTCCCTCTCCCTGTCCCTTCCCCTCTTTATAAAATCAATAAAAACATGTTTTAAAAAATTATCCCCAGTCCTACTGTTGAGAGTGACAGAAATGAAAATAGAATTCTGGTTTCCAAGCTACTAGCATGATATTTTTTCAACTAAAATGCAACAGGTTCTAACATTGGAAACTTTAAGAGAGAGAGAAAGGGGAAAGAGAGAGAGAGAGAGAGGCAAATGAATCATGAAGGAAATACTGCATTTTGGAAAATATTGTAAGCAAAAGTTTCTGTTAAAAATCAAATTACAAAGGGAGTACCAATGTTTTATAGAACACTGAACAAGAGGCTACTGAGTCTACTGCAACTCTCAAGTGGCATCCTCTGGATTAAATTTCTCAGGGAAATTGTATAGGGTTAGGAAGTCCCACAGCACTATGACCAGATATCTTGAGATCAGATTTAGGAACTTAGGTGATCAAAATGTTTGTTGAATGAATGAATGAATGAATGCAGTGTGAATGAATGTGTTCTCCCAACTATTGAACCCCACACTCCAGGACTGCAAAAGAGTAAACGATTTCCTCACTTGCCTTGGAAACGGAATTTACTTCGACTCTGCAGTAGGTCCCCAAATAAAGAGCCATTAGTTCCTTTGAGAATCCTGAAAGGTTACTAAACTAAACCACAGAAACACCAAATTACAGGCAACACACTGGATGTTTTATAATAACAAATATTATTAGTAGGGAACTTCATCCATAATTTCCTCTAAAGGATATGATGATCACACAGATTAAACAGGACCAAAGAGAATAACACTTCAAACTGACAGCAGTCTGGAGTAAATCTGCAGAAACACTAAGTGATCCATTCGTCTGAAACCCTGACAGGCACCCAGCATTTCAGAGCTCTCATGGGTCAGTCGGGAACTGCAAGGCTATTCCAACACAGACCATGAACCAACCATGACACACAACAGGAAACAGGCCAGTCTTTCAGAAGGATGTTGAAACAAGTTTATGTAAAGCACAGTTGAATTTTTCAAATCAATTTAAGCTTCTTCCTTCAATCTAGAGTCCTTTTTTTTCTAACATCAAAAGCATCAGATTTTAGTGACTTAAAAGAAAGCTCTCTCTCTAGGTTTTTCACACTTGAATATTTTCACAGTCAAACAAAGAAATGACTAGGAACATGAAAGCTCGGCCTCCCCAGTAACAACTGACTTGAAACTTGATCGGAATTCAAAGCCTGAAATGCTACCATCAGCTTAATTACAGTTGACTTAAGCAATTCCTTTCTTTTGAATGAGCAGTCCAGATTAACTGGGATTATATCACAAACTATTTAAACCAGGAGCTCCAGTGGCGCAATCGGTTAGCGCGTGGTACTTATAAGACAAGCTATTTAAACCAGTATTAGGAAACCCTGAAAGATATTTTTAAAAATTAAATAAATTTTAAATTTCTTACTGCTTTCGGACTAAATTTATTTTCATAATACTTCTTTTACTGGTTGGTCTGATCGGTCTGCCCAACCTTAAATGAAGAAGTCACTTGGTATTTACATTTCAAGTCTAATTAATGCCAAAACAAATTTGCATTTCTTGACTTCTTACCTGTGGCACACTCCCTAAGTAGCACAGAGCTGAAACAATATTTATCTATCCACTTCATGCTCAAAATGTTCACACTATAAATCCAGAGTTAGTAGTCCATTAAAGAAATCATCAAGAGTATAAAACCATTTATAAAGTGTTGATTTCTGGCATAATTATTCCTTCTAACTTGCTCTTACCTTTATTTGCAGAAGAAAAATTTTGCTAAAAGTGGCACAAATGTGTCATAGATCAAGTGGCCAGGTAATCTATCAGCCACTTCTGACAGGGAAAGGAGGTGCTATAAGTAATGAGGCCAGGACCACAGGTGCAAACTGGGCTGCCTCAGGGAAACCCGGCATGTGGGTGCTGTATGCCTCAGAATCCAAGTGAGGGCACACGTTTACATTTCCAGCCTTCTGAGGATCGTGGAAAGATCCCTCATGAAGAGGCCCTTTCCAGTCCAAGTCTTGGCTGCCATGTTCTATCTGCTCTCCTTGGCATCGCATCCGCTCACTTACCCGACCACCATGTCCTTGGGTCCAGCAGTCACGGTGCAGATCCCGTCCTCGCAGTGCTTCCCCACCAGGCTATGTGCATGCAGGTGGATGCTTTTCCCATTTGTGACCAGCTGAACAATAACCTTTGCGGGTCCCATATAGTTGCAGATCTATGTAAGAAGCACATTTTAAAAGTGAGTGAATCTGACTCTACTGCAGTGCAGAAAAATGCTTAGGACAAGCCAGTAAGTCTGAAAAATATGCTCTGTTTTTAAAAGTATGTGATGAACAAATGATGGGATGGAAATACATCAAAATGCTAATGGTGGCTGTTTTGCGTGTGGAGGATCTACTCTTTGGTAGCAGACCAAATATAACACAGTCCATACTGTTGAAGTGGGAACAGCACATCTTTACGATGCTGTGCAGCCATGAAGCACCCTCTTCCTGCTAACCAAGACTACATTTTCATCTGCACCTTCATCACAATTTTCAGTCATAAAAGCTGTAGAAAAGATCTGTCAGAAGGGAACTGGGGTTGATGGAGGATGGAAATCAAGGGGAGGAGTGACGCGATCAGGCGCAGTGCACTTTATGTCTCTGCCGTGAGATAGGCAGGAGCGTCTTGCCAGGGACCTGGCTCTGAAGGTTTTCAATGGACACCCCAGCTCACAGACTAGGGTTGCAGTGATTGGTTAGGAAACCTGAGCCTGGCACCCTCTGCTATGAGCTCTGATAACTGAGTTACAGGTGCCCAGATCATAGTTCTTTTCTTTAGTTCAAGTAAGGGCACTTCCAAGATGCAAATCCTTATGTCTGACACCTATTGAGCTCTTATTTTATAAAATCAGGTTTTCCTATTTAAGGTAATTTATCTTTTTTATTGTTATACCATTAAAGTGGTAATACCACTAAAAAGGAAACAGCAAGGGGATCACTACATTTTAAGCAAAGAGAAGTTGGACAACCTTTCTCCTCTAGTTGGTCCTCAGATCCTTAGAGCAGACCACAGGTTCCTTTTTTGAGAGAGCCCCAATACTAAACTCATATTAACAGGAAAGAACAATGGCTTTAGTTTTCACTTTCCCAAATCCTATGAATCAGAATCCTGTCATAAATTCAGCCAAAACTGTTAGAAATACATTGTATCTCCTCAAAGGGTTACCAGTCATCTTAGTTTGCCGAGAACTGAGAGGGTTTCCTGGTACACAGGGCTAAGAGTTGGTCATCCTATCTCTGAAACTCATACTGCCTCTTTTTGAGGAAGTGCATGACCTAAGTCAACTCTACAATCATTAGAAATATTTTCATCTGCACAAACAGCCTTTAGCTTAGGAGGGGAAACAAGTGGACCGGAATCCCATCTGGTGAACTTGAGGAAAAACCTACATTTGCCAATAAAATTTCTTGGAAACAGACTTTCAACCAGTCTGCTTCTACTAGAATATCACCAAACAGATCCAGATTTCCTTGATGCAGGGTTTCATCAGGATTTTTCAGCATGGCTTTCCCCCCAATCCAATTTCTCATCGCAAGGACTGAGAAGTTGATATGAACTGGGATTACTCCCTAGGAGGTTTTGGGGGAGAGGCTACCCTGTAACCAACAGTGTGGCTCCACTGGAAACCTTAGGGCCGCTCTGCCTGAGCCTTGACTCAGAGCTGCGGCAAGAGTTTGCTTCCAAATCCTCTAACAGGCCTTCCCAAGGACCACGGCCACCTGTGGGGGTGGCCTCCCGTCCTTGTAGAGCCAAGCTAATCACAAAACATATTTAGAATCAAATCAGGTTTTGACCACCTCAAAGCACAGATAAACAATTTCTTAAACAGGTATAGCATCTAAAAAAGCCCTCTGGGCATAACACTAATTATGAACTTAATGCTTTACCTTTTATAACAGGCAGAAAGCCTCTGTCCCTTCAGGACAGGACAGGGGTTGGAAAGTACTGTGTTTGCTCCAAAGTTGGCTGTTGTCCCTACACACTCCCTGGATCGTTGATGCCAGTTTTGTGCGTTTGGTGCTGACATCTGAAGTTGTTTTTTGTTATGAGGACACACTCCACAGGGGCTTCTTCAGCGGTAAAAGAACAGTGGAAGCAGCACTAAAGGGATCATGTAATTCCACTTTTTAAGTGTACGAAGCACAGAAATGCAACAGTATAAGGCGTGGCGAAATGCTTCACTTGGGTGAAATCAGGCAGGCTTTCCACCAAAGCAGGACAACAGAAGGAATCCAGTGATTAAAGCCCAATCACTTAGGATATCTGGGCCCTTCAATGTCACCACTAGGAAGGAATCAGTCACTGAAGGGAAGAGGTGGGGGGTGCCCCCAAAAGTACTCACATCTTTTTCTATTACTTCACGAGTATAGGGTGGCAAGAATGAGGAACTGGGTAGTCTCTGAGGAAAGGTACCTGAAAAATTTGCCGGTGACTAATGCGCTGAGCCATTTGAAAGAGTTCAGGTCGGCATGGCATCATCTGGTTTTTACACAGACCACAGAGCAAGGACAGGGAGGCCCCTGGGTTTTGTGGACTTTCCAAAATACTGACTGAGGGAAGAAAGCTGAAGTGTGAGACAGAAAACACATGGTACTGCTTTCAGGTTATATGGCGAAATGGGATTCTAACATGGAGGGGTGCGGGGGAGAGGGAGAGTGTGATGTGCTTTATAAAATGCCAGGATGGCTGAGAGCTCTTTGCAGTTGATTCAGAAATTCCTTTGTTTTACGGAGAATGTAATTACTTTTATTCAGCCTCCCTCTTACTTTTTGGAATAGCAGTTCCCTTGGAAGTTAAGTTTATAGAAAGCAACTGTATCTTCCAGAAAGGTGGAATCTTTTTTGAAAGAGTCTGAACATAGCAGGCTCTTAATTAAACACTAATGGCTCAAACACAAGGTAAGTTTTCAGTCACAGACAAGGAGGCACAGATGACAACTTGAGTAATCAGCTATCAGGGGGGCATTGTCAGTGCAAGTACTAGAGGGGAAGACGAGCTGGGTTTAAAGACAGGTCTATCGTTTCCTAGCTGTGGCCTTGGGCTGTGTTCAATTCCTCATCTGTAAAATGGGGATAATAACAGGACCTCACAGGTCTGTTGTGAGGATTAAATACGTTAATGCACGTAAAGTCTTTGGAACACTGACCAGTCAGTAACAACAGTGCACAAGCATTACCTAGTACCTTTTTTACTACTATAATGTACTTCTCTACCCAGAGATCGTTAAATAATACAACTGCCCTGAGATGATGTTTAAAACAAATCCCGTCTAAAGGCACGTGTTTAGTATAAATGATGAATTAAGGCCCCTTTTATCCCTAGAGTAAACTTTCCAGAGTGCCATATTTTATTGGACTTCGTTAATGTCCTAGTAATAATTATGTTATTATAGTAACAGCTGCCCTTCTTGGGGGTGCTCAGGATTCTGTAGCTTCACTGACGAATTAAACTTTTCTTCCAGAAGCTTTATGACTCAATATCTACTGATGACCACAGGCCAGATCTGCTTTTTGAGTCAGAAGTAGAAACCAAGGTCTCAGATAATACCAAACTTAGTCAAACCACCTCCTTTTATTTAAAACAACTCTGCCATGCTCTGGCAAAGTACATGATGAAGAGAAGTAGTCTAGAATTTTCTGGGGATCAGAATTTGAAATGGCCAGTGTGCTTGCTGAGTAAATGCGACCCTATCACTCTGGCAGAATGTAGAGTCAACATGAAGGTAAGACGTGACACATGAACTAGTTCTTTTTCTGCTTAGTTTTCCTCATGAAGTGACGATAATGATGACAATAATTAAAGAAGAGGCAGAGGAAAAAAGCAATGTGGCTAATTCCAAGAGCTCAGAGGCCAAGCTGCTGGGCTCAAATCCCTCTGCTGCCAATTATTAGCTGGTCAATAGGAAAAGATGGTTAACATCTCTGGATATCAGCTTCTCCACCTCTATATGAAAGTAACAACACACTTGGTTTCACAGGATTGTTTTGAAGGATTAAATGAGCTGATACAGTGCTTGGAACCTAATGGGATTAGCAATCTCAAATATCAACTCTCCTATCCTCACTGATAACCAAAACGTATCCCCTTATTCAATGATTATTTATTTATTTATTTTTTAAAAATATTTCTTTATTGGTTTCAGAGAGGAAGAGAGAAGGAGAGAGAGATAGAAACATCAATGATGAGAGAGAATCATTGATTGGCTGCCTCCTGCACACCCCCACTGGGGATTGAGCCCACAACCCAGGCATGTGCCCTTGGCCGGAATTGAACCTGGGACCCTTCAGTCCGCAGGCCTACACTCTATCCACTGAGCCAAGCCGGCTAGGGCATATTCAATGATTATTTATTAAGTCCCTGTATGTTTCATGCCCTGTAGTAACTCAGGGAATGAAGGGATATAGAGTGAGTGCAAAACAGACACAGCCCCTGTTTTTGTGGGAATTAAAGAACAGGATCAATAATAATCAGAGACTCTCACAGATAAATGCAAACACATAACTGTGAAGCATGGACAAAGGACATATTGTAGGGATCTGACTGGGTCAGGAAGTCTGAGAAAACTTCCTGAAGGAGCAATGAGGGCTGAGGTCTGGAAGAAGAATAGGAGTGGAACAAGGGAAGAGGTGAATAGGAGCCCAGGGGTTTGGGAACAGCATTCCTGACAGGAGGAACAGCATGTGCAAAGGCTCTGTGGTTAGTCTGCTTATTAGTCATACTCACCACCACTTCTCAGTTTCCTTCAAGTGGTTCTTACCACCTGGGGGTGTCCCTTCCTTCTCTTTTCTACCTAGAACCACCTATTTCTCAAGGGTAAGACCTAATTCTGTCTTCCATGACATGCTCCTCACCACTTTAGTCCACAAAACCCCACTTCTGTCCCTTTCTTTGGGACTATCATTAGAGCAGGACAGGAAAACTACAGGCAACTTACTGCGATGAGAAGATGATAAAACCAGGTGGCAACTATAGGGTTCTCGTCTTACCTCCCTTGCTTATTAAATTCCCAGAATACACACATCTGTATGTCCTGACTTACTGTTTTTATGGAAGGAAAGGAAACATGTTAACTCAGCCAGTTTTCACATCAGCCCCGTGGACGTCCATCGTGGTACCCCACTCCACAGCCGAGGAAACTGAGGTACATTAAGACCAAGTGAACTGCCATCTTTCCTATAACTGGAGTGAGTGGGTAGCCCTTTAAACTTGGGTGTGTCCACCTCCAAAGCCCACTCACATTTTGTATTATACTGGATACCACTTGGCTTGATCACTTTTACTTCCCTATGTCCAGTCTGCCTGATGTTTTGTAGTTCTCCTTTGCCTTAGCACAGTGTTGGTACATGACAGCTATTCCTGAAAAACCTGTTCTCTGGGTTGTGTTGATGTGTGTTGTGAGAAAGAGGTCTCGGAGATTGTTGGGAGGTGGCAAGGAACCCTCCTTCATAAAAACATCATGTCACAGACATTATTAAACTACGCATGGATTCTTCTCCGTTAGGCTGCAAGTTAGAATATAATAGGAAGAACGAGAGGGTGGGGAAGAGGAGAGTGAGAGGGGGGATGAAGAGGGAGAAGAAGAAGAAAGGAAAACAGAAGAAAGAAAAGAACGTTGTCATAAAATATTTTCTTTCAGTGATTTAAAAAAAAGTCAGATTTTATTGTTTCTCATGTGTTGAGCACCCAGGAAGTACAGAATAACTTTTATTAAACAAGAGAGTACAGAACCATGTCTAACAGTTTCTGGTGCAGAGCAAGAAGATGCTCAGTGAAGTTAATTCTTTTAAAAATATATATATTTTATTGATTTTTTACAGAGAGGAAGGGAGAGGGATAGAGAGTTAGAAACATCAGTGTGAGAGAAACATCGATCAGCTGCCTCCTGCACACTCCCTACTGGGAATATGCCCGCAACCAAGGTACATGCCCTTGACCGGAATAGAACCTGGGACCTTTCAGTCCGCAGGCCGACGCTCTATCCCCTGAGCCAAACCGGTTAGGGGTCTTTTCTTTATTTTTTAAGGCAGGGGATTTCAGTTTGAACCAATCTGGGGTCGAATCCCAGTTCTTTCTTTTTCCAGCTCAGTGGCCTCTCTGAACCTCACGCCCCACATCTACAACATGGGCCAACAACGTGACCCGAGAGGACTGCACAGTGCCTGGCCCACGGCAGGTCCCGAGGAAGCACCAGTTTCTTTCCTTCTCTTTTATTTATGAGTAGCCTGCTTCACCCCTGGCCTCTCAATGACCCTGCGAGGTAGACAGTGTTGGCATGATCACCCCCATTTCGCAGATAGGAAAGCAGAAGTTCAGACCGATGAACAAGTGGCATGCCTCAAGGTCAGACAGCCGTGACACAGAGGACCTTGGGATTCCTCCCAAGTCTGCTGAATGGAAGGGTGGCGTTCTCAGCCAGATGGCGTGACAGGAAATACCCTCTGCGACCCACTCACTGCTGACAAAAGTGCTCCTGGATCTCTGTTGATTCGTTCCCATTCTTTCGCCTTGTTTAACATTAGAAAGACTGAAACTTAGTATATACCTATATTGCCCAAAAGCAGTCAAAATGACTGCATTGTGAAAGAATAATATCAGAGCACTCTTCACTTATGTTCCTTAGTTTTTCCAATAACTCACTTCTATTGGACATTTCTTTCATGAATTTAGGGCGCAAAAGAAATAAAATAAACAACTTATTAGAACAAGTATCACTGCATAAAGATTCGAATAACAAGTACTAGTTTAGCTTATTGAGCAACTGCAACTTATCAAGTATCGACAATTTATCATGTACTTGTATGTTATCATGTGACGGTAATCAAAAAAAAAGGAAAACTGTTATTTCAATACAGAGCCGAACTGGTCATATAAGAAATTTACTCAATTCAATAATAAGAGTCATTTGATTATTTAAAATTTCCCCAAGCAGTCAAAATGACTGCTTTTGGGCAATATAGGTATAACACATATATATATATATATATACCGGAAATGAAGGAGGGGGGAGGTAACTACAATTATTAATAAACGCATTTATATGTTGTACAAAAAGTCACAAAATTCTAAGACATTGTGTCCTTATATACATAATTGTTTTTCTAATTGAAATTAAAAAGCAGTCAAAATGACTTCCTTGGGCAATCTAGTGTTTTGAACAGCACACACAGTGCAGTTGTTAGGCTGGGATCAGAAGGGCAAACTGTGCCATTAAATACAACGGCATGGGCTAAGAGGGTCTCACCAACAAGGCAACGAAGACAAATAAAATCTCTGTGTACATGTAACTGCTCTGACAGTTTCGAGTGTTCTGTCATACTTTGACCTGGAATTACTTCTTTTGTTGCTCTATTTTAATTTTCAGTTTCATTACATAAAATATAGCTTTTTATAAATTACGCTTCTTTCAGAAATTCGAGGACTACTGTTGCTACCTCCAAAAATTGCTGGGGACTTGGACCTCAACAGGTGCCATTACCTCATTAATAAACTACAAGTAAATCCTTTCCCTTTGCATGGCCCAATTATCCATGGCTGCTAAAGAATATAGGAATGAGTAGACAATTTGTAACTTATGGAGGAGTCGTGCTACACAAGTTTATTTATAAGCCACTTGTTCAGGACACTTGGGTTTATGCTTAACAGAAAATAAAGTTTAAAATAGTGGTACTCTGGTACCATTTCTTTCCCCCCATTCCTACAGTATGTGTATTCTCTCTCCCTCTCTCTCTCTCTCTGAACAAAGCATAAAATAGATATGTAGTCAGACCTCCAAAAGACATCCCAAATTGAGTTTTTGCTCCTAACTACGTTTCCTGTGCGCACCCCTGCCCACTGCCTTGAGTGATCCCATTCAAGTCAGGTCATGCCAGTCTCCTTACTCTGCTCAATGTCCTCCGATTGAATGATTAGTACAAGGGGACTCATTATATTAGTCTGTGTATATATGACTAACATCTTCCATGATAAGAAGTTAAAGAAAAACAACCCCACCCTAGCCGGTTTGGCTCAGTGGACAGAGCGTTGGCCTGTGGACTGAAGGGTCCTGGGTTCGATTCCAGTCAAGGGCACATGCCTGGGTTTGTGGGCTTGATCCCCAGTAGGAGGCATGCAGGAGGCAGCTGAGCAATGATTCTCTCTCATCATTGATGTTTCTATCTCTTTCTCCCTCTCCCTTCTTCTCTGGAATCAATAAAAATATATTTTAAAAAAAGAAAGAAAAAAAGAAAAGAAAAACAACCCCAAACCCTCCAATGCTTTTCCATCTTAAAAGCCAAAGTCTTGACCACAACATACAAGGCCCTGGGCGCTCTGGCCCACCTTTACTCTTCGATTTTGTTTCTTGCTAATCCCATGCAGCCACACCAGCCTCCTTGCTGTTCTGGATCTTGCCAGCTCAGCTCCCACCTGAGGGCTGCTGCGTTTGCGGCGTCCTCTGCCTAGCAGCCTCTTTCCCTGGATGTCTGCATGTTCTCTAACTTCTTGGGGCTTGGCAGGAATGCCATTCTCTCAGGGAGGCTTGGACTGCTCACCCACTCCGTCTAAACGTTCACCCCTCCCACACTCGGTCCCTGCTTCTTTCCCCTGCTTTATTTTTCTCCCTGTGTTCATTATTGTTTCATGCTCCACATTTCACTAATGTTGATTGTTCCCTATCTTCCCCAGGGGAAGAGAGGCTCTAGAGCAGGGGTGGGAAAACTTTTTGACTTGAGGGCCACAATGGGTTCTTAAACTGGACCGGAGGGCCGGAACAAAAGCATGGATGGAGTGTTTGTGTGAACTAATACATGTTAACACTGCTGCTGGTGAAGGAGCGGAGGGGAGAGCAAGAGAACCCTCCGCTCTTTCGGCTCCGCGGGCCGGATAGAACAGCCGAACGGGCCGGATCCGGCCCGCGGGCCGTAGTTTGCCCATGGCTGCTCTAGAGAGTGGGGGCACTGATTTCTCCTCTGTTATATTCCCAGCGCTTGCAATATTTGCCATATTGTGGGCATTCAATAATTAATTCTTTAGTGAAGGCGTGATTAAATAATTAAGTCATGATTTAAATGTTATCTGTGGAAGGCAATTTTTCAAGATATAAAGAGTTGTGTTAGGTAGGAGGTAGAAATAAAGTAACTATATTCATTCTTTTGTTATTTTGTCTTTTTTAAAAAAATAGGCTAGATCCTAGTGTAGACTCTCCATAGGCTACTTAAATTAGGATGTGATTATTATATACCCAAGCAGAACATTAGCCTAAGTTGGCAGAAGGTGTCTGGGTGGGGGCTCTCAGGGGTAGGCATGGCGGCAGCTGTGAGAAAGTGAAGGGAAGGTGACTCTTGAATCATCACCCTTGAAACACCAAAGTAGCAACTCTTCTCTCAGAGTCCAAGGACGCCCCCCCCGCCCCCGCCATCTTTCCCTCTTCCCACCCTGCTGCTGTTGCCTAAAAGGCATTCGCCCACTGCACTGAAGTCTTAGTGCCTCACTCAAACATTTTCTCCATTCCTTGCCTTATTATCGCCCTCAGGGACTTAGAATTTACATTTCTGATTCACCCCAATTGCACAGTTCCTCAAACCAGAGGCACTTTCTCTGATGTTCACTCTGGTGACTGACTGGAATACCCCCCAACCCCCGCGCACCCCCAACCCCCATACCCCCCCTCCCCCAGGACCTTATCAGAAGCAGCGCAGGGCTACACCTCCAAGATTGCAAACTGCTGAGCTCCCTTGCAATAAAGAGCACAGCCTCTGCCGTCAGACAGACCTGCCCTGAGTCCTGGCTCCTCCCACTGCTAGCTGTGCGCTTTTGGGCACATCACCTTTCTGACTTGTTTCCCCCTGTAAACTGTGAATACAGCTACATAATCTTCAAACTTTCACGAGGATTAAAAGAGATCATTTCAAGTGTCTAGTACAGTTCTTGATATATAGCAGGTTCAAAATGAATGACTATGCTTCTTGTCTCTTCATGCCTTAAGCACATATTTGTAGTTAAGATTCTTTCTGACTTCAATGAGAAGATGGAAACCATTGCATGCGAGTCTCTTCAATTGCTCTTCTGCTTACTGTTACCCAGGCTCAAAATGTCCCTATTTTATCAGATATCCTTTCCTCATTCAGAGAAATGGAGCGTTGTTCCCTTTTCCAGAGCTAACCACTCTGGTCTGGCCCTTAATGCCATACTTATTCCAGACCTCCTTGAATTACCCTCCTCTTGTCCAGAAATCCTTCTCTTTAGCCCACAAAACACGTACACTCTTCTCCCTTACTGTAAACCAGTGGTTCTCAACCTTCTGGCCCTTTAAATACAGTTCCTCATGTTGTGACCCAACCATAAAATTATTTTCGTTGCTACTTCATAACTGTAATGTTGCTACTGTTATGAATAGTAATGTAAATATGTGATATGCAGGATGGTCTTAGGCGACCGCTGTGAAAGGGTCGTTTGACTGCCAAAGGGGTCGCGACCCACAGGTTGAGAAACTCTGCTCTAAACAATCCCTTTCCTGATGATGATGATGGCAACTGTAATGGTTAGTATTTATTGAAACCTATGGGCCAGGCGCTACACCAAGACCTACAGAACCATTTTTTCATTCACTTTTCTGTGTAATCTAATGAGAAAGGTTCTTAACAGGTACTTACACCTGTTTGAGTCCCATTCTTTTTGTCCTTACCAAGTATGCATGAAGAGCTTTAATCACCGATGCTGAAACTCCTACTTAATCCACATCCCTTTGCAAGTTAACTAATTCCCTTAATCCTCAAATGAAAAAATGCTCAAAGGTGATGTTGACTCCATGTTTCCAAACCTACTAGACATTCCTTATTCTTCATCTTAATCTCTCTGGAGCCTGGGACGTGTCACCATTTCCTCCTTACAACTCTCCCCTGACACTTCACTAGACACTTCCAAAGAGGCACTCCTCTTCCTCAGAGAGTTTTGTCAGACATCCACTTGGTTTATTTCTAATCTTCACCATGATCACTCTCTTGACACTCTTATTTAGTCTCCAAGATTTAATGATCTACTCCATTCAGATGCTCCTTAATTTAAACCTCATGCACTCATTTCCTTTTAAACATCTGTAACATATCCAGCTGCTTGCAGGGATCTTCCTGTCCATAACATCTTTACAATTCACTTTGCCCAAGACTGAACAAATGGCCTTCCTTCTGAAACTACTCCAACCCCTATTAAATGGAGCACCATCTTTCTAAGCCAATGGTCGGCAAACTCATTAGTCAACAGAGCCAAATATCAACAGTACAACGATTGAAATTTCTTTTGAGAGCCAAATTTTTTAAAATTAAACTATAAGGTAGGTACATTGTTATTAACTTAATTAGGGTACTCCTAAGGCTTAGGAAGAGCCACACTCAAGGGGCCAAAGAGCCGCATGTGGCTCAAGAGCCGCAGTTTGCCGACCACGGTTCTAAGCAATTGCACCAAAATCCTCCTCTCATCTTGGAGTCCTCTGCTGTCTTCTATGTGTAATCAGTTGCCAAATGTCAGCCAGGCGGCACCCCTACTCCCCGACCTTTGATACATGTCCCTTTCCTCTATTCTCATTGCCTTACTTTATCTATCTCACCCCAAACTCTGAGTTTAACTCATGAAGAATCCCTGCAATTCTCTAAACTGGTCATGTGACAGGGTTCGCCTCACTAATATAACTATGAGGGATTACCCGAGGAGTTTCTGAAAAGTCCTAGTTAAAGGTGAGTACACGAAGCCAACTAACTTGTGAATTCTACTAACTCCTGGGCTTGAAATCACAGTTAGAAACATCTAAGCCTGGCACTATTTTTATTTATGAGTATTATTATTATTTTTTGAAGCAACTGTACTCCCTTGGGTTTTTTCAGTTAGAAAAGTAGCTTTTGTTTATAGACAGACTGGTGCAGAGATACTAAAACATGTTTAATTTTTATAAATTCAATTCACAAGTAAAATTTAACTCTGACATATAGTTTGCCACTGTGCTGGGGCTTGGCCAAGGTGATAAGGTAGGTGGAAAACAACCATCAAAGGTTGGTTCCAGAGATCCAAGATTTAGACTCACCTCTTCCCAGAAACAAACTAGAATTACAACAAAATTGTAGAGCAATCAACCTGAATAACCAATTGAAGACTAGGTGAAGAGAGGTTTTATAACCCAGGATTTACAGAAGAAGCCACAAGGAGACTGGTAGGAAGGGCAGAGAGACATGAAAAGGGCTGGTTCCACTCCCATGGCAAGGGCTGAAATTCTGGAAGGATATCTCAGCCACAATGGTTCCCTTTGAGAAGCCTGAGCTCTTAATCCCAAGCCAGGCTTCCTACCCCAGAGCACCAGAGCCAGGGAGGGGCACCCACATGTCTGGCTGTCAAAATCAGCAGGGATACTGTCCTCCAGGGAGAGACAGGAGTCTACTAGAGACACAGGCACCCTCATAAAGGGCCCATACACAAAATCTCATTCACAGTTTGTGGGCTCTGGTGGAGGGAGGGCGGAGCGGACTAGAGTGCATCAGGAGTCACTAGAGTTTGTGGCTCTGGGGAGAGAGCATAAGCCCAGGGGAAAGCAATAGCTTCACCCTCTGGCCTCTCTGTAGACCCACCCTGCAGAGCTTGCATTCTCCTGAGGAATCAGCTGCCTGAACCTGGGCTTAGAATTCTGGGCAGACTCAGGGGGTATCAGTGACTGAGTTGTGTGGCTTTGGGGTGGAGCCATTCCCCCCTTTCCTATATACCTGACTGGAGCCTCCCCCTTGCAAGCGATTGGCTACCCCTACTCTCTGGGACCCCAGTGGCCCCACCCTCCCGACTCCTGGTGGCTTCACAGTGCCAAGGTCTGGGAAGAATCCAGGACAGACTGAGTTGTGTGGCTCTTGGATGGGGCCCACTGTCCCCTCCCCCTTTCTCTAAGCCCTACCAATACCTCCTCTTCACAGGAGATCCACTAACCCCATCCTCATGACTCTCAGCAGCCCCACCCCGTTGAGATCAGGCTCCTGGCAGAATCTGAAACAGACTGAGTTGTGTGGCGCTCCAACGGAGGCTATTTTCCCTCACACAGCTGAGCAGTGCAAAGCCCTCCCTTCACACGGCCAAATCTTGGTCTGTTTTGGCCCGATAAATTCTTCTGGCCTCACCCTGATGACTCCCTGAGGTCATGCCCTATCACAAAGCTGTATGAACACCCAGTTGGTGATGGCTAGACTTGGTATACCTGGTATGCTGGGATATTTGCTGAGTGGCCTCAGACCCAGCACTGGCACTGAGTTTGAACCTGTATCAATCTGGTGAACACCACTCACCCCTACCTGGTGATTCACTCAGAACCTACCTCATGCAACTTGAATACCGCCAGAGGCTATTGCAGTGACTGAGCCTAACAGGCAGCCAACAGGCAAAGGCAGATCTCGGGATTCCTTGGGATTTTGCTGACCTGCTTCCGGGCCTGTGCTGGTAAAAGCTGGCCGTGTGCACAGATGGGTCATTCCCACGCACATCTAGGCCCAGCAGAGGAAGCCACAAACTGTGGATCGCTTTGTTGCTCTAAACAGGTTTCCCAGGTCCAGAACAGGCAGCACCTGACACTGGCCTGCACCAGAGTCCCTCTCAAGAGACTCCAGAACCAACACATCCAGTGGCCAGCTTCAGACAACATCAGAGCAGGATTCAATTAGTGTCACAGCTGTGTATCTAAAGGAAGATCTTGGCAGGCACCAGACCCTACTAAGGCGAACTCCACTTTATGTGGTCAGCATATGCACAGCAGCTCAAACACTGAGGTATGGGTTTTTCCTCACAGTCAGCCAGTCTGCAGGTCGACCCAGGCACAAACAGGCCAATATAAATCAAGACTCAAGTACAACAGCAGTGCCCACATTACCCATATAAGGGATATTCCTGGAGCACCCAGCTCAGGTGATCAAGAAGACTATACTACTGGGTCCCACAGGACACCTAGTATATAAGGTCACTCTACCAAGACTGGAAGTCATAGCAGATTTACCTAATACATAGACACAAAGAAGCAGTCAAAGAAGGGAGACATATGAGAGAATAGGAGAAATCTAAAAAAGAAAAAGAAAAAAGAGCCAAATGAAATAGAGGCAAGAAATCTACCAGATATAGAGTTAAAAAAAAAATTATTATAAGGACACTCAAGGAACTTACTGAGAACTTCAACAAAGAGAAAGCAAGCATAAAAAAGGGCATAGAAACCATAAAAAATGAAGTCAGAAATGAATAATACAATATCTGAAATGAAGAATATACTGAAAGAAATAAACAGTGGGTTGGATAAAGTAGAGCGCCAAATCTGCAATTTGAAAGACAAGGTAGCAGGAAAACTTAATCAGAGCAGCAAAATGAAAAAAGAATTTAAAAGCATGAGGATAGTTTAAGGGACCTTTGGGACAATATGAAGCATAACAACATTCATATCATAGAGTACCAGAAGGGATTGAGAACCTGTTTGAAGAAATGACTAAAAACCTCCTTAACCTGGTGATGGGAAAAGATACACAAGTCCAGGAAGTGCAAGAGTTCCAAAAAAGATGAACCCAAGAGGCCCACACCAAGACACATTATAATTAAAATGGCAAAGGTTGAAGACAAAGAGAGAACCTTAAAAGCAGCAAGAAAAAGTCAGTTATCTACAAAGGAGCTCCTATAAGACTGTCAGCTGATTTCTCAATAGAAACAGTTCAGGTTGGAAGAGACTGGCATGAAATATTCAAAGTCATGAAAAGAAAGGACCTACTACCATAACTACTTTACCCAGCAAGGCTACCATTTAAAATTGAAAGAGAAATAAAGAGCTTCCCAGACAAGAAAAAGTAAAGAAGTCTGTTACTACCAAACCAGCATTACAAGAAATGTTAAAGGACCTGCCTTGAGAAGGAGGAGGAGGAGGAGGAGGGCAGCAGAGGAACACAGTTAAAAGAATAAAATGGCAACAATTACAAACCTATCAATAATCACTTTAAATGTAAATGGCTTAAATAGTACAGTTAACAGACACAGGATATCTGAATGGATAAGAAAGCAAGATCCATGTATATTCTGTCTAAAAGAGACTCACCACAGAACAAAAGATACACACAGACTAAGAGTAAATGAATAGGAAAAGATATTTTATACAAATGGAAATGAAAAAAACAACAACAGTAGAATACTTACATCTGACAAAATAGACTTTAAAACCAAAGCTATAGTAAGAGACAACAAAGAAGGAAACTACATAATAATAAAGGGTTTAATCAAACAATAGAATATGACCCTTGTAAACATTTATGAACCCAACATAAGAGCACCTAAGCAAATCTTGATGGACATAAAGAGAGAGATTGATAGTAATACAGTCATAGTAGGGGATTACAGAAAATAAACAAAGCAGTGGTGCCCTTAAATGACACACTAAATCAGATGGATTTTAATTGGTATCTTCTGAGCATTTCACTCTAAAGCACAGAATATACATACTTTTCAAGTGCACATGGAACATTTTCTAGGATAGACCACATGTTAGGACACAAAACAAGTCTCAATACATTTAAGAAGACTGAACTCATATCAAGCATTTTCTCTGACCATAATGCTATGAAACTAGGAATAAATCACAAGAAAAAAAACCCTGAAAAACACACAAATACATAGGTTAAAGTAAGATATTACTAAACCATGAGTGGGTTAACAATGAGATCAAGGAAGAAATCAGAAGATATCTTGAAACAAATGAAAATGAGAACATAACAACCCCAAATCTATGGGACACAGCAAAAACAGTCCTAAGAGGGAAATTCATAGCATTACAGGTCTATTCTAGAAACAAAAAAATTTCAAATAAACAATCTAACTTTACACTTGAAGGAACAGAATAAGGAACAACAAACAAAACCCAAAGTGAGTAGAAGGAAGAAAATAATAAAGATGAGAGCAGAAATAAATGAAATAGAGTCTTAAAAAAATACAAAAGATCAATGAAATCAAGATTCTTTGAAAAGATAAACAAGATTGACAAACCTTAATCAGACTCATCAAGAAAAATAAAGAGGACCCAAATAAATAAAATAAGAAATGAAAGAGCTGAAGTAATAACTCACTGCACAGAAATACAAAGGATTGTAAGAAATATTACAAACAACTATGTGCCAGCAAATTGGAAAATCTGGGAGAAATCAATAAATTCCTAGAAACATACAATCTTTCAAAATTGAATCAGGAAGAATCAGAGATTCTGAATAGACAGATTACAACTACTGAAATTGAAGTAGTAATAAAAAAATTACTAACAAACACAAGTCCTGGACTGGATGGCTTCACAGCTGAATTTTACCAAATATTCAAAGAACTAACACTTACTGTTCTTAAACTATTTCAAAAAAATTCAAGAGGAGAAAAGACTCCCAAGTTCATTTATTGAGGCCAGAATTATATAATTCCAAAAACTGAAAAAGACACTACAAAGTAAGAAAATTATAGGCCAGTATCCCTGATAAACATAAATGCAAAAATCCTCAACGAAATATTGGCAAACAGATCCTGCAATACATGAAAAAGATCATATACCATGATCAAGTGGGATTTATTTCAGGGATGCAAAGTTGGTACAATATCTGCAAATCAATAAATGTGATACATCACATAAATAAAATGAAGGATAAAAAACCACATGATCATATCAATAGATGCAGAAGAAGAATTTGATAAAATTCAGAAGCATTATGATAAAAACTCTCAGCAAAGTGGGAACATACCTCAATGTAATAAAGGCCATATATGTCAAACCCACAGCCAACATTATATTTAATGGGCAAAAACAAAAAGGATTGCCCTTAAGATAAGGAACAAAACAGGGATGTCCACTTTCACCACTCTATTCAACATAGTACTGGAAGACCTAGTCACAGCAATCAGACAAGAAGGAATAAAAAGTATCCAAATTGGAAAGAAACAAGTAAAGCTGTATTTATTTGCAGATGACATGATACTGTATATTGATAAAGATTCCACCAAAAACCTACTGGAACTGATAAATGAATTCAGTAACGTAGCAGAATACAAATAGATATATTCAGAAATCAGTTGCAATTTTTATACACCAATAATGAACTATCAGAAAGGGAATCTGAAAACAATCCCATTTACAATTGCATAAAAAATTACTAGGAATAAATTTAACCAAGGATGCAAAAGACCTGTACTTGGAAAATTATAAGACACTGAAGAAGGAAAGTGAAGATGATACAAATAAGTGGAAGAATATACTGTGTGCATGGGTAGGAAGAATTAACATCATTAAAATGTCCATACTACCCAAAGCCATCTATAGATTCAATGCAATTCCTATTCAAATACCAATGGCATATTCCACAGATCTAAAACAAATACTCCACAAATATATATGGAACCCCCAAACCCCGGGTAGTCTCAGCAATCTTGAAAAAGAAGAACAAAGTTGGAGGGATCACAATACCAGATATCAAGCTATACTAGAAAGCCACTGTAGTCAAAACAGCCTGGTAGTGGCACAAGAATAGGCATATAGATCAATGGAACAGAATAGAGCACTCAGAAATCAACCCTAGCCATTATGCTCAATTAGAATTTGACAAAGGAGTCTAGTACACAGAATGGGTAAAGATAGTCTATTTAATAAGTGGTGTTGAAAAAGGGGACAAATACCTGCAAAACAATGAAACTAGACCATCTCTTATACCATACAAAAGATTAAACTCAACATGAATTAAAGACTTAAATGTTAGATTTGAAAGCATAAAAACCCTAGAAGAAAACATAGGCAGTAAAGTCTCAGACATTTCTCATAGCAGTATTTTTTTCTGATATTGCCTCAGGCAAGGGGGAAAAAAAGAAAAATAAACAAATGGGACTAAATCAAAAAAGTTTTTACACAGCAAAGGAACCATCAACCAAATGAAAAGACAACCTACTGAATGGGAGAACATATTAGCCAATGATACATCTGATAAAGGATAAATTACAAAAATTTATAAAAACTTATAAAACTCAACACCAAAAAAACAAACAATCCAATTAAAAAATGGGAAAGGATCTGAATAGATGGTTCTCCAAAGAGGACATACAGGTATCCAATAGACATGAAAAAATGCTCAACATCACTAATCATCAGAGAGTTGCAAATTAAAACCACAATGACATCACCTCACACCTGTCAGATTGGCTATCATCATCAAATCAACAAACAACAAGTATTGGCAAGGATATGAAGACAAGGGAACCCTTGTGCACTGCTGATAAGAATACAAATTGGTGTAGCCACTGTGGAAAGCAGTATGATCTTACCAAAAACATAAAAATAAAAGTGGAACTGCCTTATCACCTAGCAATTCCACTTCTGGGAATACATCCTAAGAAACCTAAAACACTAATTTAAAAGAATATATGCATCCCTATGTTCATTGCAACATTGTTCACAATAGTCAAGATTTGGAAGCAGCCCTGGTGTCCATCAGTTGATGAATGGATAAAAAAGCAGTGGTAGTACATTTACACAACGGAATATTACTTGGCCATAAAAAGAAGGAAATCTTACCTTTGTGACAGCATGGATGGACCTGGCAAGTATATTGCTAAGTGAAATAAGCCAGTCAGAGAAAGAGGAGTACCATATGACTTCACCGATATGTTGACTCTAATGAATAAAATAAACTAACAAAATAGAAACAGTCTCATAGATACAGAGAACAGACTGACAGCCGTCAGAGGGAAGGGGAATTGGTGGGCTGGGTGAAAAAGGTGACGGAATTAAGCAAAGAAAAAAGAACACTCATAGACACAAACAATAGTATGGTGATTATGAGAGGGAAAGTGGGGTGAGGGGTGGTAGCAGAGGGTAAACAGGGAGTGAATGGTGATGCAGATGTTGTAGTATAGAATTGTACACTGGAAACCTATATAATTTATTAACCAATGTCAGCCCAATAAATTAAAAAAAAAAAAAGCTGGTTCCAGGTAAAACAGAAATGAGTCTGGGAGAAGCAGAGGAGCTGCCTTTGCCTCAGGTGCTGTGTAATCTGGACAGCTGATCTCATTTATCATCCCACCTGGACTTTGCCCAGGCAGCTGCGCAGAAAGGCTTTTCCCAGAAGCACCCCAAGACATGCTTCTCCCTCCCACTGGAAAACAGTCCTAACTTCAAGTATCAATTTTCACCTCTAAGTCACTGACAAATATCCCAGGTGTGCAAATTTGGGAAGGTTTACCCTAGCCAAAGTTGTAATTTATTTCCAAGTATGATTTAGGTTTGGAGAAAACAATACAATCCATAGCATTTGAAAAAATTGTACTGAATATAAATGCCTCAAAATTCTTAAATCTGTAGAAGAATGTTCTCCTGAAATTTGGAAATTTTCAAATAAGAACATCTGTGTTAATTTTTAGTGCTCCAGTAAATGGTGAGAGTTCTAGTCAGCTTCCAGTTACTGCTATGATGTTGTGTTAGTCACCTAACCTGTTTGGGCCTCTCGATTCTTCATTTGCAGAATCACTAGACAGCGTTTAATGAGTCTTCCAGCTCTAAAATTCTATGACTCCTACTCATCAGTATAGGACATATAGGACCACACCCAAAGATCACACTTTAAAACTGAAAACAAACAAACAAAAGTATAAAATCACAGAATTTCTGAGTTGGAAGAAACCTAATAGGTAAACTTAATTTTTAAATTGTAAACATTTTACAGTTCACCACAATTACATACTGAGAAAACATACAATCAACACTCAAATTACCTGTTGTAATGGGGCCTCTGATAGCATGAAAAATCAAAATTTAGAGACAAAGAAAAACCTTTATGTTAGGCAAAGATTTAAACTTTTATCATGAAAACTAATATTAAGTACCCAAAGTGTTTATTCTCAGAAAATCCAAGGGGGGCCTTCCCTGGGCTGTTAAGCCCTGATAATAAAGAATTGTCTTTTCTGGGGCTATGTCAGAAATGCTTCTATTACACAAGTGTGTGTGTGTGGGGAGGGGGTGGGGGGTTGGGGGGTTGGGGGAAGGAGGAGGAGACAAGCAAAACAAAGACAGAATGAGAAATTTTAATCTATAACGTTTTTAAAAAATCCTTACAAACTACATAAAAATAATTAGAAGAATCAGACCACATGTAAGGTATGATTGAAGTCTGTCCAAAATAAAAAATATTAGGTTTCTGATTTATGTGTTCTTTCAAACATAAATTATTAATATGCTTTTAACATTCTTTTAAATAGTTTAAAAATCTCTCAACATATTATTTTTGACCAAAACTTAATTTGAGATTAAAGATATCTTTTGCCTCTGTGATACTTAAATTTACTTGAGATTAAATGTCACTGATTTATTAGAAAGATAGTCCATGTTCATGAATTGTAAGGGTTAACATTTTTGAAATATTATGTAAAGCAATCCATAGATTCAACGCAATCCCCATAAAAATCTCAATGGCATTTGCCACAGAAATAGAACAAAAAAATCATCAAATTTGTATGGAACCACAACAGACCCCAAATAGCCAACGCAATCCTGTGAAAAAGAACAAAGCCAAGGTATCACATGCCCTGATTTCAAATTCTATTGCAAAGCTACAATAATCAAAACAGTATGGTATTGACAGAACACCAGACACACAGACTGATGGAACAGAACTGAGAGCCCAGAAATAAATCCACATAAATTGGCAAACTAATTTTCAATAAAGGAGCCAAACACATACAATGGAGAAAGGAAAGTCTCTTCATTAAATGTTGGAAAAACAACATGCAAAAAAATGAAATGAGAATACTATCTAACACCAGACACAAAAATTATCTCAAAATAGATTCAAGAATTGAATATAAGACCTGAAACAATAACATACATAGAAGAAAACATACATAGAAGAAAACAATAAACGTAATAAACCTTGGTCTTGGAGGGATTTTTGTGTGAACTTGACTCTAAAGGAGAGGGAAGTAAAAGCAAAAAGAAATGAATGGGACTACATCAAACTAAAAATCTTCTGCACAGCAAAAGAAACCATCAACGAAGAGGCAACCAAGTGAATGGGAGGAGATATTAGCAACTGATACCTCTGGATAAGGGGCTAATATCCAAAAAACTCATACAACTCAACAACAAAACAAACAAACAATCTGATTGGGAAAAAATGGGCAGAGGACCTAAAGAGATACCTTTCTAAGGAAAAAATACAGATAATCAACAGAAGCATAAAAAGATGCTCAAATTCACTAGCTATAAGGGAAATGCAAATTAAAACCACAATGAAATACCACCTCACACTAGCGAGAACAGTTATTATCAATTAGAAAACAAAAACAAATGTTGTTGAGGATGTGTGGAAAAGGGTACCTTTTTACACTGCTGGGAATGTAAATTGGTGCAGCCACTATGGAAAACAGTATGGAATTTCTTCACAAAATTAAGAATAGAGCTACCATTATGACCCAGCAATCCCTTTTCTGGGTATCTACTTGAAAATTTTTAAAACAATTATTTGTAAAGACATATGTACCTCTATTCAATTATTCAAAAATATCCAAGAAATAAAAACAATTTCACTGTCCTTCAATAGATGACTGGATAAAAAAGAAATGGTACATATATACAATGGAATATTACCCAGCCATTAAAAAGATGAACTATTGGTATTTGCAACAACATGGATGGGTCTTGAGACTATCATGCTAAGTGAAATAGGTCAGATGGAAAAGGATAAAAACCTTATAATTTCACTCATATGTGAGGTATAACACAAAAAGCAACAAGTGAACAAACAAAACAAACATACAAACAAAAACAAACACACTCATAGATACACACAACAGAATGGTGGTTACCAAAGGGGAAAAGGGTGGGGAAGGATGTCATCAAATACATGGTGACAGAAGGAGACTGGGCTTAGGTGGTCAATACACAATAGAGTATACAGATGTATTATGATGTCATATACTTGAAATTTATAAAATGTTATTAACCAATGCTACTCCAATAAATTTAATAAAATATTTTAAAATATAATAAATAAATAAATCAGTATCACCAATTTCTGTCTTCTTAACAGCATACAATCATCCTCATGATATATTTTTCTTGCTTGGAAAACCTATTTTATCACTTTCACTGAAAGCCACTGGTTAGAGGTAATTAAATAATTTAGCTCTCAATGACTGAAAATATTTACAGACATCATTTTATGTAGCATTCAATTTGTACCATGGTAAATACAGCTGCCTATACAAGAATTTGGACCACTTTGGGAAGAAAACAATTAACTGTTCCTTTCTTCAAAAGGAAAGTACATAAGATAAAGAATTTCAACTATTCTTCTGTGATTTCCTGTGGAAAACCCCTACTAATTTAGGAGAATTATGAGTAGAACTGGGAAATTTTCTTTGTCTGATTTCTTGTTGCCATTTGTTGGTTAATTTACATCCCAGACACTGATAGGGCAAAAGAGAATACTGACCTAAGTGTCAGACTGAGGTTAACCAACATATTGTACCTTCTACATATTATGATGTAAGCAAAAGGAGGGAGGGGGAAACACCAAAATTTCTTACATGCTCCAGGATAACATCAGCCAGTAATTTGGGAAAATGGCAGCACTTTTAACCTGCCCCCAAACCTTCAGTGTTGTTCAGCCTGTATAAGCAGACTAAAATACAAAGTATATGGAACAAATCATACACTGTGATGCCTGGATGAAGTGTTCTGCAAGCTGTTAATTTCTATTATTTTCAGGGACTTGCCAGAAAATGTTAACGGCCCTATACCCAAATCTTGATTTTCCCTTACCATGAAGTCACAATTCATTAAGCAGAAAGTCTTTTTAAAGGCATAAACAGAAATAATTTACTGATTGTGAAGGATCTTAACACATTAGCTCCCCTGCCCTGCAGTCTTCCAGTTCACTTTTGAACCAGGATCCTGATAGTGAACTTCACCCTGAGGCTATACATTCTACCCTCAGGCAGCTGACAACTGATCCCTCTCTCTCTGAGGGCTTCCCCTCATGGCTCCTTATTTCAGCCTTTCGTGAAAGACAGGATATATCTTACCCTTCTTTCCCATGAAAGCCATTCAAATATTTGAAGACAACCAAATTCTGCAGGCTATAATTATTCTCAGGCTCAATAACTACTCCCGTTTTGGAGAAGGTTTAAATTCTGCTCTGAACATTCTACAAGTGGAATGTTCTAGGTTTAAATGGATTCAGGTTTCTAAACTAACAATCCAGAACACACTTTAATCAAGGCTCTGACTGATCCATTTTGTGTTGGCTTCTATATTCTACAAAGGTGATGCCCTGATGTGGCCATTCAGCACAGGGTGAGAGTGCAAGCACCACTCGGTCTTATACATGCGCTTATATTGATGCAGCCTAATGTGTAATTACTTGTCTAGCAGTCACATTACATTGCTGGCTCATGCTGAGTTTATCATTAACTAAAACGTCTAGATCGCTTGGCACGCTATCGCTCCCACCCAGTACAGGGGTAATGTGTTTTCTGGATGCATTCATATCTTTTAAATATCACTGCTTAAGAATTTAGTCCTTTGCCCCAGTTTTTCAAAATTAGTTTGAACTCAAATTATTTGTTATCTATCACTTCATGTCACTGCAGATTTGATAAGGCCTCCATGGAAGGCACTGATAAAATATACTGAAGTGGCTGGGGAAGAAAGATCCCTGGGGCTGGAAACATCCCCCCAGTTGACATCGACAGCATGAGAAATACTGTTAACTCCTGAAGTACCAAACCATAGATCTCTAGCACCTCACCATTTCACCATTCCAGAAACCCAAAGTAGACAGTGAGGTACATTTGGTGTGACTTGTTCTTACTAAGGTGCCTGAGATAGATACCCAGCTCTCCAGTCTCTTGTTTGGAACTACACCTACCAAATGCCATGATCATTTTGTCACAGATAGAGGAGGCTGGGATTATCTAGCCAGGAGATGATCTCACGTGAGAGTGCATTTTCCCCTGGCTCTCCCCAACACACACACACACACACACACACACACACACACACACACACACACACACACACTGCAGATCATCTTCTGACAAGGCATTCCACCAGCAAATCCTGCATCACACCTTCATTGGTGTCTGTCTGTCTGTTTCCTGGCTGTTCCACGTAACCCTGGGGGCAGAGGTAATCATACTCAGGTGTGTGACCACAGAGCTCAGCACTGTGCCTGGTGTGGGGTGTGCACTAGATAAATGCCTGCTACGTGAATGTGAGAAAGGAAGTAAGGCCAAGAAGGCTCTGAAAACTACAAGCGGAATGTTCTAGGTTAGATGGATTCAGGTTTCTAAACTAACAATCCAGAACACAATTTAAATCAAGGCTCTGACTGATCCAATTTGTGTCTAGATATCTATTTTAAAAATATAAACAACCTGACTTATAATGACTTCTAAAGGGTTGAATTAATTTCACGTAAATAAAAGATTATGAGATTGATAAATAGCAATACTAAAAAAAATCAATAAGGTTGGGAAATTCCTAAAGCTGAATGTAAACAAAAACTGACTAACTATATATCCCAATGGTACTGTAACTATATACAAGGAAAAAGATTTAATCCAAAACACTTCTGAACACATTACTCTGACTGAACGCTCTCTCTTAAATATATTTGAAGGTCAAAAGAACTATAAATAAATTCTGACTGTATTTAGGAAGTTTGTATCTAGTGCTCATATTGGTATAGCAATTCTGAAGCTATTCTGTATGTATTATAGAGTTGAGCAAAATGGATAAGTACGCTGACATCATTGGCAACTAGAGTTTTCATTATTGGAGAAAGATGAAATAAATATAGAATGGGGGAAGGTAAGGAAGAAGCCATTGTGTTGGACTGGAGTTAGAGGCATCAGAATGAATTCAAGGAGGCATTTCTCTAACAAAAGGAACCAGGGCTTCTTGGAGAGATAGATGATTCCATGACTGGGACAAGGAAGGCCTGGGGTGAGCCTAGAGTATTATTTCAGAAATAAGGAAGTGTTCAAAATCAAGTGGGGACATGTCAAAAGGACACAGGAGTTGCACAATAGACTCCCACTGGCCAAGATGGGGACAATTTAAGCATTAAAATAAATAATGACAGGTATGGCTTATAATACAGTGAATAACAAAATAATCCGTGAGTGCATATTGTTACTTAAAAAGTTTTTAAAGGAATGTGAAGAAGAGAAAACTCCTTTTTTGAACATAGGAATTCCAAGTAACAAAAAGTACAAGGAATGATATGAATAGAAATTCACAAATTTATCGTCATCCATTACTAGTAAAATTGATTCAGGAAAGAATCATCTCTGGATCTTAAAACCTTTCGGTAAAAGATGCTGAGGATGGTTCCTTGTATTAGGGTGGCAGCAGTAAAGGCGGTGACGAGTGATTCGATTTTGGTTAATTTCTGAAGTCACAGTCAGTAGGATTCCTGATGGATTAACTGTGGGGTGCAAGAGCAAGGGAGGAGTTCAGGATAGCTCTAAGGATTTTGGCCTGAGCAACTGGAAGATTGGAGCTGCCATTTCCTGAAAAGGCAAAGATACTTGGAGGAGCAGACTGTCAGGGAAGACTTGGAAGTCAGATCCGACCAAGCTAAGTCTATCGGACATCCAAATGACAATGGCTCTCCAGCAGCTAAGGCGTGGAGCTTTGATTTCAGAGTGGAATCCAGGCTGGAGAAAAGAATTTGAAGTCATTAGTATAATATATATGCTACTTCAAGCCAGTAAGAGGGAGAAAACAAAGAAAGAGAAACTGTTCTAGGTCAATTTTTAGCTAAATACTTTTTAACTAGTTAACAAGTTAACTTTCTATTTAAGTTTAAATTTGTATTTTTCATTGGTGAGCAACCATTGAGTGCCCAAAGAATGAAAAATAATTTAGTTCAATTCAGCAGGAGAATATATCATGAAATATAAGACATGGTGCTTGCCCTCAAGAAATAAAGTCCAGAGATGATGAGACAGGCATATTAAGTAATTGTGAGGCAATACGAAGAACAGTAATAGAGATACACAGGAATAGAGATATCACAGGCCTATTAAAGAGGAACACTAAAAGGCCACCTAATTCAGCTAGGTTGAAATGATGGCCAATCAGGGCAGATCTTCCAAAGGAGTCCTTAGACTAAAAAATACGGCAGAAAACTACATAGGAAATAAATTATAAGACAAGGAGCTGAAATGATATTCCAAAGAACCAAAAATAAAGTCAGGATGAAACCTCCCCATAATTCAGAAGAAATGAAAAACATATATTAAAAGAAAACTTCACAGCTATTCAAATATAACTTAATGACAAAATACATTTAAAAATATGAAGACCCAGTGTAAATGAGAAATTGGGGTCAAGTAGGATTATCAAGGTCGGCTTTTCGAGCTTGTCTTTGATAGTGAAAAGGAAAGTAAATGGATTCAGAGGCTGCAAAGGATGGTATTTACAAAAGAAGTAATAAGAAGCTGCATATAAGCAACCAAATGCCATGCACTCCTCACAAATAAGGTAGCTACCCAAACCTGACACTCACAGAGCACTTACCACTGCTATCTCCAAATACTAACTCATTTTAATTTTCCCACAACCCTGAGAGGTAGGTGGTATTTTTATCCCCCTTTTAAGGAGGCACTGAGAGGTTAACCAACATGTCCAAGGCTACACGGCTTATAAGGGGCAGAGCTGGATTTGAACCCAGGGTAGTGTGCTCTCAAGGATGTTATTGATCATTTTGCTTTATCACTTCCCTAGAGGTCTATATGCTGCTGAGGAATGTCCTAAAAGATTCATTAAAGTGAAAAACACAAGGGGCAGAGTATTTTGTAAATGAACAGAGTATGTGTGCATAAATGCATATGCTTCAGAGTTTATGTTTTATATGTATTGGGATGTATAAATACACATGAGCTTATCCATAAACATACACATGTAGGCATGTATATGCATGAAGTATTTTTGGAAATCTACTCAAGAAATTCATAATAGTGCCTCTTTCTGGGGAGAAGAGGGATTTGAATAGAAGGGCAACTTACTTTTCACTTATACGTGTCTTTGTATTACCTGAACGTTTATTAAATGGATCTGATACTTTTAAACACATAAGGGACTAGTTCTTATTTTAAAAAACATAAAACAATGGGAATGTCACACAGACATTGTCCAAGTCTGGTGTAAAGAGGGAGTACACAGGGTTACACAACTTCAGTAATGAAGGGGGTTTAGGAGTCTTCTCTGTTCATTGGCAGAGGAATTAATTGATGTTTGTTATTCTGAAATTTCTAATTTTACCAGTACTCATGTTTTTTGTTTGGGTATCTACCCACCCTTCATTCAGTCCACATGTTTGTAGTGCAGCTTATCCACTGCCAGATCCAGGGGTGTAGCCAGGAAATGGCTGTTACACAATCACTGTCGCACAGTCCCTGTCCCCAGCGGCACCTCCAGGGGTGGACCAGGAAACAACGCAGACCAACGAGGACCTAGAAGCCTCCATCCTGGCACCTCTGAAGCCTTTGCATCTAGGAACACAGGCTCTCTGCTGCCTGACTTGGTTCTCTAACAAGCTGCTGGGCCACCTCTGGAGCTGAAGATGGGAGCCTCTACCACAGAAGTCAGGGCTGAGAGGTAGAGAGAAGCTACATGGTCTAGTGCCATCTCTGAATCCAGCGAAGTCTGATGCTAGCTAGCTCTTCCTTTGGACTTTTCAGCTTTTTAAAAAAATACATTTCAATTATTGCTTAGTTTTACTTCTTTTTTCTCTTACTTGCCATGGAAAGATTCCAATGGATAGAGAAACTGAGGTAGAAAAAGCCCATTTAAACTCAGAAAAGTTTCCTAGCATGTTTAAGGTTTAAGTTCTAGTGTTCTAACTCACTGGGACTAGGACAAAGGTGGCGAGGCAGGGGAGGAGAAGGAAAGGAAGGTTAGTGAGATGGGGCGAACAAGATGGGAAGTAGTTGGAGGAGCCTTGACGGCTGCTTAAAGACTCTTAGTGTTTTCAATTAACAACCTTCATTATTATATCATGTCATCTGTCTCTTCTTTAGCCATATCTGATTAGCGCTTCTTCTGGGAAGATGGTTCCAGCATCTACTATAGGTAATATTATATATATATATTACCTAGACATTATTCCGGTACTGGAGATACAGCAGTAAACAACAATAGAAAAAGAATCATCCCTGCCTTCATGGAGCTAACCATCATTTTATAGGCATTTTTCAAGATTTTTTAAATTAAAAACATAAACGTGTCCGGGATAAACATTTAATGCTATTGACGTGCCAGGGATGGCGTTAGGTGCTTTGATGTCAATTCCTTCACTTAATCCTAATGCTATTCCTGTGAGGTAGGTATTTTTATTTTCATCTTATAAATGAGGAAAAGAAAGTTGGAAGAGATTAAGTGACTTGTTGAAGATCACCCCATCTGTAAAGGCATAATCTTGAGTAAGATCTAGCTTGCTTTCAAGTATGATATTTTGCTCACTAAACCACAGCTCATTTATCTACTATGTCACATAAGTCTCCACTTTAGCAATTTATTGGGTTTACTCAGACCCTGCAAAGTCCCTGGTATTATATAACACACAAATAAAGAACCTTATATGAAGCAATTTATTATCTTTTCTTGATCTGACTATTGCTCATTGGGTTAATATCTAGGCTGTGATCTCATATCTGTTTTCCTTAGGAACTCTTGCAGTGGTATGCTAGAGTTGGCTTGACCTGCTCACAAAAGTTGAATGTTAAATTTTCAGAAATTTTGCAAGCCAGTTGACTTCATGCTGATAACTTGAAATTGGCCACGGTGGGAATATTTACATCAAGGAAATAGACAAATGCTACAAATCAGGGCTTATTTTGTTTCCTCGAGAACCAGTTATTAAAGATTTACTAGCATACCACAGTATTTAAGGCCCATCATCTACTCAATGGAGACTAAAATAGGAATTACTTTCTTAAATAAATTATTAAGAATACTGGAAAACTTTTCCAATTTGATTTTTCTACTGCTCCCTAAATATATAATAATGATATATAAGGGAACATCGTGGGTACATGTAAATGTCTTTCCCAGTGCACCATGGGCTAAAGTGGTTATTATCTTATACTTTCAGGACCACTGGTTTTTAAGCTTAATGCTATAATATACTTGTAATGGGGTGACTACTGTCCCCCCTTCCAAATTCATGTCCACCCAGAACCTCAGAATGTGACCTTATTTGAAAACAGGGTCTCTGCAGATATAATTAAGATGAGGTCAACTGGATTATGGTGGGACCTAAATGCAATGATTGGGATCTCTGTAAGAGAGAGGAGAGTGAGATTCAGACAGAGTGACAGAAAGACATCAGCCACGGGCGGACAGGCAGAAATTGGAGTGATGAAGCCAAGCAATGCCATGGAGCATCGGCACCACCAGGAGCCAGGAACCAGCAAGGAAGGATTCTTCCCAAACCATCAGAGAAGCATGGCCTTGCTGACAACTCGATTTTGAGCTTCTAGCCTCTAGGATCGTGAAAGCATAAGTTTCTGTTGCTTTAAAACACCCAGTTTGTGGTAAATTGTTATGGCAGCCTTAGGAAACTAATGCAATACTCCTGCAAATTTGTATATGTATAGTGGCTAAGAGAAAACAGTTAAGGAGCCTAACAATCCTACATAGTAAAAGGGTAATATGCAAATTGACCGAGCGGCAGAATGACCAGGACACCCTTGGCCCCTCCCACTGGCTAGCCCTGCTCCCAAGCAGGTCCCCCCGCGCCAGTCGGGAGTGGGGCCGGTTGGCAAACCACCTGTGGCCCCTCGCCCCAGCTGGCCCACCCCTGATGGCACCCATTGGGCTGGCCAGCTGGACCCCACCAGTGTATGAATTCGTGTACCAGGCCTCTAGTCATTTAATAAATTCCTTTCTGGACTCCTGCTACCTATAAGATTTTCATAAGAAATCATGTGTTACATCTAAAAGTTAGCTTCTGGCACAGCATCTGGATTCAATCTCCCACCTTAATAATTAACAATCCCAGAGAAAAGAAGGACATGGTATAAACAGAGTGGAAGCAAAACTGAGTAGAGAGGTTGTGCTGGAAATAAAAGGGAACTGGCGAAGCTTCTGTGTAGAGCCATGTTTCATAAACCAACCAGCAAAGTTGCCCTTCAATACTCAAAATAATGTATGCGGGCATATAAAAATAGAAGCAACTATCATTTTTAAGTACTTATTAGGTGCCAAGCATTGAACAGCTCAATTTTTACATATATCCTATGAAGTATGTAGTATTTATCTCAACTTTTCATATGCAGAAACTGAGGCTTGGCCAGGTGAAATAACACCGCTGTTAAGTCACAGAACTAGTAATCAACATCATGCCCAGCCCTGACTAACTGATGTCAGAGCTAATGCTTTAAAACCTAAAAGTGTGGTCCACGAGCCCCCTGAACCTCACCCCTAGAACCTCTAAGTGTAGGACCAGCACCTGCAGCAATATTACCTCCTTCCAACCCTTGAATTAGACACTGGTTACTCTCTCCTGTGCCCTGCATCTCACCCTTCCTTTCAAATTTTCTGTCTCTCTGTGCTGCATTGCACATGACTTCAGACTTACTTTTCATTTTGATAATTATTTCTTCCACTGTCTGTAATCTTGATTTTAACTTTTTCACTGGGTTAAATCCTTTCAGTGATTATGATTGCAATTTGGGGAATCTTGCTTCCCCCACCTCCTGCCCCTCAGCATTAGGTCAAAAGCAGTTTCCCATGTTGTACAGAGCCTTCATAATTATTTTTTAAAACTGTGGCATAATATTCTATTCCTGATTATACTATGGCTTACCTAGTCCTTCATCTGTTGTTGTACCTTGTCATTATAAGAAATGAATCCTTAGAAATTATCATATAATCCCAGATTGGCTAAATGACTCATTGTGATACAGCATGTGTGGGGTGGGTCCCAGGCATCTCTGTGGTTAGAATATTCTTGGTGATTCTGATGCATGCCCATGACCAAGAAATGCAGGTTTAAAGGACCTCCATGAGTAGAAATGGACCCTTAACATTATGATAATTCATGGTTAAGAGTGTGGAATCTTAAGTCACACTGCTTGAACTGAAATCCTGGGCTCCCTCTCTGAAAGGCTGTGAGATCCAGGGTAAGCTTTTTTATTCGCTAGGCTTCCATTTCCTCGTTTTTCAAATGAGGACCATAGAACCTACCTCAATGGGCTATTGTCACGATTAAATGAGATGTAAGCAAGCACAGCAACGTATCCTTGTAATCATTCTGTTGGGTAGATAAGGACCTAAAGGTGAGAGGCATGTCTGTGAAAGTCTGCACACACTTCCAGTCCACCCTCCTGAGACCCAGAGAGGTAAATGTAGGCTAGAGGATTCTGATCTGGCATCCCCCTGGCGTGTCAGGAGAGGAGACTGCGGCTGCAGGGTAGTTTACAGCCTCACCTCTACACCTGCTGACAGGTTGGAAATGTTTCTCTGTGAAGGAGGAGGGATTACACATTTGGGGCTGTAGAACCTGGGTTACAGTTTTACCTTAACAAGAAGAATAATCAGTATGTGAGCTAATGAGACCCGAATTCCTGAATGTTCGGAATGAGGAGATGGTATGCAGCCTTTCCTGGGACCACTGGGGTTAGAAGAAGCCATCAGAGATTTGCTTCAGCATGAACAATGGTCCTAGGAATCATGCATTTAATAGAGAAAAATGGGAATGGTCAACAGAAGAAGGTCCCCAAGCCAGGACCGACAAAAATTAAACTAAAATTCAAACAATTTGTAAATTCCAGGAGCCTATGGTTCTAATCACTTCTATGGGCTAAGTTTTTACAGCTATGATCTGCGCTAGAGGTTTCCTCCAGCAAGTAGCTTCCTCTAGTTTATAATGGAGACTATGAATGCATACAGTGAATTTAGGATTTAGAGGGCTATTTTAAAAAACATTCTACAAGGCAATATTTTGTTAGAGCAGGAACTGACACAGTGCTCAGTAAATATCTATCCTTTAGTGAATTGTTTTCTGTCCTTTGGCTTCCACCATTATTGGATAACTCCATGCTGAATCTATGGAAGAGCAGGAGAGAAAAAGCGGGAAGCCTATTCACCTTTATTGGCCGTGGATAGCAAGTCTCCCCTCTTTTCTACCCTACACCTGAAGTGAGGGGAGGCTTTGTTGGGCTTTGCCTTAAGCAACCTGAAGTATTTCAACTTGCTTAAAATGGGTAAAGAATGCAAAACTATAAATATAAGATTAAAAAATACCAAAATTAAAAATAAAAAGACATTTATATATACACTAGAGGCCCAGTGCACGAAACTCATACACAGGTAAGGTCCCTTGCGGCTGCTGGTGGCCCACCAGGGCTTCCCTTCCCCCGGCCACCTGCTGCCACCACCGGCTGGGGTGGGGCTGGCCAGCAGGGAGGGGACCAGGACGGTTGGCCGGCCCCACCCCCTGGTTGAACTCCCGGTCGAACCCCTGGTCGAGGGGACAATTTGCATATTAGGCTTTTATTATATAGAATTAGTTTTTTAACTAGCTGCTGTCAAAAAGCTAAAGTAACATGTACTCTATGGCACTGGTTTTAAGCTGTGTTTGAATCCTTCCCTTTGAAATTCTGATAAAAGGACATACTTATCTCCCCAGAAAACTGTATACACAGATACATAAAATACTGCATATAAATTCAGAAATCCAAAATCCTTCTGAAACCACTCAAAGGGATCTAGATTACAAAGCCCTTCTCTTCAATATATATAACACAGGGCTCTGTCCACACAGAATACAGTGATTTTCCATTATTAACATATGCAAATAGTGAACAGCTTGGGAGTGTTGATGGAAATTTTAGTAAATGCTATGGACCAGGTTCTATATGCTTGCCTAATTGATTATTGGTGATCTTCCCTGTTGTTTTCAGTAATTGAATCAGATTACTTTATTTGAAATTGGTATTATAACTAGATCCTTAAAATGGCAAACCTCCCAAACCAGGCAAGTCTATACAAAGGAAAGGAAGGTTATGCAAGGATATGTGATATCCTTAAATGCCACAGCAGATCAGCCAGTCTTTATTTGACCTCGACAGAAACTTAGCATTTAGGATTTTTAAGTGAAAGGCACTAATAATTGATTTGAAAATAATTAATTTTGGCAGGGGGGTGGGGAAGGACAACAAAACAGCTGCTGTTGACCTAAACATTTCACCATATGCCTCCTGTTCAACCTAAAACACTCAGGACAGAAAACATAGTGACAATCAGCTTTCAGAAAACATTTGATTAAAAACAGTCACACTTACATCAGCTATGTTTCCAGTTGTAGTCCATGCATTTGATATTGGTCACTAAAGAGAAAATAAGGATACCACGGGCAAGCTATTTGTATTTTAGAGTCAAGGCTCCAGGTACTGATTTCTGCTTGGCACAGGGTGAGCCCCACTAGAGGAGCCACCCCCGCTGCGAATGGGTGCTTTCTGGAAGAGAAGCAGGGAGGGTTTCTGAAGCCCTGTGGGGCTGCTCCTGTTGGCACCTGTCCACCTCTGTGAAGAGGAAGGCAGTTTGATTAATAAAAATTTCATGCATAACTTTCGGGAAAAAGAGGGAAATGAGCCTTCCCTGGCACTCCTTGTTGAGTCAAAGACAGGCAGGGACAAGCTCGGCCTCAAGGAAGGTGCCTGTGCTTCTCTGCCAGCCTCTGCCATTAGGAGCTCCCGATGAAATTAGAACTGAGGGAACTTTAAAGGGACGCTTTATAGGACAGCATCATAGATTATTAAATGTTTAACAATAGGAAGCTTTTATTTTTTTAAAAAAAGAAAAGCAAGACATAAGAGACTGCATATTTACTTTAGATTTTTTTTTCGCTATTATTATTATTATTATTATTATTATTTGCTGTAAAAGTCAGAATACACCGCACATTGTGAATGAAAAGGTTTATCTAGATGATAAAGAGGAATCAATAGGATCAAAGTGAACACCAATCTTCAATGAAGCCCAGTTTTAACTCTTATTCGCCCTGGAAAAGGACAAAGCCAGCAAAAACATTTCAGAGAATGAAAACTCAGAATAGAAGTCTACGTCTGAAGAAGGAAAAAGTGACGAATGGGTGAGGCTTTAGCTGTAACTGTGTTTTATTTTAGAAAGAGGGAGAGAGCTCAGAAGTAAATATGGTAAAATGTTAATATGTATTAAATTGAGATGGTGATACCTGGGGTAAATGAAGTTTTTAAGTAATCTATATGCTTGAAATCCTTGATAATTAAAACAGTTGTTAAAAGAGAATGTGACGACTTACACAGCAAAACTCTAGAAAGCTAAGCGGGGTTCTGTGACATGAAATAAACATGCAGAGCACCAGGTGGTGCGGTAGCCTGAGTTCTAGAAATAATCTCGACATAGTAAGAGAGTGCCTAAGCCTAGCCTACACCGAGTTTTTCAGAAACAGGGTTTCAAACCTGGAACAAAATTCAGTAGAAAAAGGAGGGTCGGTGCAGCCTCCTAGAGTTAGTTTTAGAATGACTTAACCTGAGGTATATTTGGACAATCAGCAAGAGGCTAAGCCAAGCAGGTTATATATGTACATGGTCCGTAAAGCACAGTTACGGGTCTGCACCCCCAGACCTCAGGCAGCCCCAACAGCTTTCAGGTGGCCCCCGACCCTTTGCTGCTGCCTGCATGTGACTGAGCACACGCTGAGCCACCTGCCTCTCAGGGCCTCTCAAGGGAGTGGTGTGATCTCACAGAGGCATGATGGGAGGAGGGAGGGAGGCTGGAGTGGAGAGAAGAGAAAGAGGCTGTACTAGTATGTAGGTGAGGAAAAGGTAGGGCCGGTAACATTTTACAGTTAAGCCTGACAAACGGACTTTATTAAATGAGTAGTGTATGTAAATCTCAGAAATATTTCCCCCAGTAAATGTAAATGCCCTCCCTCTGAAGTCCCTGTGCAATGGATTCTGGGGTGTAAGTGAGGCACTTTCCCTTACTCCTCCCTCCACGGAGGCTGGATGAGGGCCAGTCCATAGATGCTCCCACTGCGCTCACAGGGCTCTGCCGGGTCACAGCCTTGACTGAACCCCTCTCCACTTTCACTTTCTCTTCTGTAACAGTTTATGCCCAGAGCCAACAGAACTCCTATGCTAACTTTTAGATATGCAGTTATCATAGAATATGGAATATTTAAGATATGTCTTCTTCTCTTTTCTATCGTTCTCCTTAATATCCAACTACCCTAGTTCCAAGGTTCTAGAAGAAATTATAGTCACCATGATCATCAGCTTGAAAATAAGTGTCTACCATTAACCAGGAAAAGTACATATGCAAAATAATATACGTAGGCAATCCCCTGGAACCTATGACAACAGCTTTTGAGTAGAAAGGCATGAACAGGACAAGGTTAAGGCTGACTGGACACTGCATCTGGATGGGTGGTTTATAAGCAGGGTGATTTTGCCTCCCAGGGGACACCTGGCAATGTCTGGAGACACTTTTGGTTGTCACAGCGGTAGGGATGTTATTGGCATCTAGTAGGTAGAAGCCAGGGATGCTGCTGAACATCCTATAAGGTACTGGCAATCCTGTTACAACAGAGTTTTTTGGCTCAAAATGTCAATAGAGCTGAGTCTGAGAGCCCCTGATCTAGCTGGGTCTGTCCACGGCTTCCCTCACAGCCTCACATAGAGTGGGTGCCTGGTTACCTACTGCAGAACACAGGTACAGTTCTAAAGGTCCTCCTGATAGGAGACATACAATGAGAGCAAGTCTTTCCTCTGCCAAATTTTTAAAGGGGTTTAAAATCCCCCTGTAAACTGAAAGGTCACCCTCATCTATTCATTATGAAAAGACTATTGAAAGTGATATTGGGAGAAGAGCTCTGGGAAAAATATCTCATGGTTGTCGCTTTCTCTTCCTCCTCCCCATCCTTCTGCTCAAGAGCTTCTAAGATAAATAAAATTACTTCCTTTAACTGTTACAAACAACAGAGTCATTTAAACTCTCAGTGGACAAGAATAGGCTAGAAGAACAATGCCAGCTTGTAACAGATCTCTACACTGTTCTTCCTTTTCTTACAACTGGATTAAATGCTTTAATGCTTAATACATATATGTGGAGTTAGTGAATAAGAAATAAATGGGTAGCAGGAATAATAAAGCCACAGCTGAAGTTTAATAATGACCAATTTACACATGTGTATTTTGACTTCCTTTAGTATCAGTTGTTTATATATCTGTATCTCCCACTAAGTATTAAACTCGTTGACACAGAAAACTATAATTTGACGAGAACCTCTAAGGACCATTGGGTTGTTTCATTTCTAATTATTTTGTAAATGTAAGGCAGTAACCACTATGTGAGAAGGCTGTATGAAGACTGAGCATAAATGGATGCATAAAGTTTTTAATTAGATAACACATTTACAGCAAAGTTAATGAATGCCATGTGCTTGTTAGTATCAAGAATGGCTACTCAGCCACAAAAGACCAGAGCAATAGAAGTAAATCGTTCATGAAAATACCACAATTTACATTTTTGTACAGAGCCAGGCCAGAAAAAACTCCCAGTTGTTTTTCTTAATGTTAATTCTTCAGTAATTATAATCGTTGTCAATGCTAATAACATGTATCTTTCAATTATCTTATCACAAGTACACACATAAACATATATATATATGGCACACAGATACATATGTTGACAAAAGTGCTTGATCTGATTCCCTAATATCTGAGGCCCCCTGAACCTCTCTTTCCCTTTTTTCCAGAGTTATAATTCTCTGCCCCTATTTCACCATTGTCCTCCCACGTCCTGCCCCCTTGGTCCCTGCCCCCAGCAACCCAAATGCTCACATTCCATGTGCAAGTTCAATGAGCAATAGTCAGCTGTAGGATAAAGAGCCACAGTCTTGTGAGAAAGGCAAGTAAATTCTTCTCTCGGAGCCTCAACTTCCTCATAAGCATTACACTTTTAACTTACCAGGGTTGTTATGAGGATTAGAAGAGGTAATATATGCAAAGCACTTGGCAAATCTTTGGTGCTTAATAAATGCTAATTCTCTTGTTTAACTGCTGCTCCTCTTTCCTCGTCTAGATTCCCAAGGACTGTGACCATAAGACTGTCATCTGCGAGCTAAACACATCATATTTACCCTGCTCTGACCCTGAAAAAGAAAAACATCTTTCATTCCACAGGAGAGCTAGGAGACTTAAAATGCAAATGTGATTGATAGAATCCACACTCGATAATATGGGTGGGTTTCATTCAAAAGGTAAAGAATGACATCACAGTATTCTGTATTTTGTTTCAGAACAGGGGTAAGAAATTAGAAAGATCTGGGCTAAAAGTGGGGAAGAGGAGAGAGAGGAAACAAGATGCAAACCTGGCAACCAAAGACAAATTTCCTTGACATCTTGATTTTCCTGAGGGCCTGTCCTGTTGTCCTTCACTTATTCACAAGAACAAACAAACACAAAAACTGAGGCCAAAAGTAAGTCATATCCGAAGGGGCGCACATACGTTAGTGAGAACTAAGTTGGTAACCTTTAGCTGAAGCCTTGAAGTATTGAACAATACAAACTTTTATAAACAATGAAATTGCAATTGTTGGCGGGCTTATCTGCAAAACTATTATCAATCAGTCAATGAAATATGGCACCATTTATGAAAAGAAAAAATCTCAAATTAACTTAAACAAAGATATTCTTCTTAAATTAACAAATAGAAAAAGAACCTGAAGGTGTGTACAGGGCTCGACCAAGCACACCACAGGCATATCATCAAGCGGAACCTTCCAGGGACCTCCACGTGTGATGTACATTTGCTCAAGCAGAGGCCCTCTGGTACTTCCGGGCTCTTGTTTAATCTCTAAGAGACTCTATGAAGTATATACCATCCATATTTCTGCATTTCACATGTTAGGGTACTGAAGTTTAGAAATGGATAACCTAGCCAAAGCCATGCAGATAGTAACAGTCTGGACCTGAATTCATGATCTTAAATACTATGTTATACAATCATACACTCAGTCATCTGTTTCAGTTTTCACTAAATCTCTAAAAAGATGAAATCAAGCACTTGTTTTAAAGATTTCTTAATGTATCAAGAGGTATACAATTAAAAAACCCTTTAAAGTGAGGAAGAAATAGTAAAAGTTGGTTAGCTAAGTTTGAAATAATTTCTACTGAATGGAAATAATAATGAGGTTTCAAAATCTGTCACTTCTATTGCTAAGAGACACATTTCTATTAGAAAATTATAATAATCATGTGAATATTTCAGCTTAAGGGTAAAAGCAAATTATATTCATGTAAAGCAGCTCATCACTTGCACTGCTAGGAAATCCAATCTTCCAAAATCCACATAGGAGGTCATCATGAACTTACTTTGACCTGAGGGTAGGACTTCTTGTTCTTTTCACTAGATGCACCAGGGAGTCCGCCATGGGACGGGCCTTCACAGACATAACGGAAACGAAATCCTCTCTGCAAAGGTGAGCATAGAGCCAACACGTTTGAGAAATGCTTATTAAAAAGCACTAGGACAAAATTATATACAAATTTTTAATTCCTTTGTGTATTAGATGCGAGAGAAAAAACAAGAAATGTGTGAGAGAGGATTATGTAAATGAAAACCACTTTTCCCATAATCTTACTATGAACACTGAGGTTAATTGGTATTTGTGTACTGGTGGCTTAAAAGTGAGGTCCCTAACCCCATAGAAACTCTCCTGCTCTGCACAGGTGGGGAGTGAGCTGCTGAAGAGTTAGGCTGGACGTGCTACAGCTTGTTTGAACCAGAGCTGCTCCATCTCAAATTGCTGCCGCCAAGCTCTGAACTTGGCCATACTGCACTCCAAGTTACGCTTCTTTGACTCTTACTTAAAGGAATTCCTTTATCTACTCTGGTTACAGTTGGCTCAGCAGGGAACACAGAAATGCCTTGTTAAATACAGCACGTCAGTGTTGTAGACACATCCTATGCTCGGCGCCACATTTGGCCAGTTTCTCTCAATAATTCAGAGGATAAATTCTTTTGATTTTATGATTATTGATATTATCAAGATCCAACTCTTGATATGAACTGACCTGAATGAGTCTAAAACCAGTCCCTTTAAATATTATTAGCCAAAGAACTTGAAAACTGTTGTAAATCAATGTAGAGTTATCTAAAGTCTTCATTATATGGACTACTGTGGGCTGAAACACCCTAAGTCCTGTATGTTTATAATCTATACAAATGAGATTAGACTAGACCACCTTTAAGGTCTATCCCAGATCTAACATTTTATGATTTACAAAACTAACAACTACAATTTGTATACAAAGAAAAAAACAAGGGCAATTAGGAGAATGGCTATCATCATCTTAATATTAAGGGAACTTTCAATGTATTTCCTGAAAGATGCAACTTTACAAGGATGTAACCCAATTTGTGGTCACAATAGTTGTTATAATTATACAGTCACTAACTGGATAGTTTTTCATTTTTCAAATTCATCCTTTGGTGAAAAGAGTTTGTTAATATACTTTAAGTGACAACCTCACCGGTCATTTATTTTTATTGTGGGTCTGACTTCATCTAAACAGTGCTAGATCACTAGGCCATGAGGAGCTCCGCACACCCACTGCTCCCTGGTGGGGCTTCTACCCTGCAGTCATAGCAACTCTGATGTTTTTAAATATATTTTTATTGATTTCAGAGAGGAAGGGAGAGATAAAAACATCAATGATGGGAGAGAATCGTTGATCGGCTGCCTCATTAGGGTCCCCCGCTGGGGATTGAGCCCACAACCCGGGCATGTGCCCCAACTGGGAATCCAACCATGACCTTCTGGTTCATCGGTTGACCACTGAGCCACACCGGCTGGGCAAACACAAAGGTTTTAACAGCTTTGAGCTCATCAGTCAATGTAAAATTTTCACCCTCCTTAGACTGCACTACATTTCATTATTTCTTGTGCAGGGTCCTGGGAAAGTTTCTGAGTGGTCCAGAGGTCCCGAATGAATTTAAATCTCTGGCATCTGGAACCCTCTGTCCCTATACTCTCTGAGATCTTCCTGATTTGCAAAGAGGATCAGCATTAAAGCATGTTTCAGGGGATAAATAGGGCCTGAAGTAAGTTCTCTAGTGAAGGAAAGCTTCTCAAGTCACAGGTCTGGAGGTGTGATCAACTCGTCAAAGTGGGACCTAAATACTAGAGAAGACTTTTGGGGTGAGGTTAGTCATTTAGGGGCAGCTCTTCTATTTTGCCTCTCAAAAAATTAAAACTAAAAAATACAAATTCAGCCCTATACCTTTTGTAGACAAAACCTGTTGCTTATTTTTAATAATTAAATGGGCTTTCTAAAAGCATGAAAAAGCATCAGCATATGCAATAGTTAGCCTCCAGAATAAAGGCAGAAATTCACTTGACTGCTACGCAATCTAAATACAACTTCAGTTTTAAACAGTATTAGATAATTACCAATGAGTAATATCCAACAGAACTGGATATTTTAAAGATTAGTAGTCTGTGCTATGACTCATCTCTGTCAGAACTGGGGAGAATTGTGGCAAAAAGACCTCAAAGGAAAAAAGAACATTTTTCTAACTTTTATTTTTTTAAATGCAATAGAGCAATTCATTATCTTGAATCATGAAATTCCTTTAGGACAGTTGGGAAAATGTAGCATGTGTACATTTATGTTTTATTGGGAGTGGTATTAAATAGAATATGAGTAAAGAAACGTGTCTTAATAGCTTGCTTAAGTTAAAAAATAGATATTTCTCATGGTTGCATAAGAGTATCTAAAGTTCTAAAGGAATTTTAACCTGAGGGTAGAAATTTCTTTTTTTTTTTTTTTTAAAGGGAGATAGGGTGTCTTCAATGCATAGTCTAGATGCATTTCTGATTCTATGTTTCTGAGATTAAAGGTTTTCGAATCCACAGCCATTCATCTCAGTATCTCCATTTGCTTAAAAATGAGTCATCAACCTCAAAGGCAAACCTACGTCTACCCAGTCAGAAAGTCTGACTTGAATACAACTTTCTTACTTTCACTGGAGTCAGGCATCAAAATAACATCAGTTTGGTAAATAAACACATTGTTTTACTCAGATGAGCTTTTACATCTCCACATATAGTGAATTATGTTTTGAATTTTGGAAATACATAATTTCCTTAAGGTAAACTATAAATGCCAATTTTTCCTTATAAATGTTAGAACCTTAATAAGAAATGCATTTAAAATTCTCATTGTAGTGCTACGCTTATGAAAACGGATATTTGAAAACATGCCTTGTTATGCAGACAAAATAATTTTTAGTTGATTTCTCATTGTCACAAATTACCCAGATCTTCCAACTAGAAAATTTTCCAGGAGGCCAGACACCCTCACAAAATTTTAGGGATAAAGTTCCCCTAGGAGGGTCTTTGAGGGAATTGGTGACATGCTGTGAGAAGTCACCACTATGGAATTGGACATCAGTAAAGTAATGTTGGCAGACTGTGGAGTCCGGTTGTGTCACCTATAAGCTACTAGAGCAATGCCCCAAAATCTCATGCGGCATTCCAGTCCCCATATCAAAAACTTTTATCTAAGTTCAACCTTATAATAATAGTCTATTGGTGATAGTTAAGGTATTTATGCCCTTTAAATGTTGACCAAAATCCAAATACATATATAACGCCACAATTATAGCAGCCACAATAAATGCACTAAGTTCTTGACCTAGTTAGCATTTGTTAAATGTTACACAAAGTGAAAGTGCTACACTCACTCAGCTGAGCTACTAAAAACATTTAGGAAAAGTATTGGGTAATATAAGTGCAGGACAGCAGATATACAAACCCACTGTCTCACACAAGTTTGGTAAGCACATCCATTTCAGAGATTTACTGACTATCCTCAATCTGTAGAGGACTATACCATCACTTCTATCTCCTAATAACTGAAATCTAAAGGCAGACACGAAAGGATCTCTTTCTTCCTCTTTCATAGCACCGGTTCCACCCAATTTCCAATAACTATTATCGACAGGTCTGAAGCCGAGTGAGGAGGCCACTTCTATTCCCAGAGATCCCCTACAGAATCCAGTGGAAAGAGGAAGAACCTGAGAAAATAAAATGCTCCTTCTCTTGACTCCAAAGAGGCTGAGTCTAAAGTTAACACCAGAAGCAAGAGAACTCAACTGTCCATTCTAATACTATTTATCTCCCACTGGTGGTTTTAATATCTTAGGGTACATGTTCTAAATACAGAGCAGAAAAGGCTGGAGCTACTAGCAGTAGGAGGAAGGCTAAGAAGTACTGCATGTGATGGACGTGACTGATGGATGTAATTCCATGTATGTGAGCTGCACGCATGTATTATTTCTGTATGAATGGAGAGAGCCTATCTTTCCTAGGAGTGGCTGGTAAGCAAAGTTGGTGGAGATAGCAAGATACCAAGGATCTATAATTAACTGAAGTTTTACAGAACTATGTATTGAGGCTCAAGATGGTCTGCAGAATGACTAAGAGAAATGTAAAATGGACGAATGAAGTTGTTACATAATTTGGCAAGTTGTTGATCTTCTAGATCAGCTACTTCCTTCACAAAATTCAGTTACTATTTTTTGGTGCTTGAGATATTAATAATAGACTTATGGATCTAACATTAAAGAGAAAGTTCCCACTCCTTTAATCTTCTTACCTGTTTAGGTTGCTCTAATATTTGAAGGTATGGGCCATCTGCTAAAAACAAAACAACAGACAAAAACCAAAAGAATGTGAGGCTTCTCAAATCTGATATAAAAATATTAAGCAAGTAAAAAACTGAAATTATGTTTTAGAATAAAATTTTCAATGACAATTTTTAGCTAAGATTTCACAAGGATATAATTTACCTTCCTCATATGAATATTAAATTTATTATTATTTTAACAGTTTTATACATTTAGAGAACCACAATAAAAAAAACATTTCTTGAATGGTGGTGGTACATTGTACAACCTAACAAAAGGCCTGGTGTTTGGTAAAGATTAATATGTGAATAGCCTTCAAGTCTTGTGTATTAACAAAGCATTTAAAAAATGACGTGAATACCAATTAAAAGCAGCAATGACTTCCTGGACTCTATGACTTTTTTTTTTTTTTTTTTTTGCCTTCACAGCATTAAATACTGACTTCTGTCCCTCAGAGGGAATGTGCTTCATGTGACATTACCAGACTGAAATGACACCTACATGTGTGAAATATACCGATAATGGTCTAATGCTGCCTGCTTTTCCTTACTCCTGGTTTCTTTCCCTTACTCGAATCCCTTAAGAACGAGCCTTCATTCCCTAACTAGCTAGCTTGTTCCCTCTCCTTCTCAAATTTAATTTGATCTACCAAATATGATGGACTTTTCTAATTAATTTATACCTTTTGATGTTTGAATACAATTTCTGCATATTATGCTCTGATATAAACTTTGTTCTAAAAAAGCACAAGCATTTTGTAAAATCCTGAAAATAACTTAATTAATTGTAGGTGCATACCAATTAACTATTATAAAAACATAAAGAAAAACTAGAAGCTTAATCCATATTCTGATTATATCTGACTTTGGAAATTCAAAGCAGTATCAGAATCTCTGGCAGTATAAATATAAATATGTTCAATATGAGAAAGTCCCTAAGCTCCCCAGGGTGTCTTATGTCAACAATATAATAACCCATAGCTCTTCAATAAATAAAGGCATATGCTGTTTCTCATCTGTTTGAATGTTAATGAAAAAGTTCAGTACTACAAAAAAAAATACACTAGGAGAATGCTTGTGTCCATTTCAATCTCCACTGTCTCTTAGCCAGAAATTCAAGTCCTATTACTTTAGATAAATACATTTAAGAAGAATGAAGAACCTTCAGGTTGAACTAAAAAATATACAACTAAATTAAGACAGAAATTATTTTTATCCTTTTAGTTTTATGATGAATCAAAATAAGGCTAGAGAACTAGAGGGAATAAAGGTATAATTATTTCCTATGACTATTCAAGAAATTTACAAGAAAGTCAGTTGAAAAATGACTGAATTTGAAGCAAAACATCCACACAAAAGGAAATATGAGAAATGACTGCTGATGTAGTATAATTTATGTAAATTATTTCTTTTATCTGTATAAAATTCATCTCTGCACATTTTCAACTACTTTTAGAAAAGGAGTTGAAATTTTAAGATTCTAAAACATGGTTAGAATTTAATTTTTGATAAGAAAATAAAACCAATTAGAAATAGAAATATTTTCACACTACTAACATATAATTGTAGGTCAGTATAACAGATATAGCCATAGAAACATTCCCGCTAGGATGCTAAATGAACATATCAGGAAGAGAGGCCTCTAACAGAGCAGCATTTGGAAGCCACAGAAAATATAGGGGAGTTGGAGCATATTTATGCTAAACTTCAAGTCTCTCACTTATTATTATTATTTTTTTTTCAATTACTTTATTTTTTAATTACATTTTATTTTTCAATTATTATTTATATTCTTTTATGTTAGTTTCTCACTATTAATTCTTCTAAAAGCTCTTGAAATTTTCCTATTATTTTTGCTAAATGATTATATTTCCTTTAAAAATGTGAAATTTCAAGGTTTGGGAATTTTGTTAGTGAAATGAGGCAATTTTTCTTTCAGGGAACACTCTCAAAACTTAAATCAACTAGAAAATTACATTTGATACCCATATATTTGTTTTAATGCTAAATTTTTTTTTGGTCACATGTCTATCCCATGATGTGAAAACACACTTTAATAGAGAAATGTAAAAAACAGCATAATGTTATAGATTTTCAATATATATGCATTTTTTATTAACTTCAGAGAGGAAGGGAGAAGGAGAGAGACAGACAAACATCAATGATGAGAGAGAATCATGGATCGGTTGCCTCCTGCACGCCCCTATTGGGGATCGAGCCCAAAGGAAAGGTATACTAGTATGTTTTCTAAGGGCAGAACCAAGTCCTGATGTTTTCAATAAAGGATTAATACTAAGAAAAATACTTTGGGCATGTGCCGTTGGCTGGAATCGAACCCGGGACCCTTCAGTCTGCAGGCCAACGCTCCACCCACTGAGCAAACCAGCAAAGGCAATGTTATAGATTTAACAGCTGTACTATATCTCATAGCTTTCAAATAATAGAACTACTTATGATTTTAGATTTCAAGAAACATATAAGACAAAATAGTCCATGTGAAAATTACAACATTGGTGTCTATGATCTTTCTGCCCTTTAAAATGTGAATAAAATAGCATACATCTTGGATTATAAAAACTTGACTATGCTACTGCAACAGAGAGGAAATATAACAATAAAAATGACGAGGTAATAACTGGGAAATAAATCTTTTTGGTAGAATTTTAAAAGCTTTTCTAATATTATGGCAAAATAAATTTCTACAATGTGAAGCTCTGACTACAGAATATTTACTAAGATATTTCTCTTGGTAATCTTATTTCTACTTCCATAAACTTGATGAAATAAAGACATTATGAAAGCACTGGCCTCAGGATACTTTTTGGCATCTGTAGGCATTAAATGGAACGGTATATGTTTCCTAAGGGCAGAACCAAGTCCTGATGTTTTCAATAAAGCATTAATACTAAGAAAAATGCTCTGATCCCCAGAATTGAAAGTTGACAGGAAACACAGAAGCTACCAAGATATTTACTTGTTCTTCACAGGAAGCTGACTTAGAGTTCAAATTGGACAGCAGCTCATGAGATCTTAGACTCAGGAGCCTACAAAATGTGTTTTGTGGGGTAAAGAGAAAAAGACCTCAGCAATACAACTTCTGATGGTGAAGGTGAAGGAAAAGCAGATTTATTAATATCCTCCCATTAAGTTCCAGAAATAATAGAGATTAAAATGTAGAAAAAACATTCTGATCTAAAAAATAAGTACCAGAATAACAATAATAGTTATTGTTTAAATGAGAATGATACAAATTGGACAAATTCTTCCAATGAGGCTAAGCAAGTCCATGGTAAATCGAAGAGCGGAGGTCGGCTCTGGTGATTATAAAACTTCGTTTTATACACAACTCCCATCATTGACTCACACTGCGCTTGTGAATGTCTGTTCAGTGCCACTGGTGATGTGAGGGGCACATAGAAAGAACCATCACACAGAGCTTACATGTAAATCAATAAATCAAAACAGTTTGTGTGTGGAGATGATTAACATAGTCGTGTTAGAAGGAAGGATGGTTATCATGTGTTTTATCCAACTGGGCAGAATGTAAAGCTAAAAGTTTTTTTTAAAAGATGATTTTTTTTCTACTGAGCTGATTTTTGTACACTTGTACCCCCGGTGCCTAGCATACACAATAGGTACTCAAATGAATGTTTCTGTAATAGATCTGAGGAGTTGAAACTGCCAGAGTCTGGGACAAAACAAAGAGGAGTTAAAAATAACTCAGAGATGGTAAGATTGGCTAAAAGGGAAAATCCTTACATTGAGTGAAGAAATTCCTTCTGAGCTATCTTAGCAGATATTAGCAACAATTGTAAGTCGTACAATGAGTAATGAGGGTGAAAGATTTTTGTGCAAATATATTTCAATAAAGTATATTAAAAGGTTGTGTGTGTTTTTTAAAACCTCAACTGAGGATATTTTTCCATTGATTTATTTTATTTAAAATATATTTTATTGACTTTTTACAGAGAGGAATGGAGAGGGATAGAGAGTTAGAAACATCGATGAGAGAGAAACATTGATCAGCTGCCTCCTCCACAGCCCCCACTGGGGATGTGCCCGCAACCAAGGTACATGCCCTTGACCCAGCTGCCTCCTGCACACCCCCCACTGGGGATGTGCCCGCAACCAAGGTACATGCCCTTGACCGGAATCGAACCTGGGACCCTTCAGTCCCTAGGCCGACGCTCTATCCACTGAGCCAAACCAGTCAGGGCTTTTCCACTGATTTTTACAGAGAGCAGAAGAGAGAGGGAAAGACAGAGAGAAATATCGATGTGAGAGAAACACATTGATTGGTTGCCTCCTGCACGGGCTCTGACGAGGGCCTGGGCCAGGGAGAAGCCTACAACCGAGGTACGTGCCCTTGACCAGCATTGAACCGGGAACCTTTGGTCCACAGGCCAATGCTCTAACCACTTAGCCAAACTGGATAGGGCTAAAAGATAGTTTTTTAGAACATAAATCACCATTTTCTTTACAGGTAGATCACTGAATTTCTAAAAGAGATCACTAGCAAATCCTGAATTTAAAAAAGTAAAAGCCAAGTAAGAAGGGCACTGGGGTGAGGAGTTTCCTTACCTGTTGGCATTGGCATCTCTGGTTGAAATATTTCTGAGTTAAATATTGTATGATTCAAAGGCTCCAAATGAAACATCTGTAACAAAGAAAATTTAAATTTTCAACCATTATTTTCCCAACCTTGTATTAAACATCTGAAGTTAATAGACCTACAACTTAATTACAAGAACAAAAACTAAAGCCAAATATAAAAATCTGAAAATATTTCAAATCAGACTTAAAAATACCTTCCTGAGACCTTGCTAATTTCTCATGCGCATGAAACTTTACGTGGGGCTGGACTGTGTTTATGCGACAAAGGATTTTGAAAAGAGTAACCTGGCTCTGAAAGAGCAAAGAGGGAACTTGCTTAACTTGTATATCACTGGGGCCCAGCCTATGCTTGTCACACAGTGGATACTTAATAGAGCAGCGGTTCTCAACCTGTGGGTCGCGACCCCTTTGGCAGTCCAAGGACCCTTTCACAGGGGTCGCCTAAGACCATCCTGCATATCAGATATTTACATTACGATTCATAACAGCAGCAACATTACAGTTATGAAGTAGCAACGAAAATAATTTTATGGTTGGGTCACAACATGAGGAACTGTATTTAAAGGGTCAGAAGGTTGAGAACCGCTGTAAAAGATATTTGTTGAATGAATGACTTGAAGCTCATACTCTCTTAGAAATAGAATATAATCCTAGAAATCTGTATTTCTTTTACAAGCTCCTACTCTAGACATTCAACTTCAAGCCCTGAAAGAATCAGACAGCAGCCCTGGATCATACAAAAAAATGGGACAATATTACTTACATTCTAAGGAGCAGAGGACTGAACGCTGAGTTCCCTCACCTTTTTTTTTTTTTTTTAACTTTCATTTACCTAGCTCAACGCAAAAACACCTGGAATTTAGTGAGTGTGGTCAGCTGAATAACGGTTCCGCAAAGACCCTCCACATCCTAATCCCCAGAACCCGTGAGTACTACCTCATATAGCAAAAGGGATTCTGCAGGTGTTACTAAAGTCAGCATGCCGAGATGGGGAGGTTCCCCTGGATTATCCAGATGGGCCTGATGGAGGGATGTAGGACATCAGAGAGAAGAACAGGAGATGTGACAATGGAAACAAGAGGGTGGTGTGATGGAAGGGATCACAAGACAAGGAGTGCAGGCAGCCTCTCGAAGCCCACACAGGCCAGGAAATGAAAGCTTCCGGGAGGAGAGCAGCCCTGCCAACACCTCGATTTCAGATTTCTGACCTCCAGGTGATAAGAGAATAACTCTGTTTTGCTGGAAGCTACTAAACCTGAGGTAATTTGCTACAGCACCAAGAGAAAACCGTGAAATACATTTTGATGGAATTATATTCTATCTTAATAAGTTACTAATAATTACTTATCCCAAGAAAAAATTTTTCTTTCCACTTAGTTTATTCAAGACTTTAAATTCATATTTCTAGTTTGGTACTATTTCAACCCAAGTCAGTCATCTGTTTGAAATGTCTGTGGACAACATAGAAACCAACCATATTTCACTCTTTATGATATGCTAGTTGGTAAGTGTGCTCGATCTGGTATTTGAAACAACAACAACAAAAACCACACCAGAATTACAATTTACTCCTTTTTTTATTACTAGGTTCTTGAACCTAGATGTTAAATAAAGAGTCACAAATAGTGTTTAGATAAAGGACACTTCATATTCAGTTGTGAGGTATGCAAATTTCCAATTGAAGAATGATAAATGTGCTTCACTTCACTGCTTAAGAGTCAAGTTCATCTATCTTTTCATCATTTGCTGGAAAGGAAATACAAGAATAAAAAAACATGCTATTGTAAAAGCAGGCCCCAACTTGCCGAGTATCAGCAGAAAAGATGACCAAGCAGAAAAAAAATCTGTCCGATGGTCCTGCAGGCGGCTAGGTAACGAGGTGCAGGGCAAACACACCCTTCCGAGGGGAGAGGCACACTCCGCCTCCCCGAAGGCAGCAGCTGTGATGGGCAGCAGCTTGCTGTGTGGATTCGGTCAGAGGTGGAGGGCAAATTCCAGGATACGCTACAGCATGGAGGCTATCTCACTGAGGACAAGGAAACTTCAGGAAATCTACGCCAGCAAGTTTGAGACAAGGGGAAAAAAACCAAATTTCAAGGAACTTTCCCCTCAAAATTTGAAATATCAGAACACGCCCGACCCCTGTTGCTGATGATCACAAAAATGCCCACATAAGACAAACTTTCGAAATGAATGTTTTCAGCAGATTTTACTCTTGTGTGGCATAAAGGACTATCTCTTGTTGATAAGATTTCCTGCATGTAAACAGGATGGTCTAAAACCAAGAAGAAACAACTCTAATGCTGGTTAGACTTTGCCTTTAATTGTTAGAGACGGCATATTAAAAATGAAAGGTAAAATACCGGTTTTTGATAATATGAGTAGCCAAATGTCTTTCATGCTGTAAACAAGGAAAGTGTACCTGGATTTATCCTCTGTCACCGTTTTTACAATAAAGTTCAAAAGGGGCATCTTATGGGGAAAAGCACTGCATACTTGTTCTTTCTAAAGCAATCAGAACATTACCAAGAGAAATGAATGCCACATAGGTCTATTTTATTTTAAAAGCAAAAACTAGCCCAGCTGGAGTGGCTCAGTGGTTGAGCGTAGACCTATGAACCAGGAGATCACAGCTACATTCTGGTCAGGACACATGCCCGGGTTGCGGGCTCAGTCCCCTGTGGGGGGCATGCAGGAGGCAGCTGATCAATGATTCTCTCTCATCATTGATGTTTCTATCTCTCCCTCTTCTTTCCTCTCTGAAATCAAAACACGTATATTTTTAAAAAGCAATCCTAGACCCCTTGAAAGTATTTCACTTTTGGTTTTATTTTTCTGACTGATTGTTTGCGTGTGTAAATTTGGGAAATCCACTTTTCAGGTGGTTGCCACTAACTATGAGGTGTGAAATGATCACGAATCTTGGCCCAGGGTGTCTGGTGGCCCATGTTCCCTCTCGGTGGCTAGCCTGGCTAACTACATCTTCCAAGTGAACCTCAGCTTACCTAGACTTCATTTGGAAAGTGCACGAGGCAGCACAGTGACCCCTCTCAACACTTCTGTCCCACTCTGCGCAGACGATTACAGTAGTTATCACCATAGGAAGCTATTTATGTCACTGTCTCTCCTGTTGGAATCGCAGCTGCTGAAGTTAGGGTCTATGCGTCACTTATTTGTGTACCACCTCCTTAGCTTATGTTCTGCTACAGAGGAATGCCTGGATAAATAACTTGATGAATGAATAAACCTCTGTAGTTTATGTAATTCTTAAAATCATTACATTAAAACTTTAATGTTGCCATTGTAATTACCCTAGAGTCCAAAATTGCTTTCAAACGGTTCATTTAACGTCTATAAAATGTAGATATAAATATTTAAAAGATATACATAAATAAAATTATTAATAATCAACAAAGATTTGATAGACTATTCAACACTTCTATGGGCTTCAAATTTTTCAAGTAAAAAACTAGGAGAAAGAGAAAAAAAGGACACCAGCATCTCTTCATAATTGCTGATATAATGAAGTTTTATGCTCCCAAAGCGCAGTCACTGCCATTAAGTCTTTCAACACCCCTGCTAGTGTGGGGTTAGCATTCCTATTTTGCAAAGGAGAAAAGTGAGGATCAGAGGGTGCTAAATGATTCCTCGAGGTTTTTTGTTTTTGTTTTTACTTTTCTTTGTTAATCCTAACGTAAGGGTATTTTCCCCATTGCTTTTCAGAGAGAATGGAAGGGAGGGAGTGAGGGAGGAGAGAGAGAGAGGGAGAGAAACATCAATGAGAGAGAGACACACACTGACTGGTTGCCTTCCACAAGGGCCCTGACCAGGGGTGGGGAGCAAACCCACACCAAGGTATGTACCCTTGACTGGGAATCAAACCCATGACCCTTCGGTGCACTGGCCAACGCTCTTAACCATTGAGCAACACCAGCCAGGGCTTATTTATCAAGTTTTAAGGGCTCATTAGTAGCAGCCAACACTTACACAAAGACCTTCAACTTCTAAGTCCAAGAGATCTTTTCACTATACCAGCCTGCCTTCTCATTTGATGAGTTTTGAATAAATACTGTGTGTTCCCCTTGTACCTGTGACTTTACTTGGAAGTAGTGTCTTTGCAGATTGTAATCAAGTTGAGATCTAGTCATACTAAAGGGTGGGCCCTAAATCCAATGACTGGTGCCTTTATAAGAGAAAAGGAAGGGCCCTAGACAGTTTGGCTCAGTGGATAGAGCATCATCCTGAACACTGAAGGGTCCTGGGTTTGATTCTGACCAAGGGCACATGCCCAGGTTGCAGGCTTGATCCCCAGAGGAGGGCGTGCAGGAAGCAACCGATCAATGATTCTCTCTCATCATTGATGCTTCTCTCTCTCTCTCTCTCTCCCTCTCTGAAATCAATAAAAATATATTTTAAAATAAAAAGAGAGAAAAGGAAGGGAAATTTGGATACAGAGAAATGAGAGATACACGGGGAAGGCAGCCATGTGCTGAAGTGATACAGTTACAAGCTAAGGAATGTCAGGATTGCTGGCCACTACCAGGGGCTCGCGGGGGGGGGGGGGGGGGGCATGAGCAGGTTCTCCTTCAGAACTTCTGGAAGTAACCAACCCTGTCATCATCTTGACTTTAGGCTTGTAGCTTCCCAGAAATGTCCGAGAATATATTTCTGTTGTTTTAAGCCACCCGGTTTGTGGTCATTTGTTACTGCAGCCCCAGGACACTAATACAGTAGTTATTATTTGCCCTGTAGCATACATAGTTTTTATGCAGCAGTTGTGTGTGATAACGGGGTTTAAGTTACTCATTTAAAGAAATATCCTCTCTGACCTTCCATGGAGGGACAGGGAAACTGCGAAAACAATTAAAGGAGAGTTTTACCAATTTTAGAGTTTGCCTAATTGTTACTATTGTTACTTCTGTATATTTTTAAATATGAATATATTTATGAAAAATGAGCAGTGAGATGATATTATAATACCTACTTGTTCATGCCCTCCCAAATATGGATCCTCTTCTGCCATTCTGGAGCTGTATAGCAAAGCAAAACAAAAGCAAACCGTAAGCCTGAAATGAACCTTAACAATTCCACCATGCAGAAGTAAACTATATTATGACAGGAAGACCAAATATAATCCTTTTTCAAAGACCTGAGGAGGAGGACACGGTGTAGTTCTTCAGGACCTAAATCTAACAGCAGAAAAATCGCATCATCCAGGACTCAGCATTTATGTATACTCCAAAAACCCTTTGCCAGGCTCAGAACAGTGTTCTGGAGTTTGGTATAACTAATCTTCATCTTCCATATAAAAATCCTATTTGGATTCTTAGAGGCCATTTCTTTTTGCCACCATGTAGACATCAACGATTTAGTCTTAGCTCTTCGCGGAGGTTATTTGCTAACCCTGCATGAACTCTGTGATGGTGTTAGGGCTGCCTCCATGCCTTCTGTATTAGTGTATGCTGCTCCAGTGGAGAAGCTAAGGGGCAGTCACCCTGCTGACAAAAGGGCGTGGTCAGTGCATCAGGGCACCAGGGGAGGCTGCTACAGTGTGCTGTGCTGTCCGCCAGTGCGTCCCACTGCGGCAGGCATTTCCTGCCATTGTCAAAACGGTGCAGTAGTCCCCTTATCCACGGTTCACTTTCCGCAGTTCCAGTTACCCGCCGTTAAAAATGTTAAATGGAAAATTCCCCAAATAAACAATTCACGAGCTTTAAAATGTGTGCCTTTCTGAATAGCACAATGAAACCGCCTGCCATCTACTCCGTCCCACCCGGGGTGTGAATCATCCCCCAGTCCAGTGTCTCCACGCTGTACACCCCACCCACCTGCTAGTCACCTCGGAGCCATTTTGGTGGTCAGATCGACTGTCACAGCATCACAGCGCTTGCGTTCAAGTGACTCTTATCTTACTTAATAATGGCCCAAAGTGCAAGTAGTGATGCTGGCAATTCGGATATGCCAAAAAGAAGCCATAAAGTACTTCCTTTAAGTTAAAAGGCGAGAACAGCCTAATAGGATATTTTGAGAGATAAAGACCACACTCACATAACTGTTGTTACAATTTATTGTCTTACTTTTTCTATGATGTTATTAGCTATTGTTAATTTCTTACTGGGCAATATTTATTCATTAAACTTTACCATATGTATGTATGTATAGGAAATATCTAATATTGAGGGTTTGGCACTATCTTTGGTTTCAGGCACTTACTAGGGGTCTTGGAACGAATCCCCCCTGGATGAGAGGGGACTACTGTATAAGAACACTGTAATATTAAAACTTCAAAAGGAAGACATAAAAATACAAGCCCTTATTATCAAGGCTATATTCTCCAACTTAATCAACTGCAACCAGATATTGATACATTGCAAGCCTAGCAATCTTCTATTATCCAGAGGCCCTGAGAAAACCAAAGAACCATATTGCCAGATAAAAACAGTACCTAACGTCGTATATCATACCGGATTTATTTCCTTAAGAAATTGCCTTGTATAGGTTAATTTTATTTAAATTTACTAAGCTCAAATTTTAGATGTAGTACATGAAAAATTAAAAGGTAAAAATATCACAGGCTGAAAGCAAATATTAATTCCTTGGTGCAAAGTTTCCCCTACCCCACAAATGAAGTGTATAACGCACTCAAGGGTACTTGGGACTGGGCTGGAAATGGTAGCTGCCTGCCAAAATCTGTTCTCTCCTTTTCCACAGCGCAGAGCTGCAATTGGAAGTGTGACTGCTCAGCTGGAGCGGGCCCCACACTTCCTGGGAGTCAGGGATGGCCGTCTGATGGCATGCTCACCAGGGGGATGTCAGAACTACTGTGTGTCACTGCCAGGTCTGGTCTTAACATCCTTCCTCCATGTTTTTGTTTTTTCCTCTTTCCCATTGGCTAAAACCTAGACGCGGAGAAGACAGAGCTTCTACCACACAGCTGATGAATGAATGGCAGGCGGCTAATACCACGGGTGATGGGAGAAGAAAACTTCTTTGTTCTTGAACCTAGTGTACTGATGGATCTACTTGTTAAAACAGTTTAGCCCTCACCCTCATGAATACATCGCCCACTACTTCAATAAGGACAAAAACCATCCAAAGAAGACCCTAACATGCAATGAAATCCTCTAGATTTCGGCTAGGGCCCTGTGTGACCGGTGAGAGGGGAGCCTTGAGAGGGTGCCTCGTGGGACACAGGATGGGTCCAACTTCACCACCCAGGGAAGGGAAGCTCTCAGCCCCAGGGAACAAGAAGGCCATGCAGATTTGCAAGAAAGTATTTGTCTACAACAAATTACTGCTTGAAGTGTACAAACAGCTGTACTCAATTAGACAAGCAGTCAAAAGGGGGGACACTGACTTGACACAATAGAGAGGAATTAAGTCATTCAAAATTCAAGAGTTTAGCCATTGCTGAGGGGGTGACTGGATATACAACTAAACTCACTGTGGTCTGTTTCTTCATCTGCAAAATCAGAGACTTTGATGGGTTGGACTTTTGAGAAGAACTCAGAATGTTAGTGAGCTAATCAATGTTTATTCAAAGAACACATCACCTACATCATAATTCTTTTTGTAAACTTGGATTTTTAAATGTATTCAGTATCAACACTAATAAAAGAGAAAAATGGTAATTGGTGTACGAGCTACCCTTTTCATTGGCTAATCAGGGCTATATGCAAATTAACTGACAACTAAGATTGGCAGTTAACTGCCAACAGGATGGCGGTTAATTTGCATATGTAGGCATAATGCAGGGAGGCGAAAGGGAAAGCAGGAAGAAGCCCCCTGCCACTGACAGTGATCGGAAACCCAGGGGGGAGCTAAGAGCTGGGGGGCAGGGCAAAGGCGGCCCTGGGGCCGCCTTTGCCCTGCCCCCCAGCCATGATCGGAGAATCAGGTGCCTTTTCCGCCCTGGCCAGTGATAGCAGGAAGTAGGGGTGGAGCCAGTGATGGGAGCTGGGCACGGTCGAAGCTGGCAGTCCCAGGAGCTAGGGGTCCCTTGCCTGGGCCTAAAGCGAAGCCCACGATCGTGGGGCCGCTGCAACTGCAGGTCCCCGCTGCCCGGGCCGGACGCCTAGGCCAGAGGCATCAGGCCTGGGCAAGGGGCCGATCCTGTGATTGGAGGGTGATGGAGGTCAACGCCTGAGGGCTCCCAGTATGTGAGAGGGGGCAGGCTGGGCTGAGGGACACGCCCCCCCCCGCCCCCACACACACACATACCCAGTGCACGAATTTCGTGCACCGGGCCCCTAGTATAACTATATTAAAGAATCATCAGCATAATTTTCAGTTATATGAAGAATACAAGGAAAACAGTATTACGACACAGTAGCAATACCAGTTACAACATTCCATATGAAAAATCCTTATTTTTAGAACACCACAGGAGCCAATTTCCAAAAATAATATTAAAACCCTTTTTTTCTTTTGTCTCTAGGCTTTCTATTAATCTGGGCTGATCACTTGAATCCTCTCAAACAATCTTAGCCCACAGTCTTCAAAAGCAGGGGTAAGATTGTTGACTTGTAAAACTGACAGGACACGTTCAGTACCTCTACTACATTCAGTATATTTATAGTTTTAAACGTGTGGATGGTTTCCTGGCCTTGGAATGCATGGATTCAATATGAAGCAACCCTCACCCTAATTAAAAAAAACCTCAACTAAATCTACCTTATTAGAACTAATGCAGGGCTATCATCATGATCACAACTGTAGTTAAAACCTTAATGAACCTAAATTGTAGGCACTGGACAAAATGCCCAATGAAATTCAGTCCTCCCTCCAACAAACTCCCCATGCACAAATGTGTGCCAAAAGATCACAGTTTTAAAAGCCCAACAGCAGCCCCAAAGATACTTGGGTGATGGTTAAACCTAAACTTTTACATACTTTGTAAGAGAGTTTAAGTTCACTGTGAAGAGCTGAGGTAACAGTAATCCTAGGGTGCTGTCAATGTTAATTCATAATTCAAAACTAAATGTCAAAAGAAACCAAGACTTATTTGGAAAGGATGAATCACTGAGTAGTATTTGCATTAATTATAAAAGCAGGTTTTATTTCAAAAATTTGAGCTTACAACAAGCCCTTGGAAATGAAGGACTAGGAAAGGCCAGGGAAAGCCCCTTCTGCCCCCCTGCTCCCCAGCCCTTCCTCTCACTTTTCCTTTGCTCAGTTCTGTGCTTTTGAGGAAGGACCTTGAAACAGAAAGGGAGGTACTGGGCTGACTGCTGAGAAGACACTGCTGAACTCTGCATCTCCCTCCCCAACGGTGAGGTTTGAAGAAAAATTTTCACACCACGGAAAGAAAAATAGAAAATGTAGCTGCCTGGCAACAAATAAAACATCTTCTCCCGTGACTTGCTTGTATTTCCCAGGTGAGAAGCAGCATGTTATAACTAAGCTCTGAACATGGGGTGAGTTCTACGTGGAATGCCTAATGAGTCATTTTCTGCACATATGTGACAACCCCACGTCTGACATCTAAGGCCAGCGGAAGGAAGTCTTAGTGGAGGCAGCAAGACCAAGGCCACAGGGTTGGACCATTAAGGATAGAGTTGGAGGCACTTTCATCCTTGTAACCGGCGGGCACTCCCCGGACTGCGGGACTCGGGCACAGAGCCCATGCCATCTTGAAGGGGAGAGTGGCCTCTTCTAGGAACTCATCAGGACCACCACCCAGACAAGCCTGGGACACTGCCCGCGACCCAGCAGCCACTCCAGCCAAAATCCTGCTGCCTCACGCACAGGCCCACGGACCCTGGGACTTCCACCTCCAAAGGCGCACCACTTCCACAGCAGTAAGTGCAGCTCCCCCTTCCCCAGTGGCAGACCTTGAGGGCATCACATTCGAGCCGGTTCAACACCTGTGTTTCCAGCGTGCAGACTTCCAGGGCACACCACTCCATAGGCAGCTTTTGGATGTTGCTGCGAACCCCTGCTGGGTGTGATTTTGAACAGACAAGGGCTCACTGCCCCACAGTAGAAATTCTGAATTCCCTCTTCCTGAATAACTGCCCACAGACAACCCAGCTACGCATCTTTTGCGCCAGGACCCCTCAGAGTGCGTCAGAGCTCTGCACCAGCAAACTCACCACCACAGTCGTGCATTTCCAAGGAGCAGGCACCCAGAGCCCATCTATCCACAGGGTGCTCGGGAGCCACTGTGAGCCCCCACTAGGTGCGATCTTGGACAAACAGGGACGCACTCCCCCGGCAGTAGAAATTCTGAATTCACTCACCCTGGATACCTGCCCACAGACACCTCAATTACGTGCCAGGGCCCTTCAGAGTGCTTCAGTATTCTATGCTGGCAAACGCACCCCTGGTGCCCCTGTGAGCTGCCACTGGGAGCGCGCACCTATCCACCACAGGTGCAGCAGCAAAAACTGAGTCTGCCCACCTCTCAGCTGCAAAACTCTGGACACTACAGTCCCATGCTTTTCCATGCCACTGTGAGTCCCTGCTGGGCATGTGTGACTTCAACCAAGGGCGTAAGTCAGCAAAAATTGGGACACCCTCCCTCCACGGCTGCTGCTGACTTCTAGACACTGCAGTTGCGCATTTCCAGCTCACAGGCCTACATCAAGAGAACCCAAATAGCTCAAGTAGGGAGCTACGCTAGATTACCAAGCCCAGGAGACCTGAGAGATCACACCAGTAGCACCATCCCCAAAAGAACCTGGGTAGCAAAACAATCGGATCTACAATTAAAACATTACAGCAAAACATGGGAAGGCAAAAAAGCAATCCACAAAGGAAAGAAAAACAGGAATCACCAGAAAGGGAGTTAAATGAAACTGAGGCTAGCAACATATCAGAGAAAGAATTCAGACTAATGGTTATGAGGATGCTCAAATAGCTAGATGACAAATACACACAACTCAATGACAAATACACACAACTCAATGAGGATTATAAGGAGCTGAATGAGAATATCACCAACATGAAAAGGAACCAAGAGGAGATGAAGAATGACATAGTTGCAATAAACAACACAATGGAAGGCTTAAACAGTTGACTACAAGAGGCTGAGGACTGCATCAGCGAATTAGAAGACAAGGTAGGAAAAAACACACAAACACAGCAGCAACTGGAAAGATTTAAAAAGCAAGAGGAGAGCCTAAGGGAGCTTTGGGACAACACAAAACGAAGCAATATTTGCATAATAGGGGTACCGGAAGGAGAGGAAGAGAAGCGTGGAATAGAAAACCTGTTTGAAGAAATAATGACAGAAAACTTCCTTCATATTGGCAAGAAAAATACTATGCAAGTCCAAGAAGCACATAGAGCCCCAAACAAAATGAACCCAAAAAGACCGACACCAAGACACATCATAATTAAATTGGCAAACACCAACGACAAAGTAAGAATCTTAAAGGCTGCTAGAGGGAGACAGAAAATTACTTACAAGGGAGCTCCTATTAGAATATTAACTGATTTTTCAACAGAAACACACCAGCCCAGAAGGGAATGAAATGAAATATACAAAGTGATGCAAAGCAAGGGAATGAATCCAAGAATACTATACCCAGCAAGGCTATCGTTCAAAATTAAAGGTGGAATCAGTAGCTTCACAGACAAAAAAGGGCTAAGAGAGCTTATTACTACCAAGCCAGCAATGCAAGAAATGCTAAAGGGACTTCTATAAAAAGAAGAAACAGAAAGGTAAGAAGAAACACAAACATTAAGAATAAAAATGACAACAAACAAGTACTTAGCAATAATAACATTAAATGTAAATGGATTAAATGCACCAATCAAAAGACATATGGTAGCTGAATGGATAAGAAAACATGACCCATATATTTGCTGTCTGCAAGAGACCCACCTCAGAACCAAGGATTCACACAGACTGAGAGTGAAGGAATGGAAAAAAATGTTTCAGGCAAATGGAACTGAGAAAAAAGCTGGGGTTACGATACTTATATCTGACAAAATAGACCTCAAAGTAAAGGCCATAACAAGAGATAAGGAAGGCCACTACATAATACTAAAGGGAGCAATTCAACAAGAAGATATAACTCTGGTAAACATATATGCACCCAATACAGGAGCACCCAAATACATAACACAACTTCTGGAAGATATCAAGGGAGAGATCGATAGCAATACAATCATAGCAGGGGACTTTAATACCCCATTGACACCACTGGATAAATCCTCTAAACAAAAAATCAGCAAAGAAACAGCAATCCTAAATGACTCACTAGATCAGATAGACTTAATTGACATCTTCAGAATATTTCACCCCAAAGCTACAGAATATACATTCTTCTCCAGTGCACATGGGACATTTTCAAAGACAGGCCACAAATTAGGACACAGACAAAGTCTCTTCAAATTCAAGAGTATAGAAATCATAATAAGCATCTTCTCAGATCACAATGGCATAAAACTAGAAATCAACTACAATAAAAACAATGAAAAAAATCAAACACTTGGAGGCTAAATAGCATGCTATTAAATAATGACTGGGTTACCAGAGAGATCAAAGAAGAAATAAAAAGCATCTTGGAAACAAATGACTATGAACACACAATAATCCAAAATCTATGGAACACAATGAAAGCAGTCCTGAGAGAGAAGTTCATAGCTTTACAGGCCTACCTCAAAAAAACAAGAAAAACAGGTAATAAATGATCTAACCTTGCAACTTAAAGAATTAGAAAGAGAGCAACTGGATTTTTCCAAAAGCCCACAGTATCCAGAAGGAAGGAAATGATAAAGATTAGAGCAGAAATAAACAACATAGGCCAAAAAATACAATACAAAAGATCAATGAAACCAAGAGCTGGTTCTTTGAAAGGAAAAACAAGATTGATGAACCTCTTGCCAGGCTCACCAAGAAACAAAGAGAGAGGACCCAAATAAACAAAATCAGAAATGAAAGAGGTGAAGTAATAACTGACCCTATTGATATACAAAGGATTGTAAAAAAAAAAAAATACTATGAACAACTCTACTCCAAAAAAACTGGACAACCTCAACGAAATGGACACATTCCTAGAAAAATACAAGTATCCAAAACTCAATCAGAAAGAATCAAAAAACCTGAATAGGCCGATAACTACTGATGAAATTGAAACAGTAATCAAAAAGCTTCCAGCAAACAAAAGCCCTGGACCAAATGGCTTCACAGGGGAGTTTTACCGGACATTCAAAGAAGAACTAAAGCCAATCCTTCTCAGACTATTCCAAAAAATTCAAGAGGCAGGCACACTTCCAGTGTTTCATCCTACTTAAACCTTCATTGTCTCACCTCTGAATGACAAAAATAACCTCCCTACTGTTCTCCCTTACTGTGGTGTTACTTTTTCCTTAGAATTATTTTAATTGCCATATTACTTACAAGATAATCAAAAGCCCAAAACCACTCAGCATATTAATTACTATATTAAATCATATAATAAGCATCTACTATAATTATATACTAACCAAACCCTCTACTATAAGCAGACTGGTTATTCAAAAATACCTTGGTCATTTCCATCTTGTATATTTGTTGAAAGTATGTCCTACATTCTGAAATGCCAAATTTCCTACTTAAATACTACTGGTTCCTCAAGCCTCTGCTCAAATCCGACCTCTGCCAAGAAACCTATATTTCCCCTGTAACCTATAGCTCTGTAGTCCACATAAGGGCTATCACATTTAAGTATATTGGTAATTTTACAGTTGACAAGATACTGTTTTACAGAAATTTAACTTTATCTCTATATTTACATCTTCTTAAGTGTATATAAATGTCTAAGAGTAGACATGATGGTTTCTTTTTTTGTATTTCCAAATCAGTAAACATTAAGTACTTTTTAAAAAGTTGTTGCTTGATTAATTTTATTTTTTAAATTGTTTTAAATTTATTTTGGAGAGGAAGAGAGAGAGACACACTGATTTGTTGTTCCACTTATTTATGCATTCACTGGTTGCTTCTTGTATGTGACCTAATTAGAGATTAAGCCCACAACCTTGCCGTATTGGGACAGTGCTCTAACCAACTGAGCAATCCAGCCAAGGCAACATTAAGTACTTTTTAATTAACATTGCATTAATAACAAGAAATACTACAACTTCATATTTGTCAAAATGTGAACTTCTGGTTTTAGTCATGACAGAGTAACAGTTAATGAACTTGCCTTTTAGCCATACTCAACCGTAAAACTATACAAAATAATTGAAGCAATAATCTACAACAGAGGACAAAAACAGCATAGGGCTGAACACCATAAGAGCATGGAAACACTTGAGGTGAGCTCCAAATCCACTTTTGATTGACAGCATGTTCCAAACCATGACACAAGGAAGTAGAGCACCAAGAGAGAAACAATCTCACCAGGCAGAGTATCAGAAAGGTGGGGTTCACATAGAAAAAGAGGCTTAGAAATTTGCAGGGGGAAACCTCTAGTCCTTAGCCAAATATTAAGCCATGCTTGTGTAGGTCAAGACTCTGCAAAGCCTACTAGAGAACAAATTCTTGGGATCTAAGAGCTGAATAAAAAATCCAGAAGTTCCTGGAACTTCTGAGAGACACTGAAGTTGCAATTATCCAAGGTGAAGAGACATAAATGAACAGCCTGAGCATTCAGTTGTGATTCCAGAAGGACCATGCAATGGGATTAAGGGATATACCCTATAATAAGGGGCACTCTAAATCCATTTCAATAAAACCAGGTGATTCACCAGCAATGTTTTTGCTTGTTACAAGAAAACTCAAATAATGAACTTATAGAGAGATTCAAAAAGCAATCACATTTACCATCGTACCAAAAAAATTAAGATACCTAGGAATAAACTTAACTAAGGAGGTAAAAGACCTATACACGGAAAACTACAGGACACTGAAAAAAGAGATAGAGGAAGACATAAACAGATGAAAGAACATACCATGTCCATGGATTGGTAGAATCAACATCATCAAAATGTCCATACTACCCAAAGTAATCTACAGATTCATTGCACTCCCCATTAAAATACCAATGGCATATTTTACAGATCTAGAATGAACTTTCCAAAAATTCATCTGGAATAAAAAAAGACCCCGAATAGATGCAGTGACCTTGAGAAAGAAGACAAAGTAGGAGGGATCTCAATACCAGATATCAAGCTGTATTACAAAGCCACTCTTCTCAATACTGCCTGGTGCTGGCACAAGAACAGACATATAGATAAATAGAATAGAACAGAGAACCCAGAAATCGACCCAAACCACTATGCTCAATTAATATTTGAAAAAGGAGGCAAGAATATACAATGGAGTCAAGACAGCCTCTTCAATAAATGGTGTTGGGAAAATTGGACAGATGCATGCAAGAAAATGAAACTAGACCATCAACTTACACCATACACAAAAATAAACTCAAAATGGATAAAGGACTTAAATATAAGATAAGTACTTAAAAAAATACTAGAGGAATCCACAGGCAGCAAAATCTCAGACATATGCCAAAGCAGTTTCTTCACTGATACTGCTCCTAGGGCAATGGAAACTAAAGAGAAAATAAACAAATGGGACTACATCAAAATAAAAAGCTTCTGCACAGCAAAAGAAACCATCAACAAAACAAGAAGAAAGCCCACTGCTTGGGAGAACATATTTGCCAATATTATCACCAATAAGGGTTTAATCTCCAACATTTACAGGGAACTCATGCAACTTAACAAAAGGAAGATTAACAACCCAATCAAAAAATGGGCAACGGACCTAAATAGATACTTTTCGAAAGAGGACATACAGAAGGCCGGAAGACATATGAAAACATGCTCAAAGTCACTAGTCATCCTAGAGATGCGAATCAAAATGACCATGAGGTACCACCTCACACCTGTCAGAATGGCTATCATCAACAAATCAACAAATGACAAGTGCTGGCGAGGATGGGGAGAAAAAGAAACCCTCGTGCACTGCTGGTGGGAATGCAGACTGGTGCAGCCACTGTGGAGAACAGTATGGAATTTCTTCAAAAAACTAAAAATGGAACTCCCATTTGACCCAGTGATCTGACTTCTAGGAATATATCCCAAGAAACTAGAAACACCAATTAGAAAGGATATATGCACCCCTATGTTCATAGCAGCACAATTCACCATAGCTAAGATTTGGAAACAGCCTAAGTGCCCATCAGTAGATGAGTGGATTAAAAAAACTGTGTTACATCTACACAGTGGAATACCACGCTGCAGTAAAAAAGTTCTTACCATTTGCAACAGCATGGATGGAACTGGAGAGCATTATGCTAAGTGAAATAAGCCAGTCAGAAAAAGATCAATATCACATGATCTCACTCATTTATGGAATATAATGAACAACATAAACTGATGAACAAAAACAGATCTAGAGACAGAGAAGCATCGATCAGACCGTCAAACCTCAGAGGGAAGGTAGGGGAGGGTGGGGGTAAAGGGGAGAGATTAACCAAAGGACTTATATGTATGCTTATAGGCCTAACCAATGGACACAGACAACAGGGAGGTGAGGGCATGAGTGGGGGGGGGGGGATAATGTGGGGATAAGGACACATATGTATTAACTTAATCAATAAAGAAATTAAAAATACATATTAAAAAAATAAAAAGCAATTTGGTTCCATTTAAATGCTTTTAACTTGAGATACTTCTGCCAGTGCTGAGAGTTTGTGGTAATTCTGATTGCAGGAAGGCAGTTGAGCCATGACCTACCATTTCCTAGCATCAAATGCAATGCCATAAAGTCAGCAATGAGTCTGTCTCATGCCGTCCCATGTGCTTTTGCACAATGGTCAGCCCTCATGCCCCACAATCAAGCACTTGAGAGCTTCAGATCAGGCTGTGTGTGAGGATACAGCAGACTTGCATCCGAGGGAAGAGACCAGATTGCAAGCCATAGCAAGTTAGTGTGCTAATCCCCCATACCAACCATGTATGCCAAATTAACCCAAAGAAATCTGTATTTCAGTAGAGATGACTCCTGCCTACTGTGTGGGTTTCTACGGCTGGCTCTTTTACTAGGTATTTAGGTAGAGATTCTGAATGTTTCCCTTGTAGTGCCAAGTTTTTGATAGAAAAACAAAACAAAAAGGAAGATTGGATGTAGGGTCAGACCTGGATAAAAACACCAACTCAAAATATATCAGCCACATCACCTTAGGAAGGGATCTAACCCAATAGTCTTCAAAGTATGCTTCAAGATCACACTGATGGCTAATGGAATACATGCTTATGTATTCTTTGTTTAAAAATGTTTATTGAACTCAGCTGGCATGGCTCAGTGGTTGAGCATTGACCTATAAATCAGGAGGTCACGGTTCAATTCCCAGGCAGGACACATGCCTGGGTTGTGGGCTTAATCCCCAGGGGTGGGGTGTGCAGGAGGCAGCCGATCAATGATTCTCTCTCATCATTGATGTTTCTCTCTCTCTCCCTCTCCTTTCCTCTCTGAAATCAATAAAAATATATTTTTAAGAAATGTTTATTGAATTTATTGGGATGACATTAAAAAAAACTCAATACTTTTTAAAAAAGGCAAAAATCTATACTCTGTATAATGCACAATAAAAAAAATATCAAAACATGCAGAGAGGTAGAAAAATATGACTCAAAAAATGACCAAATGCTAAAATTAGCAACCAATGACTTTATTTTAAAAATATTTTTATTATTTTTTAGGGAGAGAAGAAGGGAGAGGGAGAGAGAGAAACATAAATATGAGGGCAAAGCATTGACTGGCTGCCTCCTGCACACCCCCTACTGGGGATTGAGCCCACAGCCCAGGCAAGTACCCCGACTGGGAATTGAACCAACAATCTTCTGATACATGGGATGACGCCCAATCAACTGAGCCACACTGGTCAAGGCACAACCAATGACTTTAAAATTACTAATAGCAATAAGTTTGAGAATGTAAAGGAAAAAATGGACATAATGAATGAACAGATAGGAAATCTCAGCAGAGAAATTAAAACTCTTAAAAAATAAAAAGATCCAATGAAAAATTCTAGACCAAAATGAAATTTCACTAAGTGGACTTATCAGCATATTGAACACTGTAGAATAAAGGATCAATAAACTTGAAGAATGACCAATAAAATGTATCCAAACTGAAGCATGGAGAAAAAAGGAAGAAAGAATTAAACCCCTTCAGTGACCTATGAGACAATATCAAGTGGCCTGCAAATTAGAGTCCTACAAAGAGAGAGGAGACAAATACTGAAGAAATAATCATCAGAAATTTTCCAAATTTGATTTTTTAAAAATCAAACCACAAATACAAGAATCTCAAAGATCCCCATGTTGGATAAAGACAAATAAAACCATGCTTGGTCCATTATAGCCAAACTGTTAAAAACTAATGCTAAAGAAAAAAAATCCTAAAAGCATCAAGGGATAGGGGGAATTAAGATAATTATAATGGCTGACTTCTCATTGGAAACAATAATGAAAGTGCTGAAAGGAATAAAAAAGATCAGTGTATGATTTTATATTATATTTGGAAAAAATGTCCTTTAAAATTAAAGGTTAAATTAACATTTGTCAAATAACCACGAGCTGAGAGAATTCGCCATTAGCAGGTCTGCTAAAACACATGTTAAAAAGAAAGTTCTTCATGCTAAAAGGACATGATACCAGATAGAAACTTGGACCTACATGAAAGAATGAAAAATGCCAAAGATAATGATATATGTAGGTGAGTATAACACTTTTTTTTTCTTGTTTGCTACCAAAAAAGTACAATCTATTTGGGGGTTTATAAGATATACATCAGTAAAATGTATAATAAACAGCACATTGGAAGGGAAGAAGACAAATGCAAGCATAGCACTGTCAAGTTCTTATATTACACCAGAGGCCTGGTGCACCGAGAGTTCCTTATATTTATCACACTGGTAATCAAAAATTGTCTTTGTAATTTCTCACATGCATTTTTCTTAGGTTGATCTATCTACCTCAAAATGGTAAGAAAATCTGAAATCTTCCAAATAACACTATTATATCAAAGAAACAATTTTTGCAGGTAGATACTCATTTAATCCAACTCTCCCTTTTTTTTTAACTTTTTATTTGCACAGCATCCAGTAAGTTTGCTGAAATGAATATGTAAATAGACAAAACAGCAATAGACTGTGCAAATAAAAACTAAGACAAAGTCCCTGCCCTTGAACATATTTTCTGTCTGGATTGCATAAGAAGTCAAGAGAACACGGATTGGGGGCACACAATTCGTTAAGAGTCGGCAGGGAGAATGAATAGAGGAGAGAGCAAGAGTGATGCCTGAACCACGCCTGAAGATTGTGCAGTTAGCACTATGGCTAAGAAAGAAGCGCGTATGCAGAGGCATTCAAAGTGAGAAAACATGGCGGACAAGGAACTGAAAATTGATGTGGATAGTATGAGAAGGAGGGGGATGGGCGAGGAGCAAGGGTGGGAGGTGAGGTGTGCAGCAATCAGCTTGCGAAGGTAACGAAGAACCATTTCAGAAATATAAAGATCCTGACATGATCAGACTTGGCACTTTAGAAATTTGACCCTTATGCTGGAATAAAGGATGGAATAGAAGTAGGAGATAATGTATTAGGAGACAGTGCAAAAATAGAACTAGAAATTCAATGAGGAAGAAATGAATTCTGGAGATGGGGAGGCGGCTGAGTTGCCAGAACTTGGGGCTTGACTGGAGGAGATCAGTGAGTCTGCATGAAGAACAGGTAAACCTACTGAATGGACCACAGTGGCTAACGACTGCATCCCCTAGTGTGCTGGGGGACCACCTTGGTGTGGGGATGATTAATTGGACATTGGCATACTGATGTGGATATGTATGTGACAGGTAAGTGCCTCAGCAATAGAAGTATCGTTTTCTGTGGCTTGCCCTAAATGACTGGGCTCCTTCAATAAACATAGCACAACTGCCCCCCCCCCCCAACCAATCATCCATTTATTTCAACATAGAATTAAACTACCTCTCTAAACAGCATGGACTATTCTAATAGACTTTTAAGAGAAAAGGAATACTTTCCCTGCCCATCATGACAAAGAACTTCAGGGTAAATGACCAATAAGGTAATGTTTTAAAATAGTTAGGAAATACTAAAATATTCTAAGGTGTGGTTGTTAAATTTAGTTAAATGTCTAAAACAGGAAGTTGGGTAAACACATGGAGAGAAAACAAAGATATTATTTCAAATGAATGTTATGATTTGCATGAGAGCAAGGAAGTATACTTAATTGTTGTCACATACCATGATTCTGATTTCAATTTACCAGGTCTTCTGAGGTTTGCTTAACCACTTCTAAAGTGTTCCCAGAATGTGGGGGAAATGACCATTGTTTTCAATTAATTAAAAATAGGATAATTCACAGTGAAATGTCTGTACAAACTTTTTTTTCAAGGGCAATCTCTGCTTCTTTCATTATGATCCTCCCATTCTCATCCATGATATACAGAATTTACCCTTTTCTCTGAATTCTGATTCACTTTCTATATTATTTTCCTTTTCACATTCGAGTCAATAGTAAATTTCAAGATCCAATTTTACAGAGAACTTTCCCCCTAAACTTTTATCTGTGCTTTCATTATCTTTTGTTTTGGCCAAATTTTTCAAGACTCATAGGTTTGAAACACACACACACATAACACTTAACTTATATACGTTACTATATATTAGCATGAAAAATAAATGAACTAAAAGAACATAGTATAGGACTTGCTATATTTTTGGCTCATTTTAATCCATCTCCAACATAGAGTATTTTCCCATACCGTCTTGGTTGGCTTGAAATTATGTGAGCACATTTCGGAAAACTATCTTTTCTACTTTCCAGATATTTTATATTCAGTTTTAATTTTACATAAACCAGTGGTTTTGTGTATTCCCTTAAGTACTTTCCTAAAATCCAATAGAACTATAATACATATGTTTAATTTATATTGTTTACCTTATTCATGTTTCTTCTTTTCTACTTTGAATTTCCTCTATATGAACAGCCAACCATACTCTTCCCACCCTTTCACATCGTCATTTTAATTGCATAAGTCATACAGGTGTTTGTATTATATAGATAGCATTACATTAGATGCCGTAAATTGTAAGGAACTCTTTAACTTTTATCTCACCACCACACCTAGCCTACATTTAAAAGAAAAAGACACAAGTGTATACATCAAGTCTTAATGATCAAACACCAATAAATGGTTAAATCCTGGAAAATAAACTTATACCTAAGTTAAGAACTGGCAGACAAGGAAGTTCTTCAAATATCAATAAGACATGAGTCAAGATTTCATGTTAAAACACTTAAAAAATAGTCATTCCCTCCATTCCTAATATACTTGTCTTGGAAGGCATATTTTCTAAGACAATTAAGTAATTTATTTTCACTATTTAAATGGATTGCAGGTTTGGGCACAGAAACAATAGGTAAGTAGTTTGATAAGGAAGTCTGTCATAACTTTTAACTTTTTACTTTCATGTCTGATATATATTGGGATTTTTGGAGGTAATGAGGATAAATATATTATAGTATACTTCAATGTCCTGATATTGAAATATACTATAAAATATTTAATCCAAATGATAAACAGTAATAAAAACTTAAAAATAATTGCTATTTTGACAAACAAAATTCAGTATAGAAATCAAATTACATTTTAAATGTTAATTAAAAGGTGTGCTTAACTTTATGCAGTTTTATATTTTGAGCCTCATATATCAAAAGGCTAAAATCTAAGAAAAATCCAATAGCTTTATTTTCCACTATAAAATGTATGGCTAGTATGGTAAAGGTTAGGACAATGTTCTAACTTTGGGTGTTTGTTTACACTTCTGTTCATGCCACCCAGAGGCTGTCGATTGCACTGATTATGTACCACAACACAGCAAAATTTATTATTCCCTTGGCTCTTCTCATCGGGAAGCTACCGTCAGAATATTTGGAGTATTTTATTGCTTTAACAAGCACTGCTGTCATTCACTTTCAAAGTACTTTTTAATAATGACATCTTTACAGTGTAGTTGTTATATAAGTAAACATTTAGTTTCTTCCGCAGTTTGTTGACAACAAAAATCATTATACATCTATGTATTTATAAACAGTTTTTAAAATTAACTTTTTAAACGTGACTGTAGGTTTAGCAGTGATTGGAAGAGAGGCCAGGGTCAGAACCAGAATGAGGTGGGCAGCAAAGCAAAGTGGACTGAAGTTGGCAGTTTTCCATGAAATGGTTCTTGCGCTCCCTGGGGGCACAATGACACCAGGATGGAGGGTGTTGGCACTGTGCTCTGTTCTAGTCTGGATAGTATATTTCATTTCATACACTGTGTCCACACAGAATAGATAGAGTCAGAGTTTCAAGGACAATTTTCTGAAAATGCTACAACTGAGAAATAACTTAAAAAACCAAAAACTGGTATGATGAGGCACAGGTTTTACAGTCACAAAATCATTAAAGTACAAAAGTGGAAAGTACAGTAAATCTTGCTGTCTGCTAGTTCCTGAGGTTTCCAGCTAATAACTCCCCTCCTACCCCAGTTTTTATATGTGATAAGTTTTTAATGCATATTTGTGTTTACATTTTGATTAATTTAGATAGCTTTAACAATTTTTGGATTACAAGGCAGTGCTTGTTACATTGTTTCCTTTCTTGGAGATACTAGTATTGAAATTACAATTTCAATGGAGCTCAGAGGAATTCTAGCCTAGCCAAAAAGTTACTTTTTTTTTAAACTTGTACAAGCACCTTTTACCATCTCAATTACTTTATTACCTTGTTTGATAAGTGTCTTTAAAACTTTGAAACTAAAAGCCATTTTTTCCAGTTCATAAACTCTTCTTTCAGAATAAAATGCTTCCCTTTTGGAAGGCCCTGGGTACTTCTGAATAAATTACTTGTTCTAGTAAACTTCAAGTGTCCTTTAAATAAGAAAAGAATATCTAGGAAGTAAGAACTAGTTTTTGGCTTCTTTCTTCTCAGAAGGCAAGGCAAAGTGGTATAATTCTTATTCCTTGCAGAAAACAGTTGCCCCTTTTTAAACAAACAAATCTAAACTTATGTCATTCCTTCATTCAACAAAAAGTTACTGATTGCTCAGTGTGTACCAACAAGCACAATGTTCAGTGTCAGATATTTGTCAGTATAGATGTGATCTTTTTAAAACTGGAACTACAGGATTTTTATTCTCTCAGGTAGCTCTTTTTCCTCTCCTTTTTATTATTTTTTTCATATTTGGGCTCTTAAAGAATAAGTTATATAGACTCTTTACAGTCTTCTTTAAAGCTCAATCAATCAGAATTGTTTCATAATTTAAAGAAATGGAATCTATGGATAGTTTAAATTTATTAATATCTGTTAAAAGTACAAATCATAATAAAGCTGGTTATAAGATTTTTGGCCTCCTGGTAAAATGTAAATGAAAATAAGCCAATTTGTAATGGGGAATTAAACCACCCATTTCATTATTCTAATTTCAAAGCAGGCAACAAATTAAAGCAGATAAAACTTGTTTTACTGATAATTAAATCTAATAATTACTACAGAAAATATGAGAAGAGAATGATTAATGATTTCTTTTTAAAGTTTAAAATATATTATTAATACTCTAAATAAAACAAATCTTTTCAACCATCATTTATATTCTTGAGGATTCTTATAATCTTTAAGAAATCACACCTTATATTACATACTTTGTGTAAAGCTGTTGGCTTTAAATTATTCATAGTGCAGCAATAAGATTTTATTTCACAATTTATTTTCTAAACCATTAGCTGATCTTCAAGGGTAGGTTTATCAATCACATTTGAAAATATTAAAGGTAGTTTGTTAATATGCACTCAGGAATACCTTCTTTAACACAGCAGAAACCAAAGGCATAAAGCAATTTCATTATGAAAAAAATACTACTACTTTAAAAAAAAAAACCTAACAGTGAGGCCCTGGACACTCATTAGTGAACTATCACAAAGATAAATGTCTTGGTTATGTACTCCAATTATTAACTCTACCAAATTAGCTGGTTTCAATTATTAATCTTTTTTTTATTACACACACACACACACACACACACACACACACACACACACACACACGCTTGCACAGTCAAGGAGCCAGGACCCTGCCACAAATCCAAACATTCCTCTCTGAGGTTGAATGCCTCTAGTTCTTCAAACCCTCAGGGTCTCCTACGGAGTGACAGGGTCAGCTCAAAGGGGTATATATGCTTCTGAGGATTTATCCGCTCACCTCTAAGAACACTATAGTGAGTTCAGTATTTATAGTGCAAATGAGATTAACTTCCAGAAAGCAGGGTAAACTGGCTGTGTGGTTTACTGGTCACCCAGAAAGTAGTTGTCAATTAACTCTAATCATGCATGTAGACACAGAAGACTTAAAAGTACCCTCCAGCACTGAATTCTATGCTTCCTTCTCTTCTTTCTTCTCTTCTTATAACATATAATAATCATGCCACCTTATAGGATTCATATTATAAACAGAAAACCAATCAAGCAAACAATACAACTTTCCTACTAAGTAAGGTAAACTAATGAGGAATTCTGTGTAGCCATTGATTCTGAGCCACTCCTGCTAATGTGATTCATGACCAACCTGTAGAAGGGCATGATCTCAATATTTACTCTATTGGTTAAACTACCTGCATTTCCAGAAACACTTCCTACTGCAGTCATCTCTATGCTCAGAACAGGGCATTTACCAATAAGCTCTGAAGAAGAAAACAGATGATATTTGACTATCAAAAATCCATATGGAAACTCAGACATTATTTTTTTAATGTATTGTTTTAAAATGTCAACTACTGTTCTTTCTTCTCCCAAGTTCAAACTAATTGAAGGTTATAAAGTAACCACTTCCCCCCAGAAGCCAGAACTTTCACCTCTTCTGAAGGGGGGGGGGGGGTCCTCTCATAAATTAGGTGAGAAGTAAGGTCTTGCTGATTGAACGAGAGTCCCAGATTCCTACAACCTCCCATTCCTTATCTACACCTCCTGTCTACCACAATGAGCTTATGAACTTGAGAGTCCCCTCAAGTCGAGTTAACTTACTGTAACTTACTTCGTCCATTCTCTGGAAGTCGAAAAGCAGGAGTGAAAACAACCTGAGTAAATATTAGTTTCTCAAACTAGCTTCAATTTGTTCCAAGGAATGTGACAAGATAAATATGAGGATCAACTAAATCTGAAGTTCTGCCCATTCCAGACTAACTGAGCTTTTACCAACTGCAACTCCGTCATCACAGAGGCTCTTGTCGAAGAGGTAGAAGAAGGAAGTACAAAGATCAAAGCAGTGCTTACAAAGGGGAACAACTGTTTTGGTATGTATACTCCACTGTTTACTAACTGGGCTTGAAAAACAGGGGCATTTAGACAACCCCGTTGAATGCCAACTGCAGAACATAAGCTAAAACCGGAATTACAAAATAAAAATGTTCAAATCGCCACCAACCCCTAAGCAGATGATCGTTTCTTCTTTAAAAAGTCTTGCAAACAGGTTCAATCTACACACCAGAAGTCTTCCCTGGTGTTCACATCTGTCCAGTGGGCTGTGGCCCAGGAAGATATTTTATATAAACAAGCCCCAGAGCAAATTGAGGAGCTGCAGGCCTATCAACAGGGATGAAGAATTTCAGGAGATTCCATTTGTTTTTCTCACTTTACCCATTTAATTACATAATAAATGCAAAAGGCTCCAAGACACAAATCTTCTTATTTCCTGGCTCCTCAAGTTCATAAGCCCCCAAAACTAGTTTGCTTTAAATCATTTACATCATTTACTGAGCACATACAAGAGTGAAAGGGTTGGCCTCTAGAAAGCACAATACTGAAATCAAGAAAACAACATACAGCAAAAGGAAGGGCTTTCTGTTAACCAAGTGTCCTTTTTTAAAGTCTGAACAAACATTAGTGCAACTTAAAGTACTAAAGAACATTCAATGAAGGTATTTTGCTAGAAAAATAAGCACTGAAAACATCTGGATCCCAAGTTTTTAAGTGTTTACCAAAGATCACCAGTTTGTAGCAGGACATTTGTATGCCCGAGCTATTAAGTGTTTCAGTAATATCAGTCATTTTCTTAGATCATGGGCTTCCTAACAAAACCCTTAAGTTAAATATACCTATTTAATAAGCTGCAATGTGGAAAAACCCTACTTAACAAGCCCATGAAAACATCTCAAATCTTGACAGTCAGATCCTGTATCATTAAGTCCCACTTAGGTTTCAGGATAGACCAATAACTCAGGGCAAACATCCCCACCGGCATTTGTTTTTGAAGTCCACGAGAAAACGTGCATTGAGGCAAGGCTTTGTTTCGATCATTTCGTGGTAGGGGTCATGCACAATACGTGGTGCCCCTGGCTCAAGGGTTTTACATAACCAGAGCGGCTAAAAAGTACTCTAAGTAGGTAATTTCTTTTCCCTCTTAAATGCCAGGCCCTGTAGGATCAGTATCAAGCCCTCCTTCTTTTGAAAGTGAATGTACAGGACCTATACTCGGTGAATCTATTATGTCCTGGGTGTGTGTGTGTGGGGGGGGGGGTGTAAGGGGGTGGGATTGGGGGACTTTTTTTCGAAGTAGGAGACGAAGGAATAAGACTGTCCCTTTCCATTTGGGGGAGCTGGGGAGGGCTTCCCCAGCCCTGGGGACTGCCTGCACTTCTGCTTTCATTTCATGGAACGCCCTTAGGCGAAATCTGGTTCAGCACTGCACCAACCACCATCCCCACTCTCTTCGGAGCCCCCGCGCACCCCAACCCCCAGGCCGTCCCCCGGCAGGGGTGGGGGTGGGAACTGGAAAAAAAGTTTGCGCGAGTTGCCCTCCGGGTCCCGCTCCCGCCCGGCGGAGGGAGGTGAAGAGAAAGGACAGCTGGGCAGCCGCGGCCTCGGTCGCCCGCCCCGCCGCGTCCGGATGAGCCTGGCCCTCGGCCGCCCATGCCAAGCGCCTCTCCACTCCTGTCAACCTCCTCCCACGGTGCTGCCCAGCAGTTAGCGCGGGAACGAGGAAGTCCGCGGGGCCGTGGGGTGCGGGGCGGAAGGTGGCGGGACTCGGGCCGCAGGTCCCGGCGGGGCCACTCTCGCCCGAATCTGCTTACCCTGGTGGCGCGGCGGCGCGCGGCCTCCCCGCGCCTGGGGCTCCCCTCCGGGCGGCGCGGGCCTGGGACCGGGAAGGCGGCGGCGGCGGGGCCGGAGCGGGGCCGGGTGCGGGCGGCTCGGGGCCAGGAAGACGGCGGCGCGCGGTCTCGCGGGGCCGGTCAGCGCCGCGCCATGTCGCAGCGCGGGCGGAGGGAGGCGCGGGGCGCGCGGTGGCCGGGCCGCGGCGGCGCCGCCTTCCCGGCCGCGGCGGCTCTGGCCTGGGCGGCGCGGGGCGCGGAGCGGGGCCGGGCGCGAGCCGAGGGCGGCGGCGGCGAGAGGCGCGAGGCCGGGCCGGGCAGGGGAAGCTGTCAGCGCGCCGCCGGGCGCTCCGGTGGCGAAACCTCCTCTTCCTGCCCCGGCCCGCGGCGCACTTCTCTGTCTTTCTCTCTTGCTCACTCTCTCACTTCCTGGCTGGAAATTCCCACTGACGTCGAGAGAGCAGACAGACGGACGGACACACGCGCGCACGCCGCGGGGGCGGGAGGTGGGGTCGCCGCCGGGGGTGGGGAAAGCCCGCGCTTCGGGGGCGCCCTGCGCCCCGGGCCCCGCGCCCAGCTGGGCTCCGCTACCCCCGGGCGCTGCGGGGAGGAGGCCGGGGAGCGCGCGGACGGCGGCCGGGACGCCAGGGGGCTCCGCGTAGCCCCGTGTCCCGGGCGGCGCTCCCGGAGCCCCGGGGGCAGGAGAGGACGGGGACGCCCCCTGAAGCGCCCGCGGGGTCAGGTCGTCCCGGGTTGCGGGCTGCGCGGAGGCGGCGGCGCGCGGCGCGGTCGGGAGACCCGGGGCCCCTGGGGAGGGGATGTTGGCTCGGCCTGGCGCCAGGCACGCCGTGTAGAAACATCAATCGCATCTCCGTGTTCCCTTTAAATTGTCTCAGTTGCACCCAGATCTTCACAGATGACACTGGAATGTCTGTATCATCTCTGACTTCTGTCCAGGGAAGTGTGAACATCTACTGGGTTTTGGGGAGGTCTTAACTCCTGGTTATGGCTTACGTCGAACTCTCGTAGGGCATTGTTAAGACCTTCATGAGAATTACTGTGGATAGAGGTACAGCGATGGTGGTAGCAATGGTTTTGGTCCACAGCTCATAAGGAAATATTCAATCCGCAGAAGAGAGCTTTTCTGTTTTTTGTTGTTATTGTTTTCATGTTTTTTGCTTTCTGGAAAGAGCACTACTAGAACCTGCAGACAGGTCTCCCAGTGTCCGCCAGCCACGCGATTTGAGCGTTTATACGTGCCAGGCTCTGTACTAGACTCGGGCTGGGGATACCTTGAGCTGATACTTTAAAGTTCATTATCTCACAACTGAGATCAGTGACATCTGCCGCTTTAACAGGAATCATGCAATCACCAGGCAATGTTGCTGTGGCATTGGATTTCCCCTAATAGTTTCGCCATATTCCTTTTATGCCACCTCCCTTCCCTGCCCCTATCCCTTCCCAACGTTATAAGAATCTTCTTGGTGGAGTGTTTGGCAGAGGAGTAGAGACATTTGATTGGATCTGCGGTGCGTCTCCGCAGTGACCTAGAGACCAAACAAAAATCTACTTTCAAGGGATTTGATTTACCTTCCAAGGGCTGTTTGAACAGCTGGAATTCAGATGATTTATAAAGACTGAAGACAATGTTCTTTAGAAATCCTGTGTTATTGTGTATGGGACATTGTTAGGAAATGTGCCAGTACTATATTTAAGTAGGTTAATATATACTTTATATAAAACGATTTTTGCTATTGACATGAGTGTAAACAACAAAGTATTAGGGGAGCGGTTTTATTTCTTTATGAACATTCACACTCCTCATCCAGGGATGGGGGAGTGAGTAGTCCTTTGCTGAAAGAATGGATAGACATTTGGGGGACAATAATTAAAGAGGGCTAATAATTGAAAAGAATTCAAATTCAAAATTATTCCATAGAATGGACTTAAAATTGAGGACCAGGTGTTAGGTAGGTGTGTTTAGTTTCCTAAGGGTCCCTTAAAAAACTACCACAAACTGGGTGGCTTAAACAATGGGAATTTATTCTCTCACAGTTCTGGAGACCAGAAGTCAGAAATCAAGATGTCAGCATAGCCATGCTCCCTCCGAAGTCTCTAGGCAAGAGTCCTTTCTTGTCTCTTCCTAGCTTTTGGTGGCTCCCAGCAATCCCTGGTGTTCCTAGGCTTTTAGCTGTGTAACTTCAATTTCTTTTCTTTTTCTTTTCTTTTTAAAGAACTTACTGGGTAAAACTGGTGAACAAAATTATACAGGTTTCAGGTGCACAATTCTAAAACCCATCATCTGTACCCTGTATTGTAATGTTCACCACTTTAGTCAAGTCTCCTGTCATCGCCATCTATCACCCCTGTCTCCTCCTCAAACTCCCCCCGCCACCAGCAATCACCACACTGCTGTGAGGGTCCCTGAATTTTCTCTCCTTTTTTCTTTTTTACTCAATACTTCCATCTCCCTACCCAATAGCACCCCCAGACACATTGTCATCCTGCTCTCTATCTATGGCTCTGTCTCTATTTTGCTTTTTAGTTCATTTTGTTTATTAGATTCCACATATGAGTGAAATCACATGGTACTTGTCTTTCTCTGACTGGCTTATTTCACTTAGCATAATGCCCCCGCCACCACCACCAGGTCCATCCATGCTATTGCAAAGGGTAAGAGTTCCTTCTGAAAAACAAATTTTTTTTAATTGATTTCAGAGAGGAGGGGAGATGGAGAGAGAGAGATAGAAACATCAATGATGAAAGAGAAACATTGATCAGCTGCCTCCTGAAACCACCCCTACTGGGGACCTAGCCCAAAACTTGAGCATATGCCGGGACCAGGAATCAAACCATGACCTGGGATATAGGTCGACACTCAACCACTGAGTCACACCAGCCGGCCAGGCAAGATTTCCTTCTTTTTTATAGACAGTAATATTCTATCGTGTAAATGTACCACAGCTTCTTGATCTACTCATCTAGTGATGGACACAGGCTGCTTCCAAATCTTGGCTATTGTAAATAATGCTGCAGTGAACACAGGGGTGCATATATTTTTTTGAATTAGTATTTTGGGTTTTTTGGGATAAATTCCCAAAATTTTTAATTTTTTGAGGTAACTCCATACTGCTTTCCACAGTGGTTGCATCAGACTGCACTCCTACCAACAGTGCATGAGAGTTCCCTTTTCTCCACAGCCTAACCAACATTTGTTGTTTGTTGATTATTGATGATAGCCATTTTGACAGGTGTGAGATGATATGTCATTGTAGTTTAATTTGCATTTCTCTGATGATTAGTGACATTGAGCATCTTTTCATATGTCTATTGGCCATCTGTATGTCCTCTTTGGAGAAGTGTCTTTTGGCCCATTTTTTAATTGGATTGTTTGTCATCCTGGTGTTCAGTTGTATAAGTTCTTTATAAATTTTGCATATTAAACCCTTATCAGATCTATCATTGGTGAATATGTCCTGCCATTCAGTTGGTTGTTTTTCATTTTGTCGATGGTTTCCTTTGCTGTGCAAAAACATTTTAGTTTTATGTAGTCCCATTTTCTTTGTTTTCTTTTTTTCCCTTTGACCTAGGAGAAATATCAGAAAAAATATTGCTACGAGAAATATCTGAGATTTTACTATGTTTTCTAGGATTTTTTATAATTTTGAGTCTTTAAGTCTTTAATCTATTTTGAGTTTATTCTTGTGTATTGTGTAAGTGGTCTAGTTTCAATTTTTTTCTATGTATCTGTCTGATAATACCAACACCAGTTATTAAATAGACTAAATGTACCCCTTTGTATGTTTTTGCCTCCTGTGTCAAATATTAATTGACTATAAAGGCTTGGGTTTGTTTCTGGGCTCTTTATTCTGTTTCATTGATCTATAGCTCAGTTTTTATGTCAGTACCATGCTGTTTTGATTACTATGGCCTTGTAGTATAGCTTGATATCAGGTAGCATGATTTATCCAAATTTGCATTTCTTTTTCAAGATTGTTGATGCTATTCTGAATCTTTTGTGTGTACATATAAATTTTTGGAATAAATTTGTTCCAGTTCTGTGAAATAACACCATTGGTATCTTGATAGGAATTGTGTTGAATCCATAGATTGCTTTGGGTAATATGGACATTTTAGTGTTGTTAATTCTTCCTATCCATAAACATGGTATATACTTTCTCCTACTTGCATCTTCTTCAGTTTTTTTCTTCAGTTTCTTATAGTTTTCTGAGTACAGATATTTTATATCCTGGGTTAAATTTGTTCCTAGGTATTTTTTTTTAATTCTTTATTGTTCAGATTATTACATTTGTTCCTCTTTTTTCCCCCCCATAACTCCCCTCCTCCCAGTTCCCACCCCACCCTCCGCCCTCACTCCCCACCCACTGTCCTCATCCATAGGTGCACGATTTTTGTCCAGTCTCTTCCCGCATCTCCCACACCCCTTTCCCCCCCAAGAATAGTCAGTCCATTCCCTTTCTATGTCCCTGATTCTATTATGATCACCAGATTTTTTATTCACTTGATTCTTAGATTCACTTGTTGATAGATGCATGTTTGTTGTTCATAATTTGTATCTTTACCTTTTTCTTCCTCTTCTTAAAGGATACCTTTCAGCATTTCATATAATCCTGGTTTGGTGGTGATGAACTCCTTTAGCTTTTCCTTATCTGTGAAGCTCTTTATCTGACCTTCAATTCTGAATGATAGCTTTGCTGGATAAAGTAATCTTGGTTGTAGGTTCTTGGTATTCATCACTTTGAATATTTCTTGCCACTCCCTTCTGGCCTGCAAAGTTTCTGTTGAGAAATCAGCTGACAGTCGTATGGGTATTCCCTTGTAGGTAACTGAGTTTCTTTCTCTTGCTGTTTTTAAGATTCTCTCTTTATCTTTTGCTCTTGGCATTTTAATTATGATGTGTCTTGGTGTGGTCCTCTTTGGATTCCTTTTGTTTGGGGTTCTCCATGCTTCTTGGACCTGTAAGTCCATTTCTTTCACCAGATGGGGGAAGTTTTCTGTCATTATTTCTTCAAATAGGTTTTCAATATCTTGCTCTCTCTCATCTTCTGGCACCCCTATAATTCTGATGTTGGTACGCTTGAAGCTGTCCCAGAGGCTCCTTACACTATCCTCGCATTTTTGGATTCTTTTTTCATTTTGCTTTTCCAGTTGGGTGTTTTTTGCTTCCTCTCATTTCAAATCATTGACTTGATTCTTGCACTCCTCTGGTTTGCTGTCGGGAGTCTGTATAATATTCGTTATTTCAGTCTGTGTATGCTTAATTTCTAGTTGGTTCCCCAATATAACATCGAGGGTCTCATTAGTTTTCTTGTAGATCTCATTAAGTTTATCGGCAGCTTCTAAACAGTTCTTGAGAGACCTTAAAAGTGTGGTTCTGAACTCTATATCTTCCATTGACAATTTTGTCCTGTTTCTTTGTCTCCGCATTTTGTTATGCTTCCTTGGTGGACCCCCTAGTGGTCTTTGTTCGCAGTCTTATAGTTAAATCTTGATTGTTGTAGCTAACTCCAGGGAGGGTTTGACCTCCAGGCCAAGTGGCTATGAGAATCAGCTGTGTCAGCAGTGAGAGAACTTCTGTCCTCTAAGGAGGTGCTAATCTAGCCTTTGCCTGAGGCTATCCGGCAAATACCTCTGTGCAGGGCTTGGGCAGGGTGGGTAGCACAGGATCAACAGGGTAGGTCAGAGAGAGCAGTTATGGCGGCTCTCAGTCCTGTCCCCAGGGGCTCTGCCTCTCTGAGTCCCAGCACCCGCTGCAAAGCTGGGAGAGAAAGCTGCACTCGCTCTGACCGAAGCCAGACAGTCCCGCTTCTCCCGTTTGAGTCTGGGTCCCTAAAGACTCGCCTGTATCTGGAGCTCAGAGTCTGCTACTCCCTCCTGATTGAAAACGCCAACCGCGCCCTCCGCCGCCAGCCCGCTCCGCGCACTCTGCACCTCAGAATTTGACTTCAGCACTGCGCCTCCTCTGAGTGTCCGTATGCGTTTCTCTTTCCTCCTAGTTGTAGGACTTCCACTTAGCCAGCATTCCTGTGGTTCTGGGTGATGTCCGTTCCGTGTTTTAGTTTCACTTTTGAAGTAGTTGTTCAAGGCAGCAAACTCCGGCGTTAACCTATGCCGCCATCTTGGTTCTCCCCTTGTTCCTAGGTATTTTATTCTTTTTGAAGTATCTGTGAATAGGACTGTGTTCTTAGTTTCCCTTTCTGATAGTTCATGATTGGTGTATAAAAATGAAACTGATTTCTGAGTATTTATTTTGTATCCTGCTATTTTACTGAATTCACTTATCAGTTCTAATAGTTTTTTTGGTGGAATCTTTAGGGTTCTCTATATACAATATCATGTCATCTGCAAATAATGAAAGTTTTTGTTCCTTTCTAATCAGAATGCCTTTTATTTGTACTTTTTGTCTGATTCTGTGGCTAGGACTTTCAGTACTATCCTATCTAATAATAGACAAACATGGTAATTAACTATACTTCTGGCACGCTTCCTGTTGGCTAATTGGGGTGATATGCAAATTAACTGCCAACCAAGATGGCAGCCGGCAGCCAGGCAGCTGAAGCGAACAGGAGGCTTGCTTGCTCCAGTGATGGAGGAAGCCAAGGTTCCCCGCCTGCCACTGCTGGCCTCTGAGCTGCACTCTAAGAAACAATGTTGCAATTATAGAAGCTAAACAAACCCCAGAAACCTGCTTTCAGCCAGCCGGGCCTCAGAGCTGGAGTTGCAGCAGTGTTTCAATTATAGAAGCCAAACAAACCGAGGTCTCAGAGCTGGAGCTGAGCCTCAAAGCTAAAGCCGCTCTCAGCTCCAGTGACAGCCATAGAAGGTAAATAAATCCCAGAATAAAAATTAAAAAAAAAAAGAAAAAGAAAAGAAGGAGAGGTTGGGAGTTTCAGTTACCCGCCAGCCTGAAAATGGCCCTCAGCCCCTCACCCAGACTGGCCAGGCACCCCAGTGGGGACCCCCACCCTGAAGGGGGTGTGACCAGCTGCAAACAGCCATCATCCCGTCATCCAGGCTGGCCAGGCACCCAAGCAGGACCCCCACCCTGATCCGGGACACCCTTCAGGGCAAACCAGCCAGCCCCCACCTGTGCACCAGGCCTCTATCCTATATAGTAAAAGGGTAATATGCAAACTGACCCTAACAGCAGAAGGACTTGGAATGACTGGTCACTATGACACACACTGACCACCAGGGGGCAGACGCTCAATGCAGGAGCTGCCCCCTGGTGGTCAGGGTGCTCTCACATGGGAGGAGCTCTGCTCAGCCACAAACCAGGCTGATGGCTGCCAGTACAGCGGTGGTGGTGGGAGCCTCTCCTGCCTCCTCAGCAGCGCTAAGGATGTCCAACTACAGTTTAGGCCTGCTCCCCGCTGGCAAGTGGACATCCCCCGAGGGCTGACGGGCTGCCAGAGGGATGTCTGATTGCCATCTTAGGCTCAATCCCCCTGGGAGCGGGCCTAAGCCAGCAGGTGGTCATCCCCTGAGGGGTCCCAGACTGCGAGAGGGCACAGGCCAGGATGAGGGACCCCCATCCCCCCCGAGTGCACAAAGTTTTGTGCACCGGGCCTCTAGTCCTATATAATAAAAGGGTAATTTGCAAGTTGACCCTAATCCTATCCTATATAATAAAAGGGTAATATGCAAATTGACCCTAATGGGGGAACGACTGGTTACTATGATGTGCACTGACCATCAGGGGGCAGACACTTAATGCAGCAGCTGCCCCCTGGTGGTCAGTGCCTCCCACAGGAGGAGCCCTGCTCAGTCACAAGCCAGGCTGATGGCTGCAAGCGCAGCAGTGGTGGCAGGAGCCTCTCCTGCCTCCTCAACAGTGCTAATGGATGTCCAACTCCCATTGGGAGTGGTCCTAAGCTGGCAGTTGGACATCACCCAAGGGCTCCCGGGCTGCCAGAGGGATGTCTGACTGACAACTTAGGCCAGATCCCCTGGGGAGTAGACCTAAGCCTGCAGGTGGACATCCCCCAAGGGGTCCCAGACTGTGAGAGGGCGCAGGCTGAACTTAGGAACTCCCCCGCCCTCCGAGTGCATGAATTTTCATGCACCGGGTCTCTAGTGTTAAATAAGATTGGTGAACATCCCTGTCTTGGTCCTGATCTTAAGGGAAATGCTTTTAGTTTTTGCCCATTGAGTATGATATTAGCTGTGGGTTTGTAATATATGGATGGCCTTTATTATGTGGAGGTATGTTCTTTCTATTCCCACCTTGCTAAGAATTTTTATCATAAATGGGTGCTTGATTTTGTTAAATGCTTTTTCTGCATCTACTGATATGATCATGTGGCTTTTATCCTTCATTTTGTTTATGTGGTGTATCACATTTATTGATTTGCAGATACTGTACCAACCTTGCATCCCTAGAATAAAACCCACTTGATCATGGTGTATGAACTTTTTATATTGCTGAATCCAGTTTGCTAATATTTTGTTGAGGACTTTAGCATCTATATTCATCAGGGATATTATTCTATACTTTTCTTTCTTTGTAGTGTCTTTATCTGTTTTTGAAATTAGGATAATGCTACCCTCCTAAAATAAGATTTGAAGTCTTTTCTCCTCTTGATTTTTTTGGAATAGTTTAAGAAGAATAGGTGTTAGTTCTTCTTTTAATATTTGGTAGAATTCCCCTGTGAAGATATCTAGTCTAGGATTTTTGTTTATTTGCAGTTTTTTTCATTACTACTTCCATTTTAGTAGTTCTAATCTGTCTACCCAGAATCTCTGATTCTTTCTGATTCTGTTTTGGAAGATTGCATGTTTCTAGGAATTTATCCATTTCTTCCAGATTTTCTAATTTGGTGGCATATAATTGTTCATGATATTTTCTTACAGTCCTTTGTGTTTCTGGGCAGTCAGTTGTTACTTCAGCTCTTTCATTTCTTATTTTATTTCTTTGGGTCTCTCTCTATTTTTATTGATGAGTTTCATTAAGGTTTGTCAATCTTGTTTATCTTTTTAAAAAACCAGCTCTTGGTTTCATTGATCTTTTGTATTTTTTTACTCTATTTTGTTTATTTCTTCTCTCATCTTTATTATTTCCTTCCTTATACTCACTTTGGGCTTTGTTTGTTGTTTCCTATTCTGTTCCTTTAGGTGTAAACCTAGATTGTTTATTTGAGATTTTCCTTGTTTCTTGAATAGACCTGTAATGCTATGAATTTCCCTCTTAGGTCAGCTTTTCCTGTGTCCCATAGATTTTGGGTTGTTATGTTCTCATTTTCATTTGTTTCAAGGTATTTTTTGATTTCTTCCTTAATCTCATTATTTACCCACTCATTGTTCAGTAACATGTTATTTAGCCTCCATGTCTTTGTGTGTTTTTCAGGTATTTTCCTCTTGTGATTAATTCCTAGTTTCATAGCATTATGGTCAGAGAAAATGCTTGATATGAGATCAGTCTTCTTACGTTTATTGAGACTTATTTTGTGTCCTAACATGTGGTCTATCCTAGGGATTTATTGCGACTTGTTTTGTGTAGTCTATGCACTTGAAAAGAATGTATATCCTGTGCTTTGGGGTGAAATGCTCTGAAGATATCAATTAAATCCATCTGATCTAATCTGCCATTTAAGGCCACTGTTTCCTCTTTGATTTTCTCTCTGGGAAATCTATCAATTGATATCAATCAGGTGTTAATATGCCCTACTATGACTGTATTACTGTCAATCTCTCCTTTTATGCCCATTAAGATTTGCTTTGTATATTTAGCCTTTCCTATGTTGGATGCATAAATGTTTATAAGGGCTGTATCCTCTTGTTGGATTGCTCCTTATATCATTATGTAGTGTCTGTCTTTGTCTGTTATTATAGCCTTTGTTTTAGTGTCTGTTTTGTCAGATATAAGTATTGCTACCCCAGTTTTTTTTCCTTTCCATTAGCATGAAATATCTTTTTCCAACACTTTATTTTTAGTCTGTGTGCATCTTTCATTTTGAAATGAGTCTTTTGCAGATAGCATACACAGGGTGCCCCCCCCCAATGTATATATACACTTTAACAGATGATAGTTGCTAAATGAAAATAAAATGTATTTTAATAAATACTGCCTTTATAATTATTCAAAGTGTATATATACATTTTTTGGACACCCTATATATGGTCTTGCTTTCTTATCCATTCAGCTATCCCATGTCGTTTGATTGGAGCATTTAAGCCATTTACTCTTAAAGTGATTATTGATAGGTACATATTTATTGCCATTTTATTCTTTTAGCTTCTGTTTTTTTTCTTCTTCTTCTTCTTCCTCCTCTCCTTCTCCTCCTTCTTCTTCTTCTTCCAGTAAGCCTTTTAACATTTCTTTTAATACTGATATGGTGGTAACAAACTTCTATAGCTTTTTCTTGTCTGGGAAGCTCTTTAGTTCTCCTTCAATTTTAAATGATAGCCTTGCTGGGTAAAGTAGTCTTGGTTGTAGGTTCTTGCTTTTTATCACATTGACTATTTCATGCAAATCCCTTTTGGCCTGAAATGTTTCTGTTGAGGAATCAGCTGACAGTCTTATGGGAGCTCCCTTGTAGGTAACTAACTGTGATTCTCTTGCTGCTTTTAAGGTTCTCTCTTTGTCTTTACCTTCGCAATTTTAATTATGTTGTGTCTTGGTGTAGGCTTCTTTGTGTCCGTTGTATTTGGGAATCTCTGTACTTCCTCCACTTGTGTGTTGTTACTTTTCCTTTACCAAGTAAGTAAAGTTTTTAGTCATTAGATCTTCAAATAAGTTCTCATTCCATTGCTCTCTCTTCTCCTTCTGGAACCCCTATAATGCAGATGTTGTTATGCTTCATGTTCTCCCAAAGTTCCCTTAAACTATCCTCATGTTTTCAAATAATTTTTTCTTTTTGCTGCTCTGATTTGGTTTGATTTTTCTACCTTTTCTTCCAAATCACTGGTCTGATCCACTGCTTCAACCAATCTAATGTTTATTCCTCCCAGTGTTATCTTTATTGTAGATATTGTACTCTTCATTTCTGATTGGTCCCTATGTAGTGCTCTGTATGAATTTTGTTTTTCTTTGCCTATCAAATAAGCATAACATTATAACTTGTATTATAAGCTGTATAATAACTTTAAATAATGTTTTACACTTTATATTTTGTATTACTGTGGTCTAAGTGTTTGCATCCCTCCCCCCCAAATTAATATACTGAATTCCTACTCCCTAACGTGATGGTATTAGGAAACAGGGCTTTGGGGAGGTGATTATTTCATGAAGGCTGAGCCCTCATAATTGGGATTAGTGCCCTTATAAAAGAGACTTAAGAGAGCCAGCACTTCCCTCTACCATATGAGGATACAATGAAAAGTCTGTAACCTGGAAGAGGGCTCTCACCAGACCATCCTGGCACCTGATCTCAGACTTTCAGATTCCAGAACAGTGAGAAATCAATTTCTGTTGTTTATAAGCCTCCAGGTCTGTGGTATTTTGTTATAGCAGCCCAAGTTAGCAGATTAAGGTATTATATATGCATATATTATTAACAACATATATGTTGTATGATGTATATATGTTACATTATAATAATCCTATCTCACAAAGTTGAGGCAAATGAGAGAAAGAATTTAAAAGGTCTATACAAATGTAAGCAGTTATTCTAAGAAAAAAACTTGAAATTAATTTCCTCATAGCTTTAAGGGACATAAATGCTTGCACGGTTGACCACTGAGATACACACTCATCCTTGTAGCATCTCTCCTTGCTAATAGTAGAGTATTTCATTACACCCCCATTATAAAGTGCTTGTCATATTTTGTCTCCTGCTTGCCGTTAGCAGTTTTTATTGAGGGAACACTCAGTTTAGCCTATATAAATAGTTACAAAAGAAAAGATTTAATCTCTATTCATAAGATCAAAGCCAGAAAGAATGACCCCTTATATAATATCCAGGACAAAAGCGACCTGTGCAACGGATCATAGCAGCAATAGTAAAACTAACAGAAGAGGACAAAGTAATCATGTTCTTCTTAAGATTACTCAGAGAATCCAGAACTTTATTCCTTTGGAAATGAACAACTGAGATGAGACATCACTGGTCTTATGCTGGTAGATACTAGCATCTTTTCTATCAGTTCCAATGAATATTTATGCCCTACCCTCCTGTCTTCAAAGAGTTCACAAAACACAAAGGAGGCATGTAATTCTGGTACTGGGCAGCATGCCTTCATGGAGGTTTAACTAAATGCTTAGGCATAAGTAGGGAGAGAGACCACAGTGCTTGCATTATGGCTGCTGGTGAGGCTTTCAGATTGTGTAATTAAGTGTTACTGTCAGATTTGAAGCCAGTGCCTGACTGTGCCCTCCACAGAAAAGAGTTCACTGCTGTTCTGTTGTTCATAAGCCAGAGTCTGTGTTATTCTGTTATAGCAGCCCTACATAGCTGTGTGACCCTGGACAAGGGACATAACTGTGCTGGCCTTCTTTTCCTCATATGTAAAATAGGATGCTAACTATGCCCACTTCATAGTGGAATTGTAAGAGTCAAATGAGATAATGTGCATGAAGTACTGACCAAGGTGCCAGATGCTCAGGAAACTCACATTTATGTTGCTTATTATTACTAAGACTGTTGTTTCTCTAAGGAAAAACATGATGGAGAAGATAGAGTTTTGTGGACGTTGAAATGGTAAATATAATATAATGGCAAATAATCAGAAGAAAGAAAATGACAGTTAAGGGGTAGTGAAAATTAAATACATGATGTCTGGGTTTAAAATGATTTATAACAAAAAGACTTAGTAAGTGAGTTGTATGTTGTAATTATTAATGTAAAAAAAAAATCTAGACCTTTTTTTGTTCAGACACTCGCCAGCCAACATTTTTTGCTCTAATATCACCCCTTTAAAGCACATTCATAACACTTGAAATATGTCCCATAAATAAAAAATGTTCAAAAAGACCAATTGTTCTTTTTTTAAACAAATGTAAACTAAGGGCCTGATGGAAAGAGGGTAAATACATATTGTTTCACCAAAGAATTGGCCATAAAAGCATATCCCATACATGGGGACATTCAGGAAGAAGAAGAGGGGATGGGAGAACCAGGATTTGATCTAAGTCAACTTGACACCTACATGCAGGAGGCTAAAATGCAGGTGCTTGGAGAGAAGTTGTGTTTTGTGGAAGGTATGAAAGTCCTGGAATTTATCCTTTACTTGGAAGCAGTAAAGAAAGTATGGAGTATCCATTGTTTTCCTCTTAATGGAAATCACAAAATAATATTCTTTTGCTGTGTCTAGACAATAATTGTCCTGGAATTTACCAACAATATAACTAAGCAAAACAAAACATTTTATAGCAAAATATATCCTAAATAAATTAACCACTCAGGTAAGAAAGAGTCAGTAGAACATGTTTACAGTTTATATATGCAGACTGAGTGAGAGTAAGGGTAAGAGATAACTAGCTCTGAGTTTTCTAATCGATGGATGTTTTTTAGAATGATAACATCATAACTGAGAAAGAATCTGTGGGAATATGATATATTCACCTTTTGACATGTGAAGTATGGCAGACTCAATGAGATGAAATGGCTCATGTTCAATTTGAAATTCAAGCTTGATGTTCAGAGAGACTTAAACCTGGAGATCTAAATTGAGAGAGAACTGCAAAGATGTGGTAGTTGTCATGAGGGTATTTCTAAAACGTTAGTGACCATGGTTTGGAAGAGAAGAGGACCAAGGACCGATCAACTTTATTTCTGGGATTGGTGTGTGTGTGTGTGTGTGTGTGTGTGTGTGTGTGTGTGTGTGTGTGTGTGTTGCGGGAGAGATGCTTAAAGGCTCCTGAGGTACCATCAAAGGCAGGAGGAAGGCTTGGAAAATCAGAGAAGAGAATTTGAGATGCTAGAGTGTGTTTGATGGTGCCAAATATGGCTAACGGTTTCTAAAAGGTGCAGATAAGAATAGACAGTTGAATTAGGGAATTATGAAATCCCAACCATAGCTGCAGGGGATGGTTGTGCAGCTAAGGAAAGAAGTCACTCTGCTCACCCTACTCATTCTGTCTGGAAGAAAAGGAAACTCTTCATTTTCAAAATGGCACTGATAGCAGTGGCTGTGGTCCTAGGTTGCTTTTTTGGAGTAGCTTCAATATAACGGTAAGAGTAAAAAACCAGATTGCAGGGGGCTGACAAATGAATGTGAAATGGAAAAGGAAAGGCAGCCAATTCCAAAGAATCTCACAGAAAGTTCAGAGTGAGAAGGGAGGAAGAGAAGCTGATGTGATTCTTCATTTATTTGGCTAACATTAATGGAATGCCAGGTGTAAAGGAAGTTTGAAAGGGTGGTGAAAGAGTTTAATGAGTTGATTGAATTAATAAGAGAAGGAGAATTATTAGTAAAGGAGCAAGGTGCCAGAAAAAAAGAGAAGTGGGATGTGTGGTGGTCACAGTCTAGTCCAATGATGACGAACCTATGACACGTGTGTCAGAGGTGACACGCAAACTCATTTTTTTGGTTGATTTTTCTTTGTTAAATGGCATTTAAATATATAAAATAAATATCAAAAATATAAGTCTTTGTTTTACTATGGTTGCAAATATAAAAAAATTTCTATATGTGACACGGCACCAGAGTTAAGTTAGGGTTTTTCAAAATGCTGACACGCCAAGCTCAAAAGGTTTGCCGTCACTGAGCTAGATGAAGGAAGTCTTCCTGTGTGAGAAGTGAGGAGGAAGAATGAAGAGAAGAAAAGCTCTAAGGAAGAGGAAATTCAGTTCTCATCATCAGCTGAAATGCACTAAACCAAAACTGATCATAACTGTTAGAGAGCGTATTAGTTTGGTAGGGCTGCCACCCCAACATACCATAGGCTGGATGGCTTAAACAATAGGAATTAATTTTTCTCATGATTGTGGGGGCTGTGAGTCTGCAGACAAGGTGTCTGCTGGGTTGATTCCTTCTGAGGCTTCTCTCCTTGGCTTGTGGGTAGTCGTCTCCTCCCTGTGTTTTCACATGGGTTCCTCAGCATGTCTGTGCTCTAATCTCCCCTTCTAAGGATATCGGCCAATGACTCTATGACTTCATTTTAATTTAATTATCTCTTTAAAGATCCTGTCTCCAAATATAGTCACATTCTGAGCTGCTGGGGTTAGAAATTCAACACGTGAATTTTGGGATGACACAATACAGCCCATAACAGGCATATCTTCTACTGATTTGCATGAAGACAGAGAGCAACTCATCCCACTTTACCCAAGACTCTCTCGATTTAGTACAGAAATCACTTTGTTCAGGAAACCCTCGGTCTTCAGTAAACCAGGGTGATTGGTTAGACCAGAGGAAGCCAACAAAATTGATTTGACTGAAATCAGACTGGTTAGTAGGCATCCCATTGAGACAGCTACCAATTACTTGATTTATGGAGGGGGTTTCTGTCTTTGGAAAGGTTCCATATATGGCTGTCAAAGCTATTTATAAGTGATGATCTGATATATATATCTAATCGCTGTTAAATGAAAATAAAATGTATTTTAACAAACATTGCCTTTATAATTATACTACACGCCCAGTGCACAAAATTCATGTATGGGTACGGTCCCTAGGCCTGGCCTATGATCAGGGCCGATAGGGACCTTTTTTCTCCCCACTGCTGGCTGCCAGCCAAGACCTGCCTTTGTTCTGCGCCACCCCTTGATGGCCAGTGCACATCATAGTGAGTGGTTGAACTCCTGGTCAGTCGAACTCCTGAAGGGACAATTTGCATATTAGCCTTTTATTATGTAGGATTCAAAATGTGTATACATTTTTTGGGACACACTGTATCTGTGTGTGTATACAATGAGAGAGAGAGAGAGAGAGAGAGAGAGAGAGAGAGAGAGAGAGGTGGGAAAAACTAAATATGCAGTTGTGAGTATGCAAAACACAGAGTTTGCCCTAGCTAGTTTGGCTCAGTGAATAGTGCGTTAGCGTGCAGACTGAAAGGTCCCAGGTTTGATTCCGGTCAAGGACATATGTCCGGGTTGCGGGCTCAATCCCCAGTAGGGGGTGTGCAGGAGGCAGCTGATCAATGGTTCTCATTATTAATGTTTCTGCTCTCCCTCTCCCTTCCTCTCTGAAATCAATAAAAATATATTTTAAAAAGCACAAAAAATGCAAAGTTTATTCTTTTATTATTATTTAATAATTTTTATTTATTTGTATTACAACAGTAAACCTACCTTTGCCCACCCTGTATCTATATGTATTTAATAGAATAAATATGCTTTTTCATACATATACCTCCTGACAAGCTTTTATTAGAAATCTGAAATAACTTGTTTTAATAATAATAACCATTTTAGCAGATCTCCATTCATCATATTGGCAGCAAGACTAAGAAAACTTTTTTGAGACTTTTTACAAATTTGAACAATGCTATTTGTTGACTATTACACTGTTTCAACAACTTTTTAAAACTTCAGTTTCAGCCGTAACCAGTTTGGCTCAGTGGATGGAGCGTCGGCCTGCGGACTCAAGGGTCCCAGGTTCGATTCCGGTCAAGGGCATGTACCTTGGTTGCGGGCACATCCCCAGTGGTGGGTGTGCAGGAGGCAGCTGATCGATGTTTCTCTCTCATCGATGTTTCTAACTCTCTATCCCTCTTCCTTCCTCTCTGTATAAAAAAATCAATAAAATATATTTTAAGAAAACCCACAAAACAAAAACAACAAAAAACTTCAGTTTCAGTATGGTTTAAAATTATACTCATTTCATGCAAAGAAATTGATTTAACTGCTCTTACAGTCTTAACAGCTAAACTTTTCTGACTGTGTGTGCGTGCACAGTTGCCGACAGATGTCATTAGATCTGCTGAGTTGAGTTGGTGTTTTATTTTGAATATAAAAATGAGAAAATTTCAAAACATAATGTCATAACATTTAAAAAGTAAAGCACATCAGAAGAAAGATTAATAAATAAAAACTAGCTGAATTTACTCTGAATCAATCAGAGTGTGGACAGAAAACAGATGGCATCCTCAACAGTCAGTAACGAGACTTTAATGAGGGAATTATTTAGGGGAGTGGGGCCAGCTTTGAGAGATGCCAATAAGGCATGCAAAGCATCTCAAGGATGGCAAGAGCAGGGAACCTTTACCACTCCCAGGCCTGAAGGGCCAAGGAGGGAGAATGGTGCCTAGAACCAAGAAAGAGCTCATAGCTGTCGGAGAAGAGTTTTAGAAAAGAGCTGGGCACTGCACTAGAGAAACTTACCATGGACAACTTTCCACATGGCAGGGAGGGAGCCAACGGAATATATTACCCAACCTCTCCCCGCACCATTCACATCTCCAGTGCTTCCCAGTAAGAGGACACAAATGGAAGCCAGAGGCACAAAGCAGAATGGAGAGAAGTGGGGAGTGGACCTGGAGGAGCAAATGCAGAGTATCCAGAAGAGAATGCTAATCCAAAATAACTATAATTTTTAAAAAAGAACTTAAGACTTAAGTGGTCAATTTATGTGGTGCATGTAGGCTCATTCTGTAGCTAATCATTCTTACAGGGGCAAAGAGAGGCTGTGGGGCATAGAATGGTGTAATGCCTAGAAACTTCATTACGAGTCACTTTTTTTTCCCATAGTGCATATTCAAGTATCAAATCTTACATTTGTGATTTTTTTTGTCATTTAGTTAATGCGCATCTATATTTTATTGCTGTTCTTAAGAAATTGTCTCATTGATTATGTAATTCGAGAGTTGGAGTTGCCTTTGTTTACATATTAAAGATTTCATCTGCTGTCTTTAATTTTCATTGTTGCTTTTAAGAAGTCAGCCTGAACTGGAGAGCATTATGCTAAGTGAAATAAGCCAGCCAATGAAGGAAAAGTACCACATGACCTCACTCATTCATGGATAATAAAGACCATTATAAACTTAGGAACAATAATAGATACAGAGGCAGAGCTGCCTCGAACAGACTGTCAAACTACAGCAGGAAGGCCGGGGAGGGTGGGAGGGCAGGAGGGAGGGGGGTAAGAGATCAATCGAAGGACTTGTATGCATGCATATAAGCATAACCAATGGACATAAGACACTGGGGGGTAGGGGAGGACGGGGGATTGTCAAGGGCGGGGGGAAGAAAATGACACATATGTAATACCCTTTGTAATACTTTAAGCAATAAAATTTAAAAAAAAAAAAGAAGAAGTCAGCCTGGACCACTCTAGTTGCTGCTTTTCTGATTTCTTTCTTATCCTGGTTTTCTTGTGATGAATGTAGATTTGCTCTATTTTTACATGCCCTAGTTGGAGTTTATTGTTTTTCTAATAGGGCTTCCTGAATCTCAGAATTTAAAACATTTCAACAATTCTGGAAAAACTCTGGTCCATTATCTTTTTCAATATTGCTTCTCCATTTTTTCTAGTCTCTTCTTCTGGAATTTTAATTAGGTAGTACTGGTTATTACTACTACTACGAATACAATACTTACTATTATAAAAGTTATTACTGTAACTTTTACGTCTCAACATTTCTTTGAATTGCATTCTGGATAATTTCTTTAAATTTATCTTCCAATTTACCAATTCTCTTTTCAGATTTACCTTCCAGTTCAACAATTCTTTCTTTAACTACATCTCATTTGCTATTTAATACATTAACTGCATTTAAAATAATTATTTACATTTCCTGAAACGTTATCTTTGGAAATTTTTTGCAACTTGGGTTGAAACTGGGTACTCCAAAGAATATTTATGTTTCATTTGGCCTATTCTCTGGGTTCATTATTAACTTGGCAACACTTCAAATTAAATTCCCTACTCGACAGATTTTGACCTCCACATATAGTGTGATTATGAATTCTCAAGAGAGAGTTTCTTCTCTTTTTGACAAAGTTTAGACAAGCAATCTCTAAGTTGTCATTATTATTATTAATTTACTGGAGGCCCGGTGCACAGATTTGTGCATGGGTGGGGTCTGCGTGGCCCGCTCCCAGGGGGAGGGTCTGTGGGCTGTTGGCCAGCCCTGCCCTCTATTGGGGTGGGAAGGGCTGATTGGGGGCCAGGACGACGGGGGGAGGGGCATGGGAGGTTGAGGGCAGGGGGTGGGGGGGGAAGAGGGGCACAGCGATCAGGCCCTGATTGGGCTGGTTGGCCACCACAGTGCGCATTATAGTGACTGGTTGTTCTAGTTTAGATTTTTGCTTTTAGTTTTAGGAATGTATGAATTCTTGACTTCCATGCAACCTTAGCAATGCATTAAGCTTTCAAATATGCTATTCAGCATTTCAATCAGTTATTCCCATCAGTTATTTCATTTCAGTTATTTTAATCAGGAAGGGCACACTGTGAGAAAAACATGGAGTTATATATTTTTAAATGATGGGTGTTTTTTTTTTCTATAGTTATAGCATCTATCACATATTTAACTGTTTCTTGAACTTTAATTATATCTTCTTGAGTAATTTTATTACTAAAAAAGGTTTTCATCTGACTCTTCCAGCAGTCCTGTTTCAATGAAACACCTGTTTGAAGTGTTTATCTTGGTTTTTCTTTCTGGCTTGCTGGTACTCGAGGGCAAGTTGTTATTTTCCATTTCCTGCTCAGACCTCGGGCTCTTTACATACTGACCTATAATTACAGGTTAAATAGTCAGGGTCTTTTATGCAGTGGCAGATCTGAAAAGGGGAAAGTTTCTGCTCCTGTGAGCTAGGGCTGAGCCAGCTGGCAGCCTGTCAACATCCCGCTGAAGCTTGGTTTTGGAAGGAACTCTTTTCACCTCCAGATCTCCCTGCGTGCAACTGAGGGCCCTTTCCCAGCCTCAGGGGCTAGGAGTAACTCACTCCATGGATGCTGCTTTCCTCCTTATCACCGGTCACCAGCTGGATTAGGTTAACCCTCCTAGAAAACAAACAAACACGTAAACCGACAAGTGTAGGCATTCCCTAAAGGTGTGTATAGGTTCCCTGCAACTAGTTTTCAATGGGAACCATGAAATTCAGATTTTTGCTTTATGCATGCCCCAAACAAAGGAGAGCCACAATGTGTCTTTTCTTTTGAAGAGCCTGGAGCCTATGACCTCCAGTGCCCCACCCAGGTGCCCCCACTTACCTGCCCCATTTTTTTTATTGTTTGGGGAAATGGTGGAGAGGCGGTTGGGAAGGGAACTTCAGTGCTCAGTTGGCCATCTCCTCTACATGCCCTTGGAATCGCATTCCATGCTTACTGACAAAGACTGTATGTCTCATCTGAAAGACATGAACTAAGGAGTGCCAGAGAGGTAGCTGGCTAGGGGAACATTGGAGTGCTATCATCCAAAGAAGAAAAAAGAGATGATAGGCGGATATATACACCTAATGTCTCCTATATTGTGGCAACTATAAACATTACACACTATAGATATACATAGACTGTTTTTAAAAACATATGTAATATAATAAAATATCAGAAATAGAATTCCATTCCGATTGCATATTATAAATTGTTAATATGATTCTCAAATGAGAATATTCTTATCTTGGTTAGGGTGTGTTTCACTGCAAGGTATAGAATTCTGACTCAAAATGATTTAATGATTATAGAATAAGATTAGGTCATGTAGTTGAAAATCCTTAGATTAAGAGGATTTGAGATTCAGTGCAATTAGGACTTTGACTCTTTCTCTCAGAGGTATTTGTTTTTGCTTTTCTGTCGCTGTGTTAGCAATATTCTCATGCTGGCTTTCCCCCTGGTCCAAAGATGGCTTCCAGCTGTACACTGGACACCATACTTCCTTTTTCACATTGAAACCTTGAAAGAGGGGAGTGGGGTGGGGGAGATATCTCCTTATGCATGGCTCTCTTTTAAGATCAAAGAACTTTCCCAGAAGCTTTCAGCAAACTTTTATTTGATTCTCATTAGTCAGAATTGAGTCATGCCCACATTCCTTTCCCCCAAAAGTTTCTTCATGGCCTCTGTCCTTCATTCTCACTCTGCCCATTCCTAAGTAACCTCTGATCTACTTTCCATCACTATAGATGAGTTTGTATTTCCTAGAGTTTTATGTAAATGGAATCAATAAGTATGTACTCCTTTTTAACTGGCTTCTTTCATTCAGCGTGATTACTTTGAGATTCATCCGTGTTGTATGTATCCACAGTTCAGTTCTGTTACAGTTGAGTAGGATTCTGTTGTATGGATAGATTACAATTTATTTATTTAGCCCTCTATTGGTAGACATTTGGGTTTTTTCCAGTTTGGGGCTATACAAATACAGTTGTTAATACATTTGTGTATAACTGTTTGTATAGACATATACTTTTTTTTCTCATGGGTAAACGTCCAGGAGTGAAATGGCTGGAGCATATGGTTAGCACATGTATAACTTTTCAAGAAACGGCCAACTATTCTCCCAAAGAGGCTGTATCATTTTATATTCCCATCAGCAGTTTATGGGAGTTCTAGTTCTACCATGTTTTTGCAACATTTGGTATGGATAGTCTTTTTCATTTTAATCATACCAATTTGTATGTTTTGTGGTATCGCACTGTGATTGCTTTTGTATTACCTTGTTTTCATATGCCTGTTTGCCATTTGGTGAAATATATGCTCAAATATTCTGTCCATTTTCAGTAGGGTGTTTAATTTATTATTGAATTTTAGTGGTTTTTTAATATTCTGGGTAAAAGTCTTTTATCAAATATGTAATTTACAAATATTTTCTTCCAGTCTGTCCAGCTTGTCTTTTCATCCTCTTGAAGAGCAGAAGGTTCTAATTTTGATGAAGTTTATCAATTTTTATTTCATTGTGTTTTTAGTGTTGTGTCTAACTACTTTTTGCCTAATTTAAACTCACAAAGATTTCTCCTATGATTTCTTCTAGAACTTTTGCAATTTGAAGCCTTAAATTTTGAAAAAGAAAGAAAGAAAGAATATAGTAGGAAAACCAACCTACTTTTGGTTACCCCTGTATTGAAATACATTGATTGATTTTTGAATATTAAATGAACCTTGTATTCTTGGGGAAAATCCAACATGTTTTTTATTTGTTTGTTTGTTTGTTTGTTTTTTTATTAATCCTCATCTGAGGATTTTTTCCATTGATTTTTAGAGAAAATGGAAGGGAGGAAGGGGGAGAAAGAGAGAGAAAGAAACATCAAGGTGAGAGAGACACATTGATTGGTTGCTATTCAAGTTCCTTTGTCATTCCATTCCATTTTAGGATAATTCTGTCTAGATCTACTAAAACTTTTGTTGGGAATTGCATTAAACTTGTGTATTAATTTGAAGAGAATTGACATGTGTACTATATTGAGTCTTACAATACATGCATACGTGTGTCTTTCTATTTATTACCTATTCTTTGATTTCTTTCATCAGAATTTTGTAGTTTTAAGCATACACATCCTGTACATGTTTTATTAAATTTACATGTATTTTATTTGTGTGTGTTTACCAATGGTTTTATATTTTAAATTTCAATGTTCATTGCTAGTATATAACAATACAATTAATTTTTAAAAGTATATCTTGTATCCTGTGACTTTGGTGAACTCACTTGTTAGTTCCAGGATTTCTTTTGTAGATTTCTTGGGATTTTCTATGTAAACAATCTTGTTGTCTATATATAGGGACAGTTTTATTTCTGCCTTTCAGGCCTTTTTTTTTTTTTTTCCAGCTTGACTACACCAGCGAGAACTCATAGCACTATGTTGGAAAAAAGTGGTGAGAGTGGGATCCTTGCCTTGCTCCTGCTCTTAGGAAGAAATCATTTAACCTTTCACCATCCTATCTAATAACAGACAAACATGGTAATTAACCATACCTCTGACACGCTTCCCATTGGCTAATCAGGGTGATATGCAAATTAACTGCCAACCAAGATGGCGGCCAGCAGCCAGGCAGCTGAAGCGAACAGGAGGCTTGCTTGCTCCAGTGATGGAGGAAGCCAAGGTTCCCCACCTGCTGCTGCCGGCCTCTGAGCTGCACTCTAAGAAACAATGTTGCAATTATAGAAGCTAAACAAACCCCAGAAGCCTGCTTTCAGCCAGCTGGGCCTTAGAGCTGGAGTTACAACAGTGTTTCAATTATAGAAGCCAAACAAACCCAGATCCCTGCTTTTAGCAGCTGAGGTCTCAGAACTGGAGCCGAGCCTCAGTGCTAAAGCCGGCTCTCAGCTCCAGTGACAGCCATAGAAGGTAAATAAATCCCAGAATAAGAAAAAAAAAGAAAAAAAGGAGAAGTGGGAGCTTCAGTCACCCGCCAGCCTAAAAACAGCCCTCAGCCCCTCACCCAGACTGGCCAGGCACCCCAGTGGGGACCCCCACCCTGAAGGGGGTGTGACCAGCTGCAGACAGCCATCATCCCCTCATCCAGGCTGGCCAGGCACCCAAGCGGGACCCCCACCCTGATCCGGGACACCCTTCAGGGCAAACCAGCTGGCCCCCACCCGTGCACCAGGCCTCTATCCTATATAGTAAAAGGGCAATATGCAAACTGACCCTAACAGCAGAAGGACTGGGAATGACTGGTCACTATGACACACACTGACCACCAGGGGGCAGATGCTCAATGCAGAAGCTGCCCTCTGGTGGTCAGGGCGCTCTCACATGGGAGGAGCTCTGCTCAGCCACAAACCAGGCTGATGGCTGCCAGTACAGCGGTGGTGGTGGGAGCCTCTCCTGCCTCCTCAGCAGCGCTAAGGATGTCCGACTGCAGTTTAGGCCTGCTCCCCGCTGGCAAGTGGACATCCCCCGAGGGCTGCCGGGCTGCCAGAGGGATGTCTGATTGCCCTCTTAGGCCCAATCCCCCGGGGAGCAGGCCTAAGCCAGCAGGTGGTCATCCCCTGAGGGGTCTCAGACTGCGAGAGGGCACAAGCCGAGCTGAGGGACCCCACCCTCCCCCCCAAGTGCACAAATTTTTGTGCACTGGGCCTCTAGTTAAATATAATGGGAGTTGTAGGTTTTTAAAAATAGATGCTCTTTATTAAGTTGAGTAACTTTTTCTCTACTTTTTTTTCTGAGAGGTCTTTGCTTGTTTTTAGCATGAATGGATGTTGAATTTTGGTTGGTAAATTGTATTGATTGATTTTCTTTTAATTTTTAAAATTGATTTAGAAAGAGAGGAAGGGGAAGGGAGAGAGAGAGAGAGAGAGAGAGAGAGAGAGAGAGAGAGAGAGAGATTTGTTGTTTTACTTATTTATGCATTAATTGGTTGATACTTGTATCTGCCCTGACTAGGGATCGAACTCACAACCTTGGTGTATCAGGATGACACTCCAAACAATTGAGCTACCCATCCAGGACTATTAATTAATTTTTAAATGTTGAAGCAGACTTGGATCCTAGGAATAAATCCCTCTTGGTAGTGGTGTATAACTTTCTTTCGATATTGCTAAATCTATTTGCTAAAATTCTCACATCTCCATTGATGATATTCATCTATAGTTTCTTATTTTGTACTGTCTTTGCCTCGTTTTTGCATCAGAGAATTACTAGCTTCATAAGATGAATTAAGAAGCACTCCTTTCTCTTCTATTTTCTGAAAAAATTGTGTAATTCTACAGAGAAATCCTCTGAGCATGGAGATTTCTGTTTTGAAAGCTTTAAGATTATTGAATTTCATTAATAGTTATAGGGCTATTCAACTATTTCATACTGGGTTAGTTATAATAATTTACATTGTCCATGGAATTGATCTATTGTACCTAAGTTTTTAAATTTATGTGTATAGAGTTGTCCCCTTATTATCTTTTGATGTTTCCAGGTCTGTGATAATATCCATATATTCTTCCTGATATATCTATTTGACCCCTTTGAATTAGAGTTTTGTCATGAGTGAAATGAGAGGTTTTTACCAGTTAAGATCCCTTCTATTCCTAAACACCTGCCACTCTGCAAGCAACTGTGACCATGAAAAACATATGTTCGCACTCATTTTAAGGGGAATGTTTATTTCCAGCCTCTCTCTTATAAAGCACTAATGATATTTTTGAGGTTGGAATTCAAACTCTTACAACAATACTGTAGAGGTTATTCAGAGATTAGATTTCTAAATATGAATAACAATGAAGTAGTTAAGAGTTTAAAAGATACTCTTTTAAAATTAGTTATTTTATAGAATAATTTCTTTCATAATTTTACAAAACTGACTCAGTCATCCATTTCCAATAATTCTAAATCTGGCCTTCAACTGAAAGACTATGAAGAGTAAACCATACTCCCTCAAACAGTTAGCATTTTTTTTATCAACAAGTTTAAATCTTGCTGAAGGAAGTTGAATACAGGAAATAACTCATTTAATGACGTGATGCATTGAAAAAAATGCTATCTCTACCATCAGAACCAGCATCACAGACTTAGATCAAATACCTCTTTATGCAGCTATCAATGCTGGGTCAAAAACTTGGTGTTAACTTACCTGACTTAGTTGTACTATCAATTCCTTTCTTGTTTTCCCCCATTTATATTTGTCCCACTATAACCCAGGTATTATTTTTGAGGCATTCAGAGAATTGTTCTTACTCTGATCCCAACCTCCTTCTGTTCCGTTTTGTTTTTATATATTCATTTTGAAACTGCAATTTTCATATAACTACTTAGAAACAACAAGACAGGATATATGGACTTTTGAGATTTGTTGGCAGTTTGTGCAGGCTTACTGTACAAATGTTTGTTATACTTAAAGGTACATCCAGGAGAAAGCTCAATTGTAGTGGCAGCAGTTGTGTTCACATAACAGGATTCTTTGCTAGGTGACACAACATCATGGGAATCAAAGGCATCTGGTTATGAATCTTTGTGTTACAACTTATTAGCATGATAATTTAGGCAAGTTACTTAAACTCATTGAACGTTAGTTTGTTTTTTTTATGAAAAGTGAAATTATTAGTAATTATCTCTTAGTGTCATGAGAATTAGAAAAAGTTTATGTAAAGTGCCCACCCCGTGCCTGCCTGATAGAAAACATTCAACAATTGGTAGCTATTATTATTGTTCTACAACAATGATAACAAGAAAAAGAAATAAAATAAATCAATTGTATAGCATTATTTTAAATATTGAACTAGAGTCTTAAATTTAAATGGCATCTGGCTAGCAGGTACTGTTTCAATAACTGAATTCCTTACAACAATATTTATGAAGACACAGAAAAGGATGAAAACTCACAGAAATGAAAACTAAGCCTGGCAGCTTTTGCTTTTTAGGTTAGTAAATCAAAGAATAATCAGACTTGTCAGTCATGCTTGAAATTCATGGCCAACGTGGGTGGTTTTTTTCTCTTTTCTTTTTCCTCTTGCAAAGGAATAAACATACAACCTTGAAAGTAGGTGGAGAAATGCTGGGGTCCAAACCCAGCAGGTCCAGGGGTCCCCAAAGGTGTGGATGGAGTCGGCGAAGAAGGAATGACATGGAGACAGCGTTCAGTTGATCAGCAGCCTAGCCAGGATCTCTAGCCAGGATCTCCAGCCAAGTTCTGGTTTGGATCTCCAGCCAGGTTCTGTGTCCATGTTCTCTTGCTAGGTTCTCCAGCCAGGTTCAGTCACCAGGTTCTAGTCAGGCTCTCTTGCCAACCTCTGCAGTCAGGTTCAGTCCAGGATCCCTTGCCATGTTCTCTCCAGCGAAGCTCCTCCATCTCCTGGTTCCCTGTAGGTTCTGTCTTCTGAGTTCTGTCTTCTTAGTTCTGTGTCCTAAGTTCTGTCTCTTGCTGTCTTGTTACATCTGTATTTATACCAGTTGATTCAATCCTATCAATCTCTATTACAAAGGTTAGGGCGTTTCTTATCTCCATTCCAGGGAGTAAAGATTATGTAGCTTAAGCATGATTGTTCATAGTTAAAGTGATTAATTACCCACCTGGCACTTAGTTGAGGGGTTTTATTCCCTCCCTAACTTCAGGGGAAAATCCCTACCTGGAGAAACAACCTTTCTCAGAGAGGAGACCTTGGTTAAAACACATAGTGCCAAGAAGGTGAGCAAACATATTAAGAACAGTATGCCATATATGCCAGGTCCTTTGAAACAGCAAGGATGGACCGGCTCCCGGCAAATTCCCCCTTTTTCATTTTTTAAAAGCAGGCATTAAAAAGAAAAACCCGAAATGCTCTCTAGTATCCATTTTAAGAGTAGGATTGGCGCTTTCCGCTATTACCTGAGTCCTGATCTATCACCCCAGGGAGAGCTTGCCAATCCTGCACTTTCCCAGGGTGGAAAGGCTGCAGTGGGGTTAAGGATAAGGCTCCTTGGGCCTACCTTCTCCCATGCCTCTACATTTACCTTTCCGGCACCTTTCCTTCCTCAGAAAAGCATGGACGTATTTCTTGTATAAAATGTTCCATCTGACTGGGAGTAACCTTAATTCCTCTGCTAGCAAGCATATGTGTTAAAAGATCAATCCAGAGTCTTGTTTCTTTAGACTCAGTATGGCACATCTTCTTAATCTAAAGATCAATACAGAGTCTTCTTTCTTTGGACTCAGTATGGCACATCTTCTCAATCTAAGTTCTGTACTATCCACCTTCTTACCCTACTTATCCTCTATAGGGGGGTATGCAGTACCCTGGTGGAGTCCTATCCGTCCCAAGTGTGGGGTTCTCAATGGCGGGGGGGGGGGGAGTGTTTACCTAGGGGAATCCTGTTCCAGGGGTTCCCAAAGGTGTGGATGGAGTCGGCGAAGACTATCCACCCTCTTCCTATGGTGGAGTCCTATCCATCCCGAGAGTGGGGCTTACCTAGGGGTCCCTGTTCGGGTGCCAGATGCCGGGGTCCAACCCCAGCGGGTCCAGGGGTCCCCAAAGGTGTAGACAGAGTCGGCGAAGAAGGAATGACATGGAGACAGTGTTCAGTTGATCAGCAGCCTAGCCAGGATCTCTAGCCAGGATCTCCAGCCAAGTTCTGGTCTGGATCTCCAGAGAGGTTCTGCTCTGGATCTCCAGCCAGGTTCTGTATCCATGTTCTCTTGCTAGGTTCTCCAGGTTCTCCAGCCAGATTCTGTAGCCATGGTCCCTCGCTAGGTTCTCCAGCTAGGTTCTGTCCAGGTTCTCCAGCCAGGTTCAGTCACCAGGTTCTAGTCAGGTTCTCTTGCCAATTTCTGTAGTCAGGTTCAGTCCAGGATCTTTTGCCATGTTCTCTCGCTAGGTTCTGTCTCTAGGTTCTGAGGCCAGTTTCTGTCCAGGATCTTTTGCCATGTTATCTCCAGCGAAGTTCTTCTGTCTCTAGAGAACGTTCTGTGTAGGTTCTGTGCCTAGGTTCTGTCTCTCTTGGTTCTGTGTTCTAAGTTCTGTCTCTTTCTGTCTTGTTACAACTGTATTTATACCAGTTGATTCAATCCTATCAATCTCTATTACAAAGGTTAGGGCGTTTCTTATCTCCATTCCAGGGAGTAAAGATTATGTAGCTTAAGCATGATTGTTCATAGTTAAAGTGATTAATTACCCGCCTGGCACTTAGTTGAGAGGTTTTATTCCCTCCCTAACTTCAGGGGAAAATCCCTACCTGGGGAAACAACCTTTCTCAGAGACCTTGGTTAAAACACATAGTGCCAAGAAGGTGAGCAAACATATTAAGAACAGTATGCCATATATGCCAGGTCCTTTGAAACAGCAAGGATGGACCGGCTCCTGGCAGAGAAAGCTACTCTCTGCACTCCTCTCAAAAAGCAAACAGTTAGGACTGTATCAATGGATAAAAAGTTAAGAACACGGCCCTAACCGATTTAGCTCAGTGGATAGAGCATCGGCCTGCGGACTGAAAGGTCCCAGGTTTGATTCAGGTCAAGGGCACGTACCTTGGTTGCGGGAACATCCCAGTAGGGGGTGTGCAGGAGGCAGCTGATCGATGTTTCTCTCTCGTTGATGTCTCCAACTCTCTATCCCTCTCCCTTCCTCTCTGTAAAAATTCAATAAAATATATTTTTTTAAAAAGTTAGGAACATGGTCCCACTATAACCCAGGTGTTATTTTGGAGGCATTCAGAGAATTGTTCTTACTCTGATCCCAGCCTCCTTCCTGTTCTACTTTGTTTTTATGTATTCGTTTTCAAACTGCAACCTTTATATAACCACTTAGAAACAAGTCAGGCTATATAGACCTTTGGTGATTGTGTTAGGCAAAGGGGGAGTGAGAACAACATGGCTCATTTTATACAGAGAAATATAGTTCTGAGACAAGAGGAATTAAGATAGACATTGGGAGAGTTTGGGGCTGTGAATTTTGTATACTTTGTGGGAGGAAATGGTCAAAGAAATTGGGCAGTCTGGGCCTGCAAAGACCCCAACTCAAGCCTTTGAGATAGAAGAAGAAACCAGTACATTCGTATATCAAGTTGCCTCCCAAAAGAGACTGAGATAGGATCATGGACAAATAAGACTCTGACTGTTGGAATTAATAAGAGCTGGAAAATATTTCTCCTTGTTCAATGGAATCAGAGAGGAAAGAAAAATGATTAGGTTTTTTTTTCCAAATGAAAACAAGAAGCCAATTTTTGTCTGAAGTTTCAGAGGGATTGCATATTTTGAAAACAATTTACTACTAGAACCAGGAGAATGTTTTGGAAAACTCTTTGGCATAGTCATTAAATGCCAGGAAAGATAGTCTTTATAAAATTGCAACCTAAGCCCTCGCTGGGTAGCTCAGTTGGTTATCCTAAGCATCATCCCGATACACCGAGGTTGTGGTTCCATCCTCAGGGCACATACAAGAATCAACAGTGAATGCATAAGTGGAACAACAAATCGATGTTTCTCTCAAATCAATCAAGCAATAATTTAAAAAAAGAAATCGCAACATAAATCTAAAGAAGAGAATACAAATTAGCTTACAGAGACAGTAGTGTAAAATGTGCTGGAGAAACATGCTGGAGATAAAGTCAGCTGCCTGGGATGAGGAAATTGTCAAGAAAATTAAAAATCCATAGATTTAAAATCAACAATGCATTCCATAAGGGCAGACTTGATTTAACAACAACAACAAAATTAATCAATGACGCAGCATAGCAGAGTTTCTTGAAAAAACTTTTCCACACTACAAGGGCAGAATAAAAAATATAGAAGAGAAGATGGTAGGCATAGAAGACAGAGAACAATGATCCATGTTAAAAATACGAATTTTCAGAGTAGAAAATCAGAAGCAAAAATTAAAGATTAAAAATGAAAAATAAACAATCAACTAAGCAACCAACATAGAAATGGTTTTCTGACCAGATAAAAGAAACCCTAACATTGTATTGGTTTGAAAGACCATGTTACAAAGAAAATTGGCAGAGAGAGAAGCATATCTTGGCAAAAACTTCCACTTTAAGGATAAAGAAAAAGAATTTAAAAATAATCATTTGGAAATAATTATTTTGTTACTTATGAAACAAAAGTCAGCTGACTTGAAAATTTTCTTTCACAGTAGTAAATATCAATTTACAATGGAATCTTTTCTACAAATTTTTAAAGGGATATAACTGTGCCTCATTAATTCTACATCCACTTAAGTTTTTGCTAATTTGCAAAGACAATAGGAGGACACTTAAAAATGTATATAATGGCCCAGAAAACACATCATCCACATGCTTTTTGTTTAAAAATTACTTGAAGACATATGTGAAGTTAATAAAAATTTAAAAATGTGTAAGATATGCTATAAAAAGACATTATATTCACATAAAAAGACATAATATGTATGAAATAATTCAAACCTAAAACTAGGTGTATTAGCCAGGGTTCTTCAGAGAAACCAAACCAATATTACATATATATAGATATAGATATATATGGCACATGCGATTATGAAGGCTGAGAAATTCCATGTCCTGCAGTCCTCAAGCCAGACATTTGGGAGAGCCAATAGAATAGTGCCAGTCTGAGTTCTGATGGAGGGATTTATAATCTGATAGATATAGCACCTGAATTAATCTGAAAAATAATCATAATATTTTAAATTGTAGACCACATATACTTACATGAATAGGGGTTAAGTTTCTTATATGTGAACTAGAGGCTCGGTGCATGAACTTCATGCACGGCTGTGGTCCCTAGGCCTGGCTGGCGATCAAAGCATGAGTGTCTGGCATGGAAGGGCAGGTCCCAGCTGACCTCTGGGCCCTGGGCAGCACCTGGGCCCTTGGGCCCCCGGCCCCCCATGCGCTTCCCTCTGCTTGAGTCACAGCACCCGAGTCTCCAAGCAGAGATGCGGTGAGCATGGCCAGATGTCACAGGCTGGCTGGGGCGCAGCGTGGGCCTCTGGGCTGCCCAGTGGTCCTGCACAGAAGCCCAGTGGGCAGCATGCTCCCGGCCAGTCTTGCAAATCAAACCTATTTCCTAACGTCCTGTAGTTACTGATAAAACATAGAAGTACTGTTCTACCACTAATTTCTAATGTGACATAGGAGGGTTTTGCTTGCACTTCATGTTGCTACAAAAATACATTCCATTCTCATCTCTTTTCCTCTTGCTTTTGCAAATACTTGTGCCACTGAAAGCATTTTCTCCTTCATTCAAACTACACAAGTACATAGATGTTGGTATTGTGATTTTTGAGCTTACTATAGTGAAGTGTATGCCAGGCTGAGCCAGATAGAATCTCATGAAACAGCAGTCTCTGGGAATGAAACATATTGCTGCATGCAATTCATAGTTAGCATCATGGGCAATATAGCCATTTTATTTTTTAAAAAAGGAAGACTTCAAAACCAAATACTTTAAAATGTCACATATATAATAATATGGATATAGCAATGAATGGTTCAAAATAACATTATTAAAATTTAAAAATATAAATACTTAATTAAATTCCTTAAATTTTCTCCTGTTATGTAAAAATGTTGGCTTATATTATCTCTTATATACTCCTTCTAGCTCTAATTTTCCCTTTTGAAACCTTAGTATATAAAGTAGAAGTTGGTGGATTTTTAAAAAGCAGTTTGGGTCACAAACTAGCACATTTTTTTTCTGGGAAATAATATATAGCAATCAACATGTCTATTCTGTAGAATTTTGAGTCATTCCACACCACACGTGATTCACTGTTCATTTTTAGTTCACTGAAAATGCAGCATTCACAAGGTGTGAAAAGGGGAAGCCATTACCCCAGAATAAATTTTAGCCTTTAAAATGTCAATGTCTGTTTCCATTAATAATATTACACATGATGGTGAGGTAGAATTTTGTAAGAATAGTAGGACTTTTAATCTGTATATTATCCGAGTTTTAAGAGTGTATCTCAACAGGATAAATACAGGTTACTCTTTTTAAGTTAAGAAAATTTCTTTTTTCTAAGTTCATCTATTCATAATTTAAAACAAGAATACATATGGTGAATACCTTTCTGTATGACAGCATGGGGGGTGGGCGGAAAGGCCAATTAGTATTAAGAAGGGAAGACTTTCAAACTGAACATTGATCTGGGGCTGTGGCAACTAGAAAAATAACCACTTGTAATTATTCTGTAGATCTATTGTTAGTCTGAACTTGGCTCAGAACACACACACACACACACACACACACACACACACACACACACACACACCACTTTATTCCTAACTATATGTCTCCAGGTGTGTGTGTGCTATTTATTAGACATTCATGCTATTATATTGTTGATGATTTTTCTATAGGAAAAGTATGAGGAGCAAAAATAGAACTCCTAAGGGTTGGTGAAGTAACAGCCTTGGGGCAGATCTCCTTAGTAGTGGGAATAGATCATGAAAAGGAAATTAATATTTATTAAGTTTTCTTACTCTGTAATTGGCACCATGCCAAATCCTCCACACATCTGATATATGAAGCACAATGCTCCTGGAGAAAGTTCTGGAAATACACAATCGTATGTCTTTCAATTAAATCTATGCTTTCCTTGTGTCCTTCTGTTTGTTGTTTGCAAATTGCAATAACCTGTTTGTTCCCACTAGCCAAGATTTTTGTTGAAAGAACACTTCATGACACCAGGTTTGTTTCACTTCCAAAATGACATTATAATATTGTCCCGATGCCTTTTAGTCATGTTGCCCTCACCTTATTCTCGTCGCATCCCTCCCCTGCAAATCTGATGCCCTCCCTCAGAGAATTTAGGCATCAATCCTACAATTACACAAACTGCATGAATGCTGCCACCTGCTGGTATCTTTGGGAGAGAGGAAAGCTAGTAAGCAAAGACTGGACCTTGTTTCACAAGCTATTCACTACTCAGACATGACCATTCCTGTGTTTGCTCTCCTGCGTAGAGTCATCCAGTTTGGCTGCTAACGGGAGAACAAAAAATCTTGGGTAGGTCATCTGTTCTCCTAGGATGTCCAACCTGATGGAATTTGAAAACCTCGTTGGTGATTATATTTTGCCATTGAATACGCTGTTGGGACAGTAATTGATGCTCATGTCCTACTGTTTATGTTATACTCAGAAGTTTGAGGCAGAATCATGACTTTAATCTCAAACACTTGGCCATCCTCAGCCAAAATTGGGTAAAAATGTTCTTGTTACATGACTATACATATTTGTTTTAATTTTAATAGATATAATCTGCCAACAGTTGCAATAATGTAGTTGATAGTAAACTATACCATGTGTATGAACATTTAAAATTGTATCATTAGTTTACACAAAATAGCTAGAGCAAAGCTAGTTCATTGGATTCAATTATCAATTATTTTCAACATGTAAACAGTCTGTTGATACTCCTAAAAATGTTATGTCAAAAAAAAGTTAACACAAAGAACATGATTGATTAATTTTGACATGTGAATTACAAATGGTTATTGATTACTGATTGATGAAAAGTCTCTTAATCCATGTACTATCTTGGGGGAACAGTCAACAGTAGATTTATCAAAGGCACTCATATATTTAGTTATTGTTGAATAGTGAGTACCTACCACAAAGCCTAGCACATGATAAACTCAATAATATTGATTAAATAAACTATTAATTCCTAGTCCTTTTACTGGTAAAAAATGCCTGAACTCTTCAGATTAATTCACAAAATTGTGTTTGAACTTAATCATGGATATGACCATACAATACGCAGCTGCATGCTCTTTACGGGCTCCTGGTCACAGTGTGCTTCTGGGACCACCAGCAGCTTGTGAGAAATGCTGCATCTCAGACTCCACCCCAAGCCTATGGAATCAGAAAATGCACTTGGACAAGATTCCCAGGTGATTCCTATGCACATTGGAGTCTCAGAAGCTTTACTTTAAAGCGCCTCGGCTGCCATGCAACTATCAAATCCATTCTCCTATAGGTCTTTCCTATATAAAATTTTTTCATGACTAGACTTTGCACTGCTTTCTAATTGAGTGTGCAAGAATAATTTTTCACATTTTTGCTTCCCTCTTTCTTTTCTAAGGGTTGCTCAAGCTTAGAAACTGTGTAAATTCCTACTCCTCAGCTGTGAATCAGAGGGCTTTCTGTAAGGGAAACTCCCTTTGGGGGCCAACTGATTGAAAATTTTTTTAAAATAAGTTATCTTTATTGTTGAAAGTATTACAGATGTCCCCCTCTTTTCCCCATTTACCCCCTCAACCCTTCCACTGCCCCTGCCCCAAGCCTTCACCACACTATTGTCTGGGCCCATGGGTTATGCATGTATACATGCAAGTCCTTTGGTTAATCCCCCCCCCCCCACTCCTGCCTTCCCTCTGTTCCATGCTTCTATGTCTCTGGATCTATTTTGTTCATCAGTTTATTTTGCTCATTAGATTAGATTCCACATATAAGTGAGATCATCTGATACTTGTCTCTCTCTGACTAGCTTATTTCGCTTAGTATAATACTCTCCAGATCCCTCCATGCTGTCCCAGAGGATATAAGTTATATAATATTCCATGCGATAAATGTACTACATCATTTAAAAAAAATTTAAATGATGAACCAATGGTTGGCTATTAAAACACGGCTGTTTGCACAACTTTCTTCTTTAAAAGATTATTTGGCATGGTGCAGATCAGGCACTGCATTTAAGGGAAGACTTCCCGCCAAAAATATTTGTAATATCTCTGTTTTAAAAATGTTTGCCTTTTTAAAATCATTTTTTTATTTTTCAATTACAGTTGACATACATTATTATACTAGAGGCCTGGTGCACGAATTCATGCATGGATGGGGCCTGGCTGGCCCACTCTCATCCCCAATTGGGGCAGATCTGGCCAGGCAGGATGTGGGGAGGGGACGCAGGATGGGGGGAGGGGACCAGGTGGGGGTGGGGGTGGGGCCAATTGGGGCCAGGGTTGGCCAGGGGGAGGGACTGGGGGGAGGGGCCACTGGTGGTTGGCCAGCTGGCCCCGCCCCCTGGTTAAACTCCCAGTTGAACTCCCAGTCGAGGAGACAATTTGCATATTAGCTTTTTATTATATAGGACTAGAGGCCCGGTGCACAAAATTCGTGCATGGGAGGTGTGTGTGTCCCTCAGACCAGCCTGCACCCGCTCCAATCTGGGACATCCCTCTCACAATCCAGGACTGCTGGCTCCCAACCACTCGCCTGTCTGACTGCCTGATTGCCCCTAACTGTTTCTTCCTGCCAGCCTGATCACCCCCTAACCACTCCCCTGCCAGCCTGATCAATGCCTAACTGCTCCCCTGCTGGCCCGATTGCCCCTAACTGCCCTCCCCTGCAGGCCTGGTTCCCCCCAACTGTCCTCCCTTGCAGGCCTGGTTCCCCCCAACTGCCCTCCCCTGCAGGCCTGATTTCCCCTAACTGCTCTCCACTGTGGTCCTGGTTCCTCCCAACTGCCCTCCCCTGCTGGCTTGGTCACCCCTAACTGCTCTTCCCTGCTGGTCTGGTCCCCCCCAACTGCCCTCCCTTGCAGGCCTGGTCCCCCTCAACTGCCCTCCTCTGCAGGCTTGGTTCTCCCCAACTGCCTTCCCCTGCAGGCCTGGCTCCCCCCCAACTGCCCTCCTCTGCAAGGCTGGGTCCCTCTCAACTGCCCTCCCCTGCTGGTCTGATTGCCCACAACTGCCCTCCCCTGTAGGCCATCTTTGACCACATGGGGTTAGCCATCTTGTGTGTTGGAGTGATGGTCAATTTGCATATTACCTCTTTATTATATAAGATTAGTTTCAGGTGTGTACCCCAGTGATTAGATATTATGTAACTTACTAAGTGATCATCCTGATAAATCTCATACTCATCTGACACCATACATAGTTACCAGAATATTATTGACTATACTAGAGGCCCAGTGCACAAAAATTTGTGCACACTAGGGGGTCCCTCAGACCGGCCTGTGCCCTCTCACAGTCTGGGACCCCTCGGGGGATGTCCACCTGCTGGCTTAGGCCCGGTCCCTGGGGAACCAGACCTAAGCTGGCAGTCAGACATCCCTCTGGCAGCTTAGGAGCCCTCGGGGGATACGTACTTGCCAGCGGGGAGCAGGCCTAAGCTGCAGTCGGACATCCTTAGTGCTGCTGAGGAGGCAGGAGAGGCTCCCGCCACCACCGCTATGCTGGCAGCTGGCAGCCTGGCTTATGGCTGAGCAGAGCTCACCTTGTAGGAGCACACTGACCACCAGGGGGCAACTCTTGCATTGAGCATCTGCCCCTTGGTGGTCAGTGTGTGTCATAGTGACCAGTCATTCCCAGTCGTTCTGCTGTTAGGGTCAATTTGCAGATTACCCTGTTATTATATAGGATAGATGCCTGGTGCATGGGTGGGGGCCGGCTGGTTTGCCCTGAAGGGTGTCCCGGATCAGGGTGGGGGTCCTACTGGGGTGCCTGGCCAGGCTGGGTGAGGGGATGAAGGCCGTTTTCAGGCTGGCCACACCCCCTTCAGTGTGGAGGTTCCTATTGGGGTGCCTGTCCAGCCTAGGTGAGGGGCTGATGGCTGTTTGCAGGCTGGTCAAGCCCCCCAGTGGGGACCCTCACCCCATGGGGGTGTGGCCAGCCTGGGTGAGGGGCTGAGGGTTGTTTGCAGGCTGGCCACAGCCCCTTCAGGGTGTGTGTGTATGGGGTCCCGCTGGGGTGCCTGGCCAGCCTGGGTGAGGGGCTGATGGCTGTTTACAGGCTGGCCACAGCCCCTTCAGGGTGTGTGTGGGGGGTCCTGCTGGGGTGCCTGGCCAGCCTGGGTGAGGGACTGAGGGCCGTTTTCAGGCTGGCCACGCCCACGGGCTGGAAGCAGGTATCTGGGGTTTATTTATCTTCTATAATTGAAACTTTGTAGCCTTGAGCGGGAAGCTTGGCTTCCTTCATTGCCGGGGGCAATGTTAGCCTCCTGCTCGTTCCAGCTCCGTGTCTGCAGCCATCTTTGTGACGGAGTGACGGAGTGAGTAGTGATGGTTAATCTGCATATTACTCTTTTATTAGATAGGATTCCCCTATGCTGTACTTTACATCCCTGTAACTATTTTGTAACTGCAAATTTGTACTTCTTAATACTTTCACCTTTTTCACCTATTCCCCCAGCACCCCTCCCATCTGGCATCCATCAAAATGTTCTCTGTATCTATGAGTCTGTTTCTGTTCTGCTTGTTCGATTATTTTGTGTTTTTTAGATTCAATTACCAGAATATTATTGACTATACTAGAGGCCCAGTGCACAAAAATTTGTGCACACTAGGGGGTCCCTCAGACCGGCCTGTGCCCTCTCACAGTCTGGGACCCCTCGGGGGATGTCCACCTGCTGGCTTAGGCCCGGTCCCTGGGGAACCAGGCCTAAGCTGGCAGTCAGACATCCCTCTGGCAGCTTAGGAGCCCTCGGGGGATACGTACTTGCCAGCAGGGAGCAGGCCTAAGCTGCAGTCGGACATCCTTAGCGCTGCTGAGGAGACAGGAGAGGTTCCCGCCACCACCGCTGTGTTGGTAGATATATATTTATTGCCATTTTATTGTTCATGTTTTTATATTTTTCCCCTTATTTTTAAAGAAGACCTTTAACATTTCATGTGACATTGGTTTGGGGATGATGAACTCTTGAAAGAGAAAGTGATTATCAGAAGTCAGGTCTTTTTCATTTTAGTTTTTTTCCCCCCCTGAGATTTCCCATGTATAAATTTATGGAGGGAGTTGGATCACTTACTTAATCCATGTGCTTTTTAATTGCTATTTGCTTTTCACTTAATCAACAGATACTTTTTTTTTATTAGAAAGACAGCTTTATTTTTAACTTGCCTAAAATTAAGATTTGTGGTATATAAAACCACCTTCCATAGTTGTTAATGATTTTACTTCCTAATTTAATGAGCTGCTTATCTTAAGCGTGTATTTTCCAAGTCTGCTCCAGTACAAAAAGCAGCCTGTGCTAGTGCTGGCTGCAGATATGCCTGGGCCAGCCCATCCTTTGCCTGAGGAGAGGCCCATACTCAAGCCTGGGGCCTGTGACAAGAGCAATAAGACACACTTGGAAAAATTAAACTGCCAGCGCATTTGAAGGTCTCATTCTGGTACTTGTCACTCTTTGTAGAAACGATCTGTTTACTAGCAGGTTGTAAAGGGTCCTGGAAAGAGCCTGGGACTTCAGGGTGAGATAGACCCAAGTCCTGGGTCATCCTGGGGCCCCTAGGAACTTTAGATGGCTTTTTAAAAGTTTACTCTGATATGTTGGAGGCATGGTTTAATGTGAAGAGCCTGGTCCCTCTCCTAAGTTGAGAGCTCCTTGAGGGCGTCGACTGGCCTGTAAGGGATGCATTTCCTTGACCTAGAAGATGATCAGCACACAGCAGCTGTCCAATAAATGCTTGTTACTATCTTGTGGTATATTTATTTACTGGTTTATTGTTCCATTTTCTCATGAGAATGTGATTAGTGAGGGCAGGTGACTTGTTGATCTTTTTATTAGTCTATCTGTCTGGGCCTCACTTTGTTGCCTGGGGTATAGTTAAGTGCCCAAAGTAGATGAGTGCATGAAGGAAATACTGTCTAGGCTAGGGGCTTGCTAAGAGGTCAGGCACTACACATTCGTGTTTTCTCACTGATTCCTCACAATACCCTTGTGAAGTAGCAATAACTAACACGGATTGTCACAGACAATGTTCTAGGTCAGTGGTCGGCAAACTGCGGCTCACGAGCCACATGCGGCTCTTTGGCCCCTTGAGTGTGGCTCTTCCACAAAATACCAGCTTCTGCACACGGGCCACGAAGTTTCAATCACACTGTACGTGCGCGCCCGCACGTGGTATTTTGTGGAAGAGCTACACTCAAGGGGCCAAAGAGCTGCATGTGGCTCGCAAGCCAGTTTGCTGACCAAGGTTCTAGGTTCTAAGGTCTTGACATTTATTTACTCATTGATGCCTGTAACAATCATTTGATTCTTAAAGGTAGGTATTTGTGTTATAATTTTTATTAGCAGATGAGGAAACTAAGGCACAAAAGGGTGAAGTAAGTTGCCAAAGTAACATTCATAGAGAATCAGGCTAGGTTTTGAGCCATGTGGTTTGGCTTCAGTAACTGTGCTCTTAACCATCATAATAAAGTTGCTCATCAATTTCCCCATTTTGTAAGTGTGAGGAAGTTGAGTTTTTAAGTAGTTTCCCCATAATCACACTTCTGTAAATTGCTATAGCAGGGAATTGGACATGAGTTGCCCACCTGGGCTAGGGTTCTTTCTACTACACCACAATTCTAGACATTTCATTATGACCCTGGAGACAGATTTCCAAGAAGTGCCAAAAAGGTCAAGAAGATTCATCATCAGAGACCCAGTAAAAACAAAATTTGCAAAGTTCCCATGTACTTCAACAAAGCCCTATGATATCTATATATATATAAAGCCAGTGATTGGAACGCTGTAATGATCATAACAACCAGTTGCTATGATGCCCACTGTGGCCAGCGAACCAGCCTGATCAGGGGGCGTGGACGACCAGCCAACCTCCCGTGGACCCTCCCCCCTGCCAGCTCTACTCCTGATTGGCCTCTCCCACCCCAATTGAGGGCGGGGCAGCCAGCCAACCCCCCTTGGCCCTTCCCCCTGGCAGGCCTAGCCCCCAATTGGCCCACCCCACCTTGATGGCCTGCAGCCCTTCCCCCCAACTTGTCCCACCCCTGATCACCCCCCAACCCCAACAGGGGGTGGGGCCAGCCGGCCAACTTCCTGCAGCCCCTCCTTCAAGTTGGCCCCACACCCAATGTGCTCCCACCACCCCGATTGGCCTGCAGCCCCTCCCCCTAGCCGGCCCTGCCACTGATTGCCCCCTCCACCCCAATAGGGGCAGGGATGGCTGGCCAACCACCCATGGCACCTCCTTCAGGCTGCTGACCCCCAATCAGTCCCCCCAACCAATTCAGGGGCTGGGTCAGCCAGCCCACTGCCCACAGCCCCTCCCCTCAGCTGGCCCCGCCCTGAATTAGCCCCCCCCCATCCCAATCAGGGACAGGGCCCACTGGCCAATCCCCGCGGCCCCTCCCCTCAGTCGGCCTGGCCCTGATCAGCCCCAGTCGGGGCAGGCCAGCGGCCAACCTTCTGCTGTCTCCTCCTCCCAATAGGCCCAGCCCTGATCTGCCAATCGGGGATGGGCTGGCCGGACCCCACCCGTGCACGAATTCATGCACTGGGCCTCTAGTATACCTATAATATTCTTTGTGGCTCTAGTCAACACATCTTTTTTGTTGTTGTTAATCCTCACCCGAGGATATTTTTCCATTGGTTTTTAGGGAGAGTGGAAAAGAGAGGAAAAGACAGAGAGAAACTTCGATGTAAGAGAAACCATCGATTGGTTGACTCCTGCACAAGCCCCCAACCAGGACCCGGGCAGGGAGCCTGTCGACAAGGTACATGCCCTTGACCAGAATCAAACCTGGGACACTTTGATTCACAGGCTGATGCTCTATCCACTGAACCAAACCAGGTAGGGCTAGTCAACACACCTTATTAACAAAAATATGTACAGATGCTGGAGAAGTTCAGGAATTACATAGGAAAGGAGGAGCTGCTGTGTAAGGGCATATGGCAAATGAGGGTGCTTCAATCTCAGAAGACAAAACTGACAATTCATTTGCGTGACATCTAAGAATTATAAAATGTATGACTGACTTTTTTAAAAATTATTTTTTTCAATTACTGTTGACATTCAATACCTATAGAGTTTCAGGTGTACAGCATAGTGGATAGACATTTATATAACTTACAAAGTGATCCCCTAATAAGAGTGTATGACTGACTTTTAAAGCAAACCCCAAATACCACTGTAAATTTAAAGAATTTAAGTTTTTAAGTTTAGTGTAAACTAAAGTTTTAGACCTTGTATTCTAAACTAATGGAAGTACCTAGACCAATCAGGATGAGTATTTGAATGTGTTTTTAAAGGTTTAGGTAAATCAATCCCAATGTGTCATTGAGGAAATTCTGGCTTTATTATTTATCTCTCACCCTTGAGCTACACTTCCAAGGGCCTGGTATCTGGAATCAGACAACTTTGGGTTTGAATCTTAGTTCTGCTCCTTACTTGCTTGTGACCTGGGTAGAATTCTTGACCTCTTGATTCCTCAATGTCATCATATGTACAATGATCTTTACTTCATAGCTTTAGAGATAATTGAATTAATTTTAAATGGAACTAAATGAATTTAATTTAAGCACATGGAAAGGACTCGATAAGTGTTAGCTTAATGCATAATCTATTGTGAATGAACAGGATGGCATGAACTACCTATCCCTGTGTTCCATATGTTCCATACCGTGAACTTGACTGGAATCAAACTCAGAACCCTTTGATCTGCAGGCTGATGCGCTATCCACTGAGCCAAACCAGCTAGGGCTCTCTCTCTCTCTCTCGACTTTCTCTTTGACCAAACTTTAGTCAGGCTCTTCTGAGCCTCTTCTCCACTAGGCCTTGACCTTGGCTTTCAGTGTCTGCCCTATCTCCCTGGGCCTGCATAACCTACTTTAGTAAATATTCCCCCACCCTTGATGTCTCCTCTTAGTAATTTTCAATCCATTGACCTCCTTATGCTGCTCCTTGGCTATAAATCCCCATTGTCCTTGCTGTATTAAGAATTGAGCCTGATCTCTCTCTTTTATTATAATACTCCTATTGCCTTTAATACATCTTTCTTACTGTTTTAGCAAGCATCAGAATAATTTTTATCTATCATCTATCTATCTATCTATCTATCTATCTATCTATCTATCTATCTATCTATCTTCTATCATCCTTGCTGACTAGAGAACTAGAGACAGCCTATACATTGAATAAATTAAAAAACAAAATCTTGGCCTGGATGGTGTGGCTCAGTGATTAAGTGTTGACCTTTAAACCAGGAGGTCATGGTTCAATTCAGAGCATGTGCCCAGGTTGCAGGCTTGATCCCCAGTGGGGTGTGCAGAAGGCAGCCAATCAATTATTCTCACTCATCATTGACATTTCTATTTATCTCTTCCTCTCCCTTTCTCTCTGAAATCAATAAACTTATCCTATATAATAATCCTATATAATAAAAAGCTAATATGCAAATCAACCAATCAGTGGAGCCACTGGTTGCTATGACGTGCACTGACCACCAGGGGGGAGATGCTCAATGCAGGAGCACTCCCACAAAGGGAGCACTGCTCAGCCAGAAGCTCTGAGCTGGGTTTATAGCTGGCAAGCACAGTGGTGGTGGCAGGAGCCTCTCCCACCTCTGTGGTAGTGCTAAGGTGTCTGACTGACGGCTTAGGCCTACTCCTGTGGACCTAAGCCATCAATTGGATATCCCCTGAGGGCTCCCAGACTGCAAGAGGGCACAGGCCAGGCTGAGGGACCCCCCCCTCCCCCAGTGCACAAATTTCATGCACTGGGCCTCTAGTATTAAAAAGCAAAAACAAAATCTTTGAAACAGCATTTTGGGATTAATAAATAAATGTGGCCAATATTCATAGAGTACCATTACCAACATTATCTTTTGGGCCCCCCAAAAGAACTAACAGTCACCAGGAACCTAAAGCAGCAGTGTTTTCCATCTTGCATCCTTTGCTGTATTATTCTCCTCAACAGTGGCTTCCTCTGCTCCTCAGACCTCATGGCAGAAAACATGGCCTCTGCCCAGCTGCTCACTTTTTTATTGAGGAGCATACCCTTCTCCTTTTCTCCCCAGAAGGGAGCACTATTGAAGGAAATAATCTTATCCTTTATGCCCTGTGGCATGTTCCTCCCCATATAAGGAGGATTGGGCTATTTGACTTGTGACATTGAGCAGGGACTGTTATACACTGCGCTTTGTTAACCAGCGATGAGATCATGGCTTCAGAATGTGGGCAGCACAGTGGTGTGTCTGTATTATTTCTAGTTAATTGGTGGACCTGTGTCACCACTCGTCCTTTGTCTCCTGGGAATACCTAAGCCATACCAAGGATTTCTCTGGCAGGCTCCGTTTAGTTCTAAGCCAGCTAATGGGTGAGTAGATCAAGTGGAGTTGATCTCTGGGCCAAGTGGTCTCTGTTTCAGGAGCAGTTCCTTTTCCAAGAGAGATTGTCATTTCAAAAGAGGCCTCAACTGAATATTGTGTCCCTAAACACATCACCAAAACTCTGTATTTGTGGATTATTTGGTTTTGCTTGACCTATAATGCTGGTCCACACTTTGTTCTGCAACTGGATCCTTATGCATTTCTTAGGTTTTAGAAAACAAATAAGGAGACGGTGGTATGCTGATAAACTGGCTGTGTGTGTGTGTGTGTGTGTATGTGTGTGTGTATAAAGGACATATTTGTAGCAGTTGCTGAGTTTTGTAAAGTAAATGCTCTCCCCATGGCATATTTCCAGCTCCCATCAGGCTGGTAGACAAAATTCCTGAGTGTTTAACCATCAGCTCTTGTGAGTGTGTTCCAGTACATTATGGGAAAAAGGAGCCATTAAGCTTCATCAGATGCAATTTACTGCAATGAGGAGACAACTTTCAATCCATTTCCAACTGCTGGGGAAAATTCTTAGTGGCCCAGCTGGTCTGTCAGGCTCTGTCCCTAATTTTATCAACTGTAAACAGGGTACCATGACTATGTAGACGAAGTAAGCATGATTGTTGGAAGTCTGCTGTAATGGGTCTGTGAGAAATCCTCGCCTGTTCGAATTCAAATAATGGTCTTAGAGACAGAAGTATGGAGAAAATGAAACTTTTAATATGTCCTTGTGAGAGTGGGTGTCTGTCTGGTTGTATTGGCACACATGGAGAACTGATCACAGTCCATTTATCCCTACGGTGAGAGAGTCCCTCCTCTGGTTCCTCATTGGCTGGGCATTATGGGTTACTAGTTTCCTCATACATTGTCTCTTATTAGGTTATTAAAAAAAAAAAAAGAAGTGGCTGGGGCCTTTTCTAGTTGCCTCCCACCCCCCTGTCTAGTTGAGGCAGGCGCCTGGGGGTTTCCACCACTATGCTGGCTCAAGTTCGCAGTTCTTTGTTCTTATCCTCTTCCCTCCTCCTTACATTCTGTTTGCCCTGGGGAGATTCAGCAAGAGTTTCCATTAAAAGTTGACTATGCTGAAGGTGGATCACAGGGGCCTATTTCCTATAGGTCAGAGAGGCAATTAGGGAGTCAGTGTGTTAGCCTGGGTCTCTCCAAGCAGAACTTGAGACAAAGTCTTAGATTATAAAGTTTAGCTAAAAATATGTCCCTGGAAAGCAAAAGTATAAGACCAATAAGGATTGAGAAAGAGATAAAAATAATGATGTAATAATAAGTTTATAAGTTAATATTGGGTAATAAAAGGCAATCTCTCCAAATAATCCTATATAATGAAAGTCTAGGTGGCGGCACATGTGACGTCATCACAAGATGGCTGCCACAAGATGGCCGGCAGGGGAGGGCAGTTGGGGGCTATCAGGGTGGCAGGGGAGTTGTTAGGGGGCAATCAGGCTGGCAGGCAGAAGTGGTTAGGCCAATCAGGCAGACAGGCAGGTGAGCAGTTAGGAGCCAGCAGTCCCAGATTGTGAGAGGGATGTCCGACTGCCGGTTTTAGGCCAGGATTGGGCCTAAACTGGTAGTCGGACATCCCCTAAAGGGTCCCAGATTGGAGAGGGTGCAGGCTGGGCTGAGGGATACCCTCCTGTGCATGAATTTCGTGCACCGGGCCTCTAGTACATAATAAGAAATAAGCTACATGTTTCCAGGGATCACTCCTGGAGCTTGAGAACAAATCCAATACAATGGAGGGCAGAGCTAAGAGAGGAGCACAAGTGTGCTTATGAATTCTTTATTTTTGGAATTTTTCATTTAATATTTTTGGACTGTGGTTGACCATAGGTAACTGAAATTGTGATGCCTGATGACATCACTGGCATCCCTGCATTGAGATGTACTGTGTGTCAATCCTATGGACCATTCTCCCTCCTTCAGTTTCAGTTTTGTGAACCAATTTGTTTCCTTATTGCTTAAGCCAGTGAGAATCATGTTTTCTGTCACTTGCAACCAAAGACTTCCAACTGCTATACTTCCACAATAACAAAGATCACACTGTCTTCTAGCTGCTTGTCAGTATCTTTTCCAGTAGGCTGTCTTCTCCTCGAGGTCAGAGCCCATACATCTTATTCAATTTGTATCCCCAGCACCTAACAGAACATTTGGCATATAGTAGAAGCTCAGTACATGTTAGGTTGAAGGAGCAAATCTGCAATATTAATTTGGCATCTGTAATATTGATCCTTTCTAGTCTCATCAATGCTCTTTTAAAGGAATGGTCTGTTGACTTTTAGAGATAGAGGAAGGGAGAGGGAGAGAGAGAAACATTGATGTGAGAGCACAACATCAGCTGCCTCCTGCAACCCCCTCCCGGAGTTCCAGCCTGCAACTGGGCACGTGCCTTTGACAGGGAATCGAACCGGCAACCTTCTGGTGCACAGGGTGATGCCCAACCAACTGAGCCACACCAGCCAGAGCTCATCAATGCTTTCTTAGAGAATATAAGTGGGTTAGCCTTTTTTTCCTGCAGGGAAGAAAAGCAGGTGAAAATTTACAAGAAAATTTAATGAAATACAGCCACTCAGGATAAAAAAAGATGGTTAGATAAAAGAGATATTATTTAAAGGTATTCTATCTGAAGTACATTTCCATGGAGCATTTTTTTCTTTTTGACTATAATAGAGCTACAAGGTTCATAAAAGTATAGTCAAAATTGATTTAAACTATAACTAATATGCAGTGGTCCCTCTTTAGCCGTACAAGATATGTCCTAAGACCTGCAATGGATGCCTGAAATTGCAAATAGTGCTGCACGCAATAGATATATACTATGTTTTTTCCTATATGTACATACATACATACATACATATGATAAAGTTTAATTCATAAATTAGGCACAGTAAAAGTTTAACTATAATAACTAATACAATAGAACAATTATGGCAATATACTGTAATAAAAGTTATGTGAATGACTTTGGGGCCTTATTTAGTTACCTGAGCATTACCTGATCGTAAGCACTGTGGTATCTCAACAGTTGATCTGATAACCAAGTTGGCTATCAAATGACTAACAGGTGGGAGCAGCCTGGAGATGCTGGACAAAGGGATGATTTCAGTTGGGTGGGGTGGAGCAGAACAGTTCGAGATTTCATCAACTACTCAAGGAGAGTGTGCTTATGAATTCTTTATTTCTGGAATTTTTCACTTAATATTTTTGGCCTGTGGTTGACCATAGGTAACTGAAATTGTGAAAAGTGACCCTGTGGATAAGGAGGGTCCACAGCTATGCATCACATAAAAACCTTTTAATTAAGGTAAGAAGGACCACATATACAACAGTGGTCTCCTAAGACTAGAATGGGTTATAAGTAAAAAGTTTGCACCATGGAAAGAAAAGTCTGGACCTGACTATGATGTTGAGTTTAGTGCTAGCTCTGAGGGGTTTCATAGATGAGAAGGCACAGCATGCTGTCTACCTGCCTTGGGCCCAGACACCCCCACAGCTGGGATCTGAGTTGGTGAGAGATGGGGCTAAGAGGAGGGGAGCCTGAGAGCCCGCCCCCAACCTTCCCAGTCCCATTCCCTTCCCCCTCTCTCCTCCCTCTCTCATTTGGTTACTTCTCATCTCAGGCTTTATCTCTCTGGGTCTCTTTCAAGCACCGCTCTGCGTTTTTCTCCCTTTCTCTTCCTTTCCTCTCTCCCTTCTTCACTCCCTCCTCCTGATGTCTACTCTCCTCCCAGGATGCATTCCTCCACTGCCCTCCCCCTGAGTACACACACACACACACACACACTTTATCTTTTATAGCATATTTTTACTGTACCGTTTCATGTTTAGATATGTTTATGTACTCAAATACTTACCATTGTGCTACCATTGCTTTCAGTATTCAGTGCAGTAACATGTTGAACAGGCTTATAGTCTAGCAGCAATGGCTACACCATAAAGCCTAGGTGTGTAGCAGGCTATAGCATCTAAGATTGTGAAAGTGCCTAATGATGCATTTCTCAGAACATATCCTCATTGTTAAGTGATGCATGACTGAACTGTAATGCAAATATTGCTTTTCTCCTTTTTTTGTTTGTATGGGCAAAATCTCCATGTGAAATAAAAATATAGCAAAGAGAAGATGTTGATAATATTTTATCTTGCTTAGTCCTAAAAAGAGTTACCAAGAACAACGATGACCCATTATTTAGAAACTCACAAAAGAAAAGCATATTGCACAGGAGAAAGTTGCTAAAGAGTAAATCATAAAAGTTCTCATCATAAGAAAAAGAATCTGTAACTATGTATGGTAATGGATATTAACTAGACTTGTGGTGATTATTTCACAATATTTATAAATATCAAATAATTAAGTTGTGCACCTAAAATTAATATACCATTAAATGTCAATTATACCTCAGTTTTAAAAAAGAAAAACTTATTCTGTAACCTACTTCATCCTTTTATGTTAGGACTGTGCTACCCCTTCCCTGTTGATTGAAAAGTTCTCTGAAAGGGAACCCATACCCACACAGTGGGAAATTCAGGAAGTCCACAATTTTATTCAACTATTTATCATTCTCTCTATTTCTTGCAGATGGCTTGTTGAATAAGCATTTAAAGCAACCTTTATATGAAAATTTAAAACTATATGATTTTCTAAATTGAATTGTGAGGCCATTATCTGGGTTGCTTACTATATGTCAAGAAATTCATGGGAGTAGCAAGTGTTATTCAAATGTATTTCTCTAGAACAGTGATGGCGAACCTTTTGAGCTCGGCGTGTCAGCATTTTGAAAAACCCTAACTTAACTCTGGTGCCGTGTCACATATAGAAATTTTTTGATATTTGCAACCATAGTAAAACAAAGATTTATATTTTTGATATTTATTTTATATATTTAAATGCCATATAACAAAGAAAAATCAACCAAAAAAATGAGTTTGCGTGTCACCTCTGACATGAGTGTCATAGGTTCGCCATCACTGCTCTAGAACAACATTTAGAAAAACTGAATGCAAATAAGCAAAAAGGAGAACATATCTTAATGTTTTGGGGAACACAATAAATTTGAAGCAAGTGACAAATTCTATTTTTGTTCAGAATCCAAAATCCTAACATTTCATTAAACTTAAACCTTAGCAACTAATAAATTTCAATCCCTAAATGAACCTCCTCCCTGAGACAATTGGAAAAAAAAAAAAAATTTAGCCAAAATTCCAGACTGAATCAAAGGAGAAGGAAAAAAAAAATCCTCCTTCTTGATTTTTAGTAAGATTCATAAATCAGGAGCAAATTAAGTCTGAAAAAAAGAGCACTCCTTCCCAGATAAAAGGCCACCACGTCAGCCCTGGCTTCCTCCCTGCATGACGAGGCCCAGTTCTCAGATGTGCGAGCGGCCTTGTTTGTGTCTGTGTGGTCTATTCTGAGACAGAGCAGATGATTTGCAGTTGTGTTCTAGACATCTATAAAGTTAGAATGAGTGGACCAGGGCTCTGCTTCTCTGTAAATACTTGTCTTTACTTGTACTGTTCACTTATATTTTCCCTTCCATGATCCTTCTGAATATAGTTTCATCTTGATTAATTACCCTTAAAGTCATTTCTGTTAATTGGGGAAATTATTAAATCTGTAAAAAGACAAACAAACCTAATGCTATGTTTCTTCAATGTGAATTTAAAGTGAGAATACTTTAAATTAATGAATCTCTCTGGTAAAAAATAATAATTTCATCTTCCTGACCATTTGTTCTATATGTAATAATTTTCATGATTTCATATCATTCTTTTTGAAATTTATAATGCTTAAATATTTTTTCTTTAAATGTAAATAGCAAAACATTATATTTTTAACTTAAATAATATATCGATATCTGTTTGAACTACTTTCCAGATTTTTTAAACTATTAAAAAAGTTTATTTGTAATAAAATTTCTTTTCTGTAATTAACAAAATTTTATTTTAGGATTAGGTAGGTCTATGATCAGAATGCAGAAAGATAACTTTAAAATTTTAAGCCTCTCTTGATTTATTAATAAACTAGAGGTTCAGTACACGAATTTGTGCATGGGTGGGGTCCCTCTGGGTGACTTGCAGGAATTGGGCTGAAACCCACAGTCCAACACCGCCTGCAGCTCCTACCTGCCACTCCCGCTCATCCCAGCCCCACTGCGCCTGCTGTGAGAGCTTGCACCCAATCAGTCCCGTGAGCCCGGCATCTGATGCCTTCCCGAGGGAAGTGGCCTACAAGGATTGGGCCAAAACCGGCTCCCCCAAGGGGTTCTGGATTGCGAGAAGGCGCAGACCAGGCCGAGGGACCCCGCCAGTGCACGGTTGGGGCTGGGAAGGGACCATGGGAGGGCTCTAGGGCATGTCCGGCCCCCTCTCACTTAGTCCCAATTGGTTGGACCCTAACAGCAAACTAACCTACCAGTCAGAGGATCTGCCCCCTGGTGGTCAGTGCACGTCATAGTGACTGTTCAACTGGTCAACTGTCTGCCCCCTGGTGGTCAGTGCACGTCATAGTGACTGTTCAACTGGTCAACTGTCTGCCCCCTGGTGGTCAGTGCATGTCATAGCGAGCAGTTGAGTGGTCTTAGCATATCATTAGCATATTATGCTTTGATTGGTTGAACAGTCAACTAGTCAAAGGACAATGGGACACTTAGCATATTAGGCTTTTATTATATAGGATCTTCCTCCCACTTTCCTTCCTTCCCTCCCTCTTTCTCTCCTTCCTTCCTTTCTCCTCTATCCTTCTCCCTCTACCCCCTCTACCTCTTTCTCCACATTCCCTCTGTCTTCCCCTTTTACTTTTTAAAAAAGTTGATCTCAGTCTGGAAAAAACATTCTTGCGAAATTGGCCAGGATCTTGGCCAAGTCTCGTGTGTACATGTCAGCTGTGCTCTGGGAAATCATTGCACCATGTGACAATATCTATTATTTTAATTAGTACTGAGGAGTGCCTCCAAGGTCTCTCATTAGGCCAGACTTTCTTACACAGGCAAAGGCTTTGTGTTTCCTAAAATGCTGACTAAGCAGATAGGTGGCATTTGGCATTCTGTGGAGGTGAACAAAATAATTGTTATAATAAATAAGACAGAATTCACAGGAGTAATAAACCATTCCCTGTGCGTACAAAAGGCCTTAGGACCTGCCTCCTGAGGCAAGCAGGCCAATCTTTGGAGTGCAGTGTTCAAATTACCCAAAGGAAACATCAACCAACCCACGGCAGGGCCATGCTCTGGGAAGGCCCTGGCACGTCTGCGGAGCTCAAAGAGTGCTGCGTCATAAAGCTTCCAGGTTTAGTCAATCGTCTGGCATCTGCTTTATTTCCAGGGTGCTTGCCTATGTTTGTCTGTTAAATCCAAAACGTATTCATTCCAAGAACTGAAAAAGAGTCCTTTGTGAAATGACACGGAGAACACAAAATCTAGACATGCACCCACTTGAAAAGCAAGTGCGTTGGATATGCTGGGTGGGAAGAGAAGCTTCGCTTCCTCATTTCACAGCTGTTCCCGGGCATCACGGATGAACGAAAGGTCAGAACAGGAAGTGTTCATCCGGAGAGGAAAACAGTTTCTAGTTATTACGCCGTGTCACACAGTGTCAATGGGGTTTTGTAATGTGACAAAACACACACGTGTATACTGTTTTCGCATGTCTTCTGTGCGGACAACGGGGGTTAGTCCGTGTGGCGGAGGCTTTGTGGAGGCTGGAAGGCCACACCCCTGTGGGTGCAGGTGGTCGCTTGTCTGCTGGTGGGAATCCCCATGCCAGTCACTCTGGGAAGAGGAGGTTTTCAGACTGGAACTGGGCTGACGCTGGTTGGAGGAAGGGATTCCCCTCTGACTCTGGGTCCTCTTCTCTTGGTCTCAATAGTTAGAAGACACTGGCCTGTGTGTGTAGGAGGTGGGTTTTAAGACGGTGCCCATCACTTGGATGCTGAAACCGGATCCACCCAGGCTTCAGAGAGTGCACATCACCGTCCGCAAGCCATATCATCTATGTGAAGAATGACTGCTCTGCGCACACTCCATATTTAAAAATGCCTTATTTCTCTACTGCCCGTCTGGTTCATCCCTCCATTCCTTAGTGTGGGCAAGAAGTTCATTGCATAAGAAACCTGGGTCTTAGTCTTAATCTGGGGAAGGTCGCAGTTCCAGTCTATGACATTGTCAGATCCCTTTTCATTTCCCAGGATAATCCTACAGTATAACCAACAGGGTAGACTTTGCAACTTGTGTTAAACTCAGTGACAGGACCTTTATTGGGGCTTCCAAGGCCCAGTACAGGACCCAGGCTCGCATGGTGTGTTTGTGCTCAAGGCTCTGCCTCATTTGGGGGACTGGGTCTGGGTGGGGTCTCCGTCTCCATCTGTGTGGGGCCTATGGGAGCAGAGAGCTTGGTTCTCCCTCTCCTTTTGGCAGACTTACCTACCTGGGCTTAGCCATTTACCCCTCACTCACTGTAGCAGCCCCCTTTTAGAGCAATTTAGCCTAATCCCCTGATGCACCTTCCAAAAAAACGCCTGGCTTTTTTTGGGGGGGGGGCGGGGGGGGGTAGGAGAAGAGGTTATTAGTGAAGATTATTCCTACTTATTTTTAGTTTCAATATCCAAAAAGGTCACTCCTTGCCACCCTCCACCCCATAATACTATCTCCAAGAGAAACCATTAGGATTTCATCAGAATTTGAGATTACCAGGATCTAATCTTTTCTCCTAGGCCCTAACTGTTAGCATAAAGATGGAGAAGAGATATGGTTTAATTTCCTCCTGGTGACTTCTCAAAACCCAAATAACAGTTCATTTTTTCTCACATATTCATCCTGATGGAGCTCGTGAAATTCTCTGTTTTTCACCACGTTTTCTATAGTTTGTTATTTTTATTTATTCAAGTCTTGTTTAAATATGCTAGCCCTGTTCAAGTTTTACATGTTGATAATAAAGAAAGTGTCTGTGTCCAAAAATGGGGCAGGCTATTGAAGGTGAAAGGCATTTCCTTTCTTCTCATGTTAACCTAACCCAGTAGTGACAGGTGTCAGAAGTGAGATCCCTAAGGAGAAATGAATCTGTCAGCTAGAGATGGGGCTTCATACCCTTAATGTCCTTTTGCCATTTGGGAAGATGTGAATTTTATTTAAATTAAGGAGACACATCTCTACCCAAAAACTCTGGCTCTGTTGGATTCCTATGCATTATGTGGCATATACTGTTTGCACCGAGGGAACCCTCCTTGAATTCATGTTTCAAGGTGGCACAGTATGTATTTCTGCATGTCAGGGGGAATTAAGAAAAACCTTTAGTCTCAGAAGCAGGATAAAAGGGAAATGGAGTGATAGTTACAGGATACCCCTTCTCCCACATTTCTTTTTTACTTTTCAATTCGGTATAGGAATTAATGTAAGCTAAACTAGTTGCATAAATTTTTCATTGGCTTTTCTGCCTCTAAGTCTTGACTTAGCACATTTTTGTTAATTAGTAACTATATGGAATCAATACAGCTGGGTTTTTGTGTGCTAATCATGGGACTTTGATAGAAGCAGAGAGAAAATTGGTGAGATTCTGCCGCCTAGTCTGGATGTACTTATAAAGGAAACAAGTAGTTATTTTCATATTTTGATTCTATTTGAGAACTAAATGATGACTTAACACACACACACACACACCAGGCAACGACAACAGTATGGCGATGGCCAGAGGGAAAGAGGAGTGGGGGGAGGGGGAAGATGGCAAAGGGGGGATAAATGATGGCGAAAAGAGACTTGACTTTGGGGGTGAGTACACAGTGCAGTATGCAGACGATGTGTTATGGAGTTGTACACCTGAAACCTGCATGGTTTGATTAACCAATGTCACCCCAATAAATTTGAAAAATGCATGAGAAATAGATAATTTAAGAAAAGTCACCAACCTATGTTGCAAAGAATATTGTGTAAAAAACAACTTGTGGTATATTTTCTTTACTTTGGAACTAGGTTATAGCTATTCCAATCTTTAAAAATAGGATGAATAGTTGCCCTTGAAGGCCAGTGAACAGTTTCCAATTCTTCAGCAAAGTTCTCAAGGCCCCTTTTAAAGGAAATCTACTGCCACCTAGCGCCCAGCTCTTAGAATAACTGAATTACTGTCTTTAGAAATATTTGTAAAACCGATAGTACCACTTGGTGGCACTATGGACAGGCACATTAAAAGCACACTTTCAATTTAGGTGTTACTTGTTTTTATCTTTGTTTATTAGAGTTTGTTAAATGTGACAAAGACATTATTTTCCTTTTCAGTGTTTTATTTTCTAAGAATTCTGTCCTATTTTTGACACTGCTGTTTAAGCCCTCCTAAGTCAAGAGAAACCTGAGCACCTTCAGATTGAATTCCTGATTTTTTATTTTATTTTATTTATTTATTTTTGAGCCAGAGCCCTGGAGGTAGGAGACCCGGCGGCAGCACGGTCTCAACTTTCCCAGCACCCCTCTCCCACCCTTCCCCGCCCCTCCTGAATTCCTGATTTTTGAAGTTTTAAGTCTTTAGTTCAAATTAGATTGTTCTTTCATCCCTTTCCCCCTTTATCCACATAACTGTAATCATTAAGTGAAAATAGGCAACACATTTCCCATATAATCCAAAGGAAGAAAGAAAAGCAGCTCAGATGAAACTATAACGGGGCTCTTTGTATTTAGAAGGTGTGGTGGTGGTGGGATAACTTACGTTTTGTGCATTAAATCTAGTATGAAAATGTACCTCCTGATAAAAGCATCTGCCTGAGATGATCATTCATTGTAAAGTGACACAAAACTGGGTCCAGAGCAATCAAGAATGCTACTATGGGAATGTTTGTAATTTATCGTGAGCACACGTCAGGTGTAATTTTGTTTCTGATACCATTAAATTTGGTAGTAGTAGCAATGGGGACCAAAATTTATTTCATTGCCTCTAAAAGGCAGATTCTTGAAGAAGTTGTTCTAATAAGCTTACTTTCCTTATGGCTATATAAGGAAGAGAAGGATAAAATGAATCGATACTTGAAAGCACAACAGTTGGTTAAAAGAAACATTATACCCTTAACATATCAAAACATCAAATAAAATTTTGGTACTGAGTATCATATCGTAGTTATCCATTTATCTATCTATCTGCATATTCATTGTATTACATATACACCCATACTTTTGTAAAACTTTTGCAATTTTGTAAAACTAATATGTTATTGCTAATGATGTAATTATAATGATTCTGTCTAAGTCAGTGGTTCTCAACCTTCTGGCCCTTTAAATACAGTTCCTCATGTTGTGACCCAACCATAAAATTATTTTCGTTGCTACTTCATAACTGTAATGTTGCTACTGTTATGAATCACAATGTAAATATCTGATATGCAGGATGGTCTTAGAGGACCCCTGTGAAAGGGTCGTTCGACCGCCAAAGGGGTCGCGACCCACAGGTTGAGAACCACCGGTAAGTACCGTTACTTCTGAAACAGGAAGACTAATTGCCAAAGTACTGCTTTGGTGTGTTCTGGTAATGATTATCAAGATTTTAAAGACTTTTGAAAGTGAATTCTCATTGTTATCACTGAGCAATAGAATTTGACTCCTTTGATTTGATTTTGTTATCATCCCCTTTGGCTTCTATTCCAAATTGCCATCATTCTCCTCAACCTTGTAACTCCTTGACTCTTACTGAACTGAGAATGTTTGGTGATCTGTCAATTGTCAGCCTTACTCCACACTTACCATATATATGGGCATTTCCCTACCTCCTTTTCTCATACGTAGAGGATGTGTGCTCCTCTTCTTGCTCAAAGCCACATTTTCTTATGGGGCTCTTAATTCCATTTCTCCCTCTCACCTTCTTGACAGATGTGGCTTCATCAATCACTGCCCCCCGCTCTGGAATTTTCAACTTAATCTTTTTATTGGCTCTGATTCTAGGTTCACAATCCAAAGTCTTTCTCATCCTTAAAAAACAAACAAAATACTCTGGCAAAACAATTTTAAAAAAAGTTCTCATAACTGCTGTGGAGTTTTACTTATTTTTAAATACATTTTTGATTTGAAATGCCCCTTTGACTTGAATTTCCTTTTTGTCCATCAGTGGTTTCCACTTTTTCACTCATTCCTTACTCTTCAACTTACTGCACTCTAGCTTCCTTTCTCACTACTACGCAGACACAATTTGTGAAAGTTGCTAATGACCATTTAAACTATTTTATTGGACCTATTTGTCAATTTAAAAATTTTTAATTACAGTTTACATTCAATATTATTTTGTATTACTTTCAGGTGTACAGTATAGTGGTTAGACAATCATCTACTTTACAAAGTGGTCCCCCAATATTTCAAGTACCCATCTGGCACCGCCTACTTGCCAAGTTTGAGAGAACTTATCACACCCTCCTTCTTTGTAGTCTTCTGGTAATCTCTTCCTAACCTTCTACTCTGCTCATTTCTTAAATGTTGATTTTCCCCCCTGTTTGATTCTCAAGGTTTTCCTCTTCTCATTTTGCATCAGTAATTTTTAAACATGGGTTCTTTAGTGATCCACAGACCTGAAATTGTGTGCAGAATTCCGGGTGTTTGATTATGTGCAATTTTCTAGTAGTTTACAGCACATTCTCAATGACATTCGTGTTTTAAAAAAGGTTAGTTAGTAATTACTGTTCTATGTTGTCTTCCAAGGTGATCTTAGCAATTAATTTAGTTTTTAAACAACTCACATATATCAAGTGCTAAATGAATATAGAATAATTTTATTAAGTAACCTTCAAAACAGCTGTGTATAGTAGTATGATTATTCCCACTTTACAGATTAGGAAATTGAGGCATAGAAAGATTTAGTAACTTGGCTAAAGAGACACAATTAGTGGGTAATTGCCATAGTTTGAACTCCCACTTATTCATTGATGATACTCAAGCTCACATCTTCAGCTTATATCTCTCAAGTTTTATATTTTTAGGTAATAAGCCATTTCCATGATGTCCCATTGGCTCTTAAGCTCAACATTTTGGATACCAATTGTTATCTTCTTTCCCCAAACTTTTTTCCTGTATTTTCCATTCAGGGGCCATGCTATCAGAGTCATATTCATTGTTTTCTTTCCACTCCTCTGTGGGACCAATCTTTAGTCCCACTGAATTTAAATGCTAATTGTTGTTGCTTTAGTTCAGGTCCTAGTCATCTTTCACTTGGCTTTATGCAACAACTAGAGGCCCGGTGCACGAAATTCGTGAACTGGGGGAGGGGGTTCAGCCTAGCCTGCACCTTCTCGCAGCCCGGGAGCCCTTGGGGGATGTCCAACTGACACAGAGGTGGGAGAGGCTCCTGCTACCACCGCTGTGCTTACCAGCTGTGAGCCCGGCTTCTGGCTGAGTGGCACTCCCCCTGTGGGAGTGCACTGACCACTAGGGGGCAGCTCCTACATTGAGTGTCTGCTCCCTGGTGGTCAGTATGTGTCATAGCTACTGGTTGTTCCATCAATTTGCATATTAGCTTTTTATTATATAGGATAATACTTAAAATACCTCTATTAAGGGTCTTCTTTCACAGTCAACTCAGCATATTATGCTTTTATTATATAGGATGTCCTAGCTGCCTAAAATCCTTTGATGACACAACACTGTATGGTGACAAGATAATTGGGATAGGCCTTTCATGATCCAAATCTCACCTACCTCTCTCCAACCCTCTCCCTTCCTGTTAAGTTCCCCTTCAGTTACACTGAATTGCTTGGTGTTCCTTCGAGATACGTTGTTATTTATCACTTTTATGCTGTTCTCATCTGGTCCCCTCTGCTGGGATGCACTTTACTTCCTTTTTTTTTTTTTTTTTGTCTAGCTATGTCCTATTCATTCTTAGGTGTCACATCATGAAGACGTGTAGATCTGCTTCCCTGTGCTAACACGATTTGCTGCTGGAATAGATGAGAAATGAAGATGACTTCAAGGTTTTGGCCTCGGCAATTACAAGAATGGGATTTTCATTGTTTGAGATGGGAACGACTGAGGTTTCATGGGCTAAAATAATGATCTAGTTTGGGACATAAGGAATTTGAGTGACTATTAGATTTCTAAATGTAGATTTCCAAATGAAGTTATTGATTAGGTATTTGGCTAGATGAAACTGGAATTTGCAGGAGCAAGCTCAGAGAAATTAGGCAACACAATTGTGTCACTTTGAGAGGAAAAAACTAAGAAAAGGGGTGCTATATGACTGAACAAGGTTACACAATTAGTGCAACTAAAGCTTAAAGTTGTTAGGACACACATCTGAAAAGTGAAATTTTACAGCCTGGCTAGGAGGCTTAGTCCCCAGTGTGGGGCATGCAGGAGGCAGCCAATCAATGATTCTCTCTCATCATTGATGTCTCTCTCTCTCTCTCTCTCTCTCTTATATCAATAAAAATATATTTTTTAAAGTGAAATTTTACAATAAAGTGTTTTGGTAACTCATTAGGAAAATATCATTGGCTGGAATCTAAGGTGCCTCTATCCTCGACAGAAAACTGCTCTATATCATTTATTGATATTGCTGTGGGGTTTCACTTATTTTTTAAATACATTTCACCCTCATTTAAAAAGCATTTTATATGCTCTGGTTTCTCTTCAGACCGCATAAATCTTTCACCTTTTACTAAAAAGCATTTTATGTTCTTGGCAGAATATTAAAAAATGCAGAAACTAAAAATAATAATAAAAATTATAAATAATTCCTATAACCAGAGATGTACACTGTACACATCTTGGGACATATTTTTCCAGATATATGCACGTGTGTGTGTATGTGTGAGTATTCAAAAACATATATATATCATGTATAGAGAAACATTTTTAGCAAAAGTGGAATCAAAGTAGAGTCTACTTATTTTTAGGCATTGTATTACTAAATATCCTTCAAAAGAATAATTTTAATGACTTCTTATTTTCCCCACCAGAGGCTGCCACCCTGTGGAAAATACTTAACATGGGCTCTTTGATCATCTTTTCATCTAATTGTAGGATTATTTTATTTATTTACAAATTAATATTGTGAAAGTAACCATGGGAAAGTTTTAACAAGGGTAGAGGGGTTTCATACTCTGAACTGAAATCTGCACATCTCTATAGTGCTTTGTTTGATGAATCATATTTAATCCAACAATGCCTAATTACAAATAGGTTGTTTTTTTTGGTTTGAATGTATAGATCAAATCGTCATTATAATTGTTCATAAAGTAATTAAAATGGTATAGTCAGCTGGTGTTTAGCATTAAAAACTTATTACATTATGTGATGCATGATGCACTCCTTAAAGTTTTCCTAGTTATTTTAAGTGTTATTTATTCTCTGAGGCTGATTTCATCCTTATAATTACATCTCAGCAACCTAGTAATAAATACTTTCACCACTATATGATTATATGTTTTCCTGAAGTTCTAGTTCATACAGTGTATCATTCTGTGGCATTTTTGTTATTCATAAAAAGTCAAGCAGCTTTTAAAATGAGTGCATTAAAAAAAAGAACATGATGTTTGCCTCCTTAGTATTAATTTAGTATTGTTAAAAGTTGGTAGTGTTATATTTTTCTTGTTACAAAGCAAGAATCATTTTCCTTTCCATTGTTTTCTTTTAATATTTTAGAAAAGATTACTTAACTGTCAGTTTTACACAATTGAAGTTGTGTACAGATAAGGAAATTTGGTGGATTTTTTGTTTCATTCTTTTGCAGGTTTTGTTTTTATAATAAGGTCTGAGGTAAAACAAATCTTAAGTGGCACCTGTTTCCCTTACCCAGAATTGGGACTTTTTTAAAAAAAATCTTTATCGTGGAGAGTATTACAGATGTCCTCTTTTTTCCTCCTCATTGCTCCCTTCCACCCAGTACCACCCTGCCCCAGGCCTTCACCACCCTATCGCCTGTGTCCATAGGTAATGCATATCCTATATAATAAAAGCCTAATATGCTAAGTGTCCGGTCGTCCAGTCATCCATTCAACCAATCAAATTGTAATATGCTAATGATATGCTAAGGCTGCTCAACCGCTCATTAGGATGTGCACTGACCACCAGGGGGGAAGACAGTTGACCGGTCAACTAGTCACTATGATGTGCACTGACCACCAGGGGGCAGATGCTCTGACTGGTAGGTTAGCTTGCTGCTGGGGTCCGGCCAATTAAGACTGAACAAGACAGGCTGGACAAGCCCTGGAGGTCTTTTGTGGTCTCTCCCTGGCTGGCCAACCTCCTGTGTCCCTTCCCAGCCCCAATCATGCACTGGTGAGGTCCCTCAGCCTGGCCTGCACCCTCTTGCAATCCAGGCTGAGGGACCCCCCCTCTCAAGTGCACGGATTTCGTGCACCGGGCCTCTAGTATGTATATAAGATCTTTGGTTAATCTCTTTCCTTCCCCCCTTCCCCTTTCCCTCTGAGATTTGTCAGACTGTTCCATGTTTTCATACCTCTAATTCTATTTTATTCATCAGCTTATCTTGTGCATTAGATTTCTTGTTAGTTTATTTTGATTTTTATATTCAATTGTTGATATGTGTTTATTGCCATTTTATTGTTCATATTTCTTCTTCTTCTTCTTCTTCTTCTTCTTCTTCTTCTTCTTCTTCTTCTTCTTCTTCCTCCTCCTCCTCCTCCTCCTCCTCCTCCTCCTCCTCCTCTTCCTCCTCCTCCTCCTTTTTCCTCCTCCTCCTCCTCTTCCTCTTCTTAAAAAAGACCCTTCAACATTTCATGCAATACTGGTTTGGTGATGATTAACTCCTTTAGTTTCTTCTTGTCTGTAAAGCTCTTTATCTGACCTTCAATTCTGAATGATAGCTTTGCCGAGTAGAGTAATCTTGGTTATAGGTCCTTGCTATTCATCACTTTAACTGTTTCTTGCCACTCCCTTCTGGGTTGCAAAGTTTCTGTTGAGAAATCAGCTGACAGTCATATGGGTGCTCCCCTTGTAGGTAACTAACTGCTTTTCTCTTGATGCTTTTAAGATTCTCTCTTTGTCTTTCACTGTTGGCATTTTAATTATGATGTGTCTTGGTGTGGGCCTCTTTGGGTTCTTATGTGGGACTCTCTGGGTTTCCTGGACTTGTAGGTTTATTACTTTCACCGGGTAGGGGAAGTTTTCTGTCATTATTTCTTCAAATAGTGTCTTAATATCTTTCCCTCTCTCTTCTTATGGCATCCCCATAATGCAAATGTTGGTACTCTTGAAGTTGTCCCAGTTGCTTCTTACACTATCTTCATATTTTTGGATTCTTTTTTCTTTTTGCTCTTCTGATTGGGTGTTTTTGCTTCCTCATATTCCAAATTGTTGATTTGATTCTCAGGCTCCTGTACTCTACTGTTGAATCTCTGAAAATTATTCTTTATTTCAGTTAGTGTATGCTCAATTTCTGACAGGTCCTTTTTCATGTTTTTGAAATTCTCATTAAGATCCTTGAAAGTCTGGCTAAGTCCCTTGAAGTTTTCATTAACATCTTTGCAGAATCTTATAACCATTGATTTGAACTCTGTATACCATAGTTTGTTTGCTTCTATTTCTTTCATTTGTGACATGTTCTTTGTCTCTGCATTTTGGCTGCTCCCTGTGTTTGTTTCTATGTCCTAGGCAGAGCTGCTATGTGTCTTGGAATTGGTAGGGTGGCCTTGTGTAGTAGGTGTCCCAAGGGCCCAGTGGCTCAGCCTCCCCAATCACTGAGCTGGGCACTCTAGGTGCACCCCTGTGTGGGCTGTGTGCAGAGTCTTGTTGTAGTTGAGCCTTGATTGCTGTTGGCATCACTGGGAGAAATTGACCTCCAAGCCAATTGGCTGTGAGGACTAGCTATGACTACAGTGGAAGAGCTGCTGTGCAGGAGACACCCCTATGGAGCAGGATTTGTTTTTTTATCCCCACTTTAATTAGTGGCTGACACCAGACAGAAAGACTACTTTAAATTGAGGCAAAATAAATGAAAGAAATTTAGTCTGGATTTCTAAATTTCAGTGTGAGTAAAATTTGCAGTTCAATTATACAACTACACTTTTACTTTTTATAGTTAGAGCTTCACTTAGGATTGATGTTTCTTTGTCCATGGGTCTGCTAATGAAACTTAACAATTTTTTTTTTAACTTAACAATTCTGAACAAGGTAGTTTCAGAGTTTTCAGGGCTTTTTAAAAAATGTAATTTAACTTTTTAACAATTACTGTTCAGAAGAAATGTCTCAACAGACACATTTTCCTAAAACTATAAATTGGTTTCCTTTTAATATTAAGATACTATATATTATTGTTTTCATATAAATCAGATCATGGCTTTTAGTACTTTTCCACTTTTTTAGAAACATGTGATACCTTCAGAGATTTCTATTATGATCAACACAGAAGTAGTTTTTATCAGCATTCTCTATTCTTCCTCTTACCAAATCCTACCCACTATACATATACCTACAAAGCTTCCTTATCAGAGGGTTATGAACATTTATTAATTTATAACCTACTTTGTTTTAACAAAGACTTGAAATCTTATTAAATCATGCATAATATATCACAAAAATTAAAAAAACTTTGTTTACATAGAAAAGAAATTTAGAATGATGACATACAATGAAGAAAAAAGTTAATAACACACAAATATGTATGCCCAAGGTCTACCACAGCTGTTAAAAGAGAACTATGTATTTATACTGAGTTCCAAACTTCTGTTAGCCAAAGCCAAAAGGTCAATATTATCAATAAGGCCTCATGCTGTAACAACAACAACAATAATAATGCAGATAAAACAAATGATAATAAATAAATAATAAAATAATATAACAAATTATTAATAATAATTAAAAAGAATAAATGCAGATAAAACAACAAAAGCCAATATTTTTCTAGTTATAAAATTTAAGAAAAATTTCTCCTTATATCTAGTATTTTGGATGCTTAAGAATAGGACATGCAATGCTTAAGAGCAGGACACAGAATCCTGGAATGAACAATATTAGCAACAACAGTCTTAAATCAAAATAGTTTTGTGTAGCTATTTCCCTTCAATGTAAGTTGAGGGCATAAGGTCAAACCACAATGTAATAAATACAATTTTATATAAGTGGGTTGTATAAAAAGAAAAACAAGACAAAACAAAACAATGAAATAAGCTTTCTTAATGTCCGGAATGATCCAGGGATAAAAATCTAAACTATTTATTGGGTTGGATGGACTCTATACCCTTTAATTAGTCCTTTATGAATATTACTGTTTGCACTTTGACTTTTGATAAAGCTGCATAATGACAGGCATTTTATTATCTTAGTAATGCCTCAAAGTAATTATTTGGCTTTACCTATTGAAATACATGTATTTTTAGAACTCATATACTTCAAAAAGAATAGTTCATAGAACTCATAAACTATCACAGAATAGTTCTTTTCCTGGTTTCCTTGCCAGGGGAACTAGACTTGGATTATAAAGTTGAGATTGTTTCTTTTCAGCTTCTGATAGTCTTAATAGTCTTAATGAAATTGCTGTTAACTGGGTATTTGTCTACAGGTTATTAACAAATGACTTTTTTAAAAGATCACCTGAGCAAAGAGAATAAAAGTGAATGCCCCCTTATGAATTTTAAGATGCCTAACCTAGAGTTTATCTCGATAGACTTTGCCTTGAGTAGGCACTGGCCCACCTCTGCATAGAGGAGGCCTGGGGAGCACTGTAGACATTATAAAGATTTTTCTCAGAAAACAATTCTGGGTCTGTTCCAGGATAGAGCAAATCAATAAACAAGGTTCCAAAGTTCTATATTATAGAACATGGCTTTGGAAGTTTTAGCTTGGAAAATTTTCCAAGCAGAATTACCCATAAAAAATTTAAAAAATCCATTTGTGAAATATCTGAGTTTGGAAGCTTCCTAGTGAACCTTATGGGGAAAATTGCTTGTGAAATGTACCCCATACTACTAATAATGATTGGCATGCTGTTTAGAGTTGCTGGTTATAAACCAATTAAACCTTGGAGGACATCTGCCCCAAATGTGAATATGTATTTATAGATAATTGTCCTTAAGTGAACTCTTTCTGACATGGTAGGAATATTGTGTATTGAGCCCAATACTATCACAAAATAGTTCTCTTTTTAGTTTCCTTGCAAGGGGAATTGGACTTGGGTTATATAATTGAGATTGGTTTCTTTCAGCTACTGGTCGTCTTAATGAAATTGCTTTTAAATGGATATTTGTCTACAAGTTATTAACAAACTGTAATTGTTAAAATTTTACAAACAACTGCCCAAGAAAGGTGGGTAATTAAAACAAGTACTCAGAGGCCTTCTTAATTTCTACATACTAGCAATGGACCAAAATTTTATGTGTTAGCAGAGTTCTCAGTGACTGAACTTGTGTATAAAGAAATAAAACAGTCACTTAAAAATGGCTCCTGTCCTCTAACAATGCCTTCACATCTTCTTTATTTAACATTTCAAATTCTAATTCATATGGCATGGCATGTAGAATTCTAGGAGTAGATAAAAAAAATATAAGCATGGGAGAGGGTGGATGGGAGAAGGAAAAAGAAAGTTGACATGGTCTAAGGCTTAAAAACATAAAAACAACTTCCCCCCTTTAATTTCTCTTCAAAAATGTAAAGGAAATGTGAGTTTAGTACGAGTGAAATAGTACAAAGATAAAGAAAAACATGGGCAATGAATAATTTTCCCTGCCCCCTTCCCCTCCCCACTTCCCATGTCCTGAGTTCTTACAAGTGACAAATGTTGACAACCTGATCATTTCTTCACAAACACACATCCAGTGAAATGCCTTGGGTCTTGATTTCTGCTTCTCCACTCTTCCAATTTACCTGGACTTGGACTCACTTTTTACTCACAGATACCAAGTAGTTGCTATTAACAGTCTAGGCTCTGAAATGGGTTTAGTAAGAAACTTGGACAGAGCATAACAGAACTCTGGGATCTTCGTTAGGATGACCCAGGTGGCTGAGGGTGACTTCAGTGTTTGGGGCTGGAAACCTACTTCCGAGGCAGCCTCTTCACTTGCACATCTCTCCTAGGCTGCGACGGGTGAAGAACCAGCTCAGCTGGGATTGTTCGTGGAGGTTCTGTCTGCACCCTTTTCAGCATGGTGGTCTCAGGACTTCTGTGGTATCTGAAGTGGTTCCAAGGGTGAGCAAGGCAGAAGCTGCATGACATTTTTATGATCTCACCTTAGGAGGAATTACTTGGTATTGCCTCCTATGTACCTTATCAGTCAAAAGAGTCACAAGCCTGCCCAAATTTAAGGGATGGACACATGGACTCCACCCCTTGACTAGAGGACAGGTACAGAATGTATGGTCACTCCTGAAGAGTCCTCATGTGAAATATTTATATGAGAAACTCATATTTGAATTGTATCTAAGTGGCATATAGAAAAGTAAGAGGTCAATAATTTTGTGTTGCTCTTTTAGAAATAAGACTGACTACATTCTGAGTCTAATCAGGCAAGACCATATTCTTAGAGACGATAAGCACAACAGAGATTATAGATGCCAAAGTCAGCCTGTCGAAGAGGACATTGACTAAGTCATGGCAAAAATTATTTAGTTTGTGCTGTTCATCAGCTCTTTTGAAGGTGAAAAATTTATTGGGACTGAGTTAGAACTAGGCCTGGTCACAAAGTTCAGGGTCATTGCCCTAAAAATAAAGCAGAGAAAAGCAAGCTTCTCAGGTGTCACAAATGATTGGAACTTCCATGATTGCACTCAGCACAATGATACTGTTGAATTCTTTATCTCCAAGTCTGCCTGCATTAGTAGTTCCAACAGTGAAACTCAGGACCTACACAATCATTAATTACTAGAGGCCCGGTGCATAAAATTTGCACACTTGGGGTGGGGGTCCCTCAGCCCGGCCTGCGCCCTTTCACAATACAGGAGCCCTCGAGGGATGTCCAACTGCTGGCTTAGGCCCGCTCCCCTAAGCCAGCAGTCGGTCATCCTTAGTGCTGCCATGGAGGCGGGAGAGACTTCTGCCACCGCTGCTGTGCTTGCCAGTCATGAGCCTGGCTTCTGGCTGAGCGATGCTCCCCCTGTGGGAGTGCACTGACCACCAGGGGGCAGCTCCTGCGTTGAGCTTCTGCCCCCTGGTGGTCAGTGTGCATCATAGCGACCAGTCATTCCACCATTCAGTCAATTTGCATATTAGCCTTTATTATATAGGATACCTAAGGTTTTATGATATAGCAAGAAGTTTATAGTAAAATCATGGCTAAGTGGTGGGCACATAGTACCAGGTGGTGCTCAGATATAAAGATGAACAGAGTGGCTTGCCTTCAAAGAACACACAGTCGAGTGGGTCTTTCAGGCATGCAAACAGATAAATTGCAACACAAGACATTACTTGTAAATGAACCATATGCTCTCAAAGGAGAATGATCTGCCTGGGTGTTTATACATGATTAGCACCTATAACTACTCCCTCTCTGTTGCAACTGAGCCTTTGAAGTTTCTCTTTTATCTGGCCTTCTAGGATGTCTCTTTGATAGACTTCAAACCCAGTTTTCCCTTCTGCCTAGAGTTTTTGCTTTAATAACTAACTTGGATTTTAGTTTCTTTCTCTAACACTTCCCCTCCCCCTAATATCCTGTCTCAATCCTGTTGTTTGTCTCTGTGCTCCAAAGCTCGGGGGCAAGAGATTCATTCGTTAAGATATATATAAACAAAACAGTGACTATATGCTGGGAAAAATATTAGCTGCTGGGGATGCAATGATGAGTCAGTTAGGGACAGTTCCTACCTGTTGCAAGGAGCTTATTCTAGTATTGCCTCCTACACTCTCGGGATTATGTTCCTGGTTTAATCAAATATGGGGTGGTTTAGACCCTGAGAAAATCAGGGAAGCCTTTCTAGCCAGGTGACATTTAACCATTTTTTTAAATGAAAAATTTGGAATTTTTTTCTATTGGGGTGATGAAGAGTGGAGAAGATCAGACATTTCCGACAGAGGGTACAACACGTACGAAAAAAATAGAAATGGCATGGTCAGTTTGGGAGACAGGGAGATTCATTTGACAGTGTAGTAAGGCATAGCAGCAAGTGAAGGTAGAGAAGTAGATTGAAGTCATATTGGGAAGCCTTGTATGGCCCTTCTGATAAAGTTTGGACTTAATGCCGTAGGGAGGGGAAAGTCAGCAAAAATTTATAAGCAGGGTTGGGACAAAATCAGATTTTTGTCTTTAGGACGCTAAACTCAGGAGGATGGTCATAGGAGTGAGGAAAAGACAAGAACTGATAGGAAGCTATCACATTAGCCTAGATTAGAAATGAGAGCCCATTTGAAGAGATGAAAAGAGGGGGCAGAAAGCAGAGGTTAGTTCTGCAGTAGAATTTTGAGGTGGAATCAAGAACTCTTGGCACCTCATTAATATGGAATTCTTGACAGATAGTAAGATTGTGAGTCTAAGATGAAAAAAAGAAGGGAAAGGAGCAGATTTTGTAAGATGGCACCAAGTTTTGTTTTGGATACATGGCTATCCAGGTGAAGACAAGCAGAAGACAGCTGGAGACTGATCTAAATTTAAAAAGGAGAGATGATGGACCAGACGCCTGTATTTGGAGATCATAAAATAGGCAAATTGACAGAAAATTAAACACATATTTGAGAAATGAGGAGAAAACAGTCAACAAAGACTAAGAATCAGTGAGGCAGGAAAAGGACCAGCAAAATTAATCTCCTGGAGTAGAGGAGAGGTCAAATACATGAGGAGTGTTACTTTGTTTTTGACCAAAGTTCTATGAGTATCTGAGGCAAGTGTTGACAAAGACAAGGGAAGGTCAGTTGTCAGCCTTTCTGCCATGGATGGTTGCACCAGAGTTGATGTCCTGTGTGGTTTCTGGCCCTCCCTTTTGGTTCTTGCCAGCCAGGAGTCAGAATGAAGTTAGAGTACTTCCCATATTGGTCTCACACCCAAGAAAATGAGTACTCTAGAAACTTGATTCACCACTTACCAAGAGTTGAAAAACATGGGAGACATCATTTCTGCATGTTAGGAGATAACAGTTTTAGCTTTAAGCCTATTATTCCATTTCTGTGCCTGAATTTCACTTGCCTAATGCATTAGGTTGAATATCACTTTTTATTTTCTGTTGTTTAAAGATGCTTTTGAGTAGACATGTTATATCATTTTGTGATAAAAATATTTCAGATTGTTCTAATAGTCCTTTCCCAAGAAAATGATAAGAATATTATCTTTTCTCATCAAACATAAATACACAAGCTGGCCTGAAGAGAAGACTCTGTCTGAATGTCATTTGTTTTCATTGTTTATTTATTCATTTAATTTACATTAGGAAATATATTAATTATAAATGTTCCAATAGTTTAAAATGAGTCATTTAGTTTGCACAGTACCTTGTGAGCAGTGCTTGGTATCAAAGGATCTGGGCCCAGTCTAGATGTTAAGGGACACTTACTGGAGTGTGGTGGGGTTAGGTTGAGTGACGCTGGCTGAGTGCCCTGGAAGGATTAATATCCAAAGACCAGATTATAAAGCTGAATGAAAGCACTGCTTGTATATTAGAAGAGAGTATAGTAGCCAGGTGACCTGTAAATAATCATAACAGGGAAGAAAGTCACCATGAAATAAACCAAGCCAAGTGAAACCAAACACTTAGTCTGCCCTAGAGAAGGTACTATTGGGACACAGTTTAAGGGAGTCCTGAAATTCACTTCCAAGATTTAGTCTTTGCTCTCCTTCATTGTTAATAGCATTTTCATTTTTTATTCCTTTTAAGCGATACAATCTATGTGATGACTCCTTCCTTCTTTTTAAAATTAGGTGTTCATCAGCAGTGTAATTGAAGCCTTTCCTGTTTGGCTTATAAATGAAAGTGCTCCATTATATGCATTTAACTAGGGTTTCTTTCAGATCAGAATCTCTTTTGGGAAATACAGTGGCAATCACGCAACCTCTACTGATTTGTATCTACTCAGCTGAGTACAAGTTGTATTTTTCTTACCTGATAATAAGTACCTTGAGAGCAGGAAACACTAGCTTTTCATCCCTCTGTCCATCCATCCATTTGTTCATCCATCAATTTATTGAACATTTGAACATCTATATGTCAGGCACTGTGATGAACTTCAGGATGACCATGATATAATATAGTCCAGTGATGGCGAACCTATGACACACGTGTCAGAGGTGACACGCGAACTCATTTTTTGGTGGCTTTTTCTTTGTTAAATAGCATTTAAATATATAAAATAAATATCAAAAATATAAGTCTTTGTTTTACTATGGTTGCAAATATCAAAACATTTCTATATGTGACACGGCCCCAGAGTTAAGTTAGGGTTTTTCAAAATGCTGACACGCCGAGCTCAAAAGGTTCACCATCACTGAATAGTCTTTTCCCTCAAAGATCTTGTGGTTCAGTTAGGGCAGAGGTTCCCAGCTGTGGCTGCATATAAGAATCACCTGGTTGCTGGCTCCACTTTCAAGAAGCCTGTTTTCATTGTACTAGAGTGTAGTCTGGGTATATGTATATATTTTAGAGCTTTCAAGGTGATTCCATAGGGCAAACAGATTGAGAACCTTGAGTTGGGCAGCTAGACTTACATTGTGTTAACTTCTATAATAAGAGAAAACAACAACAACGGAATTTTCTTGGCACACAGAAGAGAAAAACAGTCATATACTTTTCCCCTCTATTATTCCTCATAACATATATCACTGGGCACTGAGTCTTGAATATGCTAGATTAAATATTTCTTGAGTGAATTGACATATTATCATTAGGCTCAATCACCTAGTTCAATATCATGGGTGATATTCTGTGTCATAATTAAATTGGAGCAATTCTTTCATTTATTAATTGAATTTCTTTCCCAAATTAAAAAGGGGTTGGGGTCTTTTTTTGAGACATAATGAATTTAGTTGTTTCTATATTTAGCTTTATACATTTTGGATTCTTGATTTTATTTGCTGAAATCTAATTCATCTTTTTATGGGCAAAATCCCATTTTGACTTTGAAAACCTAATTTCTTTTTCTTATCAGCTTCTCCTAGTTAGTCAGGTAGTTTTATAAATTAACTAGAGGAGGCCCAATGCACGAAATTCATGCACGGGGGCTGAGGGGTGTCCACCTGCTGGCTTAGGCCTGCTCCCCGTGGGGATTGGGCCTAAGCTGGCAGTTGGACATCCCTTTTGCAGTCCAGGACCCCTTGCTCCTTACCGCCTGCTTGCTCACTGCTCCTTAGCACTGCTGCAGAGGTGGGAGAGGTTCCCATCACCGCCACTGTGCTCGCCAGCCATGAGCCCAGCTTCTGAGTGACACTCCCTCTGTGGGAGTGCACTGACCACCCAGGGGCAGCTCTGGTGTTGAGCATCTGCTCCCTGGTAGTCAGTGCGCACCATAGCAACCGGTCATTCTGCCATTCAGTTGATTTGCATATTAACCTTTTATTATATAGGATTATGACACACATAAATTACCTACTTAAACATACTTCATAGGCTTTCAATTATAATTGTAACTCCTATAGAGTAGATATGAAACTGTCACACAATAAACTCCTGACCTAGGAAGAACATTTGAAAGGGTCATTTATTATGTTATTGTGTTTCTCGTCAATGAGGAATCCACTTCTATTCAGACACCCAAACTGGAAATGTCTCTTCTTACTCAGGTTAAAATGAGATACAATTCTCCTGTCCTGACAGTAAGCATGAGATTAGAGAGCACACACGCAGGGGCAGACTGCTGAGTGCACAGATCAGAGAGTCCAGCTCCAGTTAGTTTTGGGGGAACCAGTAATTGTGACACACTTTGTGGTGTATTGAAGGTAGCCAACCTGATCAGAAATACTAGTGATCAAACATAGTTCTTACCATGAACTTTTCACAGTTTCAGAACAAATGTAAAAATCTGCGAGTAAGATGTTGACATGGGAAAATGGCATCTCGACACTGTTTTCTTGACTCCATTGCAACTTGGTGTGTCCATGTGATTCATTTCTGGTGAAGAGGATGTGAATAGATATGAATATAACTTCCAGCTTCTGTTCTGAAAAAGAATGGGGGTTCCCTCCTCTTCCCTAAGTCTTTCTTCCCACTGGCTGATTGTAGAGGTGATGGTGAGCTAGCTTGGACCATGTGGATGAAGACAAAGATAAAAGAAACCAGAGACCTTGATGATTCTACATAGCAGAGGTAACATACCTGTTCAGAATTTTATGTGAGAGAGGAATAAACTATCAAATTTAAGCCACTGCTACTTTGTGTCTCTGTCATATAAAGCCTGTACCATATACCACCACCACTCTCCCCACCCCCAACTTCTTGGTCAACCATATTGAATTAAATTCAGTTCCTTAAACTTGCAATGTGTTTTTTAAATGTCTTCTTACCTTTACCCATGCTGTTCCCTGTACTTGAACTGAATTTTCAAATACATTTTCTCCATCAGCCAGGTAAACTTTTACTCATTTTCAAGATTCTGGGAAGTCTTTGATATTTCCATGTTGAGGTGGTAGTCCTTTTATGATTGCCCTTGATAGACTCTGTACATAATGACAATAATGACAATAAACACACTTTATTGAGTATCTACTATGTGCCATATACTCTAAATTTGCTTTACAGGAAAAAGCTCATGTATTCTTAAAACAGTTTTATGGGTTATGTGTATCTAATTCATTTTAAAAAATCCAGGCTTGGAGGAAGAGGCTAAGTGGTTTGCCCCAGTTCATAATATTAAATAGTAGAGCTGGAATTCAAAGACGGATTAACCTGGTTTCAATTCCATGTTCTATCATCTCTGCCTTCATTTCAGCCCTTCTCGTCTGGCATCACATTTCTTTGTTTACAGGTACATCTTGTTCAGTTATACTCTACCTTCCCCACATTGAGCTCATTGTGGGAGCTCAATAAGTACAAGTTAAATAACTGGGCTCCATTTTCCTCACCAATTGCCTTCTGAAGTTATGGTATAAGCTCCAGGAATAGTACCATACCTTAAATGCAAGACCAAGAGCAATCAGTGTTTCATGATCTGATTTCTCTCTGGATCATGCAACCATAATTGATCTGATGCCTCGTATCCTAGGCTAGCTTTAGTCACTGCTAAACAGTGTCTGAGTCTGCTAGGGCAGCCATAATTAAATATCACAGACTGGATGGCTTCCACAACAGAAATAAATGTATTGTTCATAGATGTGGAGGCTACAAGTCCAAGATCAAGGTGCTGTAGGGTTGGTTTCTGGTGAGAGTGCTCTCTTCCTGGCTTGTAGACAGCTGAATTTTTGTATCTTCATCTGACATTTTCTCTGCACCCCTGGTGTCTCTCTCCTTCTTCTTATAGGAACATCAGTCCTATCAGCTTAGGGCATACCACCCCTCTCCCCCAGACCTTATTGTTGAAATAAATTTCTAGGCCCAAGATTGAGTCACTCCTGCCCAGAGAGCCAAGTCAGTGCACTAAAGCTTAGATAACTTTCATGTCCCAGTAAACATTTCGCTTGACCAGAAACATAGTATATTCAGTTAACCAATTCCTAATGCCAAGCCAACTCCAGGCTCAATACTTACTTCCTTGTTCCTTATTCATTTTCTGTCTTTCTTTTTCTTGTTCCTTATTTTTCATCCTATAAAAGCTTTCTATCTTCCACCCCATTTTGCAGCTCTCTGAATCCTAGGGTATGGAGACTGCCTGCTTTATGAGATGTTAAGTAAAATTTGTATTACCCAAATTGTCCTTTTTAGTCATTTTTAGCTCTATGCACACACCAAAAAGTTTTTCTCTCCAATATGTTCTATGTAAACTGTTGAGGATGTAAAGTTTGCTAACTCAGCCTGCCTGATCCTCAGTTTCCTAATCTTTAAATTGGGTATAATGATAACAGTCCCACCTATCTCACAAGTGGCTTTCTATTCTTTTACTTTTTTTGGTATTAAATGCAGTAATATTCAGAAAGTACTAACTGAAGGTGCTATGTCTAAAACATTCTTCCCCCTCTGTCTGGTAGATGTTGACTCATTTTTTAAGACTCACCTCAACTACTATGAGGCAATTATTTTTGCTTATAATTGTTGACTGGCAGATGGGTGAAGTTTTTGCACTTCCAGGGTCCAGGTCTAATACAGGAGGATTTGAGAAGAGCTTAGCTGCTTTGCTGAGGTTTGTAAGTAACCAGCACTTGCTTTTTTAACTTTGGAACTACACCATGTCCAGACATGAGCTGACTTCTTGTTCCTTCCTTCTTATCACATTTCTCATTAGTGTCTTATGCAAAAAGTTTAAGATTTGAAGTCAGGACGATCAGGGTTTAAATATTGATTCTTCAACTACCTTCTTACTTGACCCTGGGCCAGCTCACTTTACCTCTGTGTGTCTTGTACTCCGTGAATCTATTCGATACTTCAGCCAGAATTGCTTTCCTGATTGGTTCCTACCTCTGTGTGGGCATAAAGTGCAGGGGCTGTGTGTGCAAAAGAGGACAGGGAGGTGGTAGAGAGGGAGAGGGACAAGAATTGAGAACTGTGAGGACTAGAAACATTTGTGACTTTCTTGGTGTTGTTATTGTCACATCTGTCCCCCAGTTGGGATCTATATTAAAAATCTATGGATCTTTTCTGTTAATGTCTTACTAAGTAAAGTCAGGCTTCTTATTTTTTTCCAAGTGGCGCTCTTTGTGTTTTGAGGAGGTAGATGTCATCATTTATGTACGAACTTCCTGGAGCTTAGGAGGAAGCAGGGCCACTTCTGGTAAAGGAGGTAGGCAGGCTACCGATGCCCATGAAGCGTGAGCATGGGGGTGTTGGCTCTGTGTTGACCTGGCCTGGAGTATAAGAGAGCTTGAATTTTCCGAGAAGGAAAAAGGAATTTTTGGCACTTGGGACTGAACAAAATAATTTAACTATCTCTGATTGGTTTCAGATTTGCAGATCTCTAAGGAATTTGAAAAGAATATTAAGCAATAGAGGAAACTCCACATCCTGGATAAACTACGCGTTTTGAAGCTTGCACAAGTTCTGAATTTGGTCCAGGCTTTTTCAGTCAACACCTATTGTATTTCCCAAAACTGAGATGGCTGAAGAAGAAGAAGAAGAAGAAAAGAAAACACCTTACAAGAAGAAAGAATCAATTTATGAAAGATAGAGAAGGCCTTTATCATAAGACTTTCAGTAAGTGCTGTTTTATTCAAAGATGATCTGAAATGAACAGTAGTGACTTAGAAACTTGATCTTCTTACACCCACCCCACTATTAAGTATAAATTAATTCTTTTAAAAATTATTTTAGAAGAGAGAGAGAGAGAGAGAGAGAGAGAGAGAGAGAGAGAGAGAGAGAGACTTGTTCCACTCATTTATGTATCCATTGGTTGCTTCTTGTAAGGGCCCTGACTAGTATCAAACCCACAACCTTGGTGTATCAGGGTGATACTCTAACTGAGCTATCTGGCCAGTGCTTATAAATTCATTCTTTTATTGGAGTGATATTTTGTTCAATGGACAATGTTTATCCTTATCTATATCAGTGGTACATTTAAAATAGGCAGTGTAGAAGACTTGAGAGACTCCAGGTAAATGAATTGACTAAGAGCAAAGTATATAGTGATAACTGGGCTACAAATTTTGTATCTGTGAAGGGTGTTTTAGCTCCAGGAGAGAGGAGAATGGAGGAAAGTGATGAGAAAAGGGAAGTATTAAAGACAATTATTCCTAATCCAGACGATATTTTTCCTGGCCTATGGTTTGGCCGATCCTGTCCCTTGAAACACTGTAGTTGGAATATCTTGCTTCAAAAAGCAAAATCAAGCACAGGTATATCAATCAAAAGGTGACTGCACATTGAATAACTGTATTTTAAATTAAGGATTCATATGGCCTTGGTTAATATTCTTTTAAGCCTCAGTTTCCTTCTCTGTAAAATGAAGACAATAATAATAGCTATGCCTTATTGGGCATGTGCCAGGTGTTTCACTTTATTATTTTTGTTCTTCAAACAACCTTATAAACTAAGAACTGTTTTCTCTGAAGGATGCTTTGCCAAGTGCCCCTCCCAACTTGGCAATTATCCTTCTTTTTTTAAAAAAAAAATTTTAGGGAGAGAGAAAGGGAGAGAAAAAGAGAAACATCAATTTGCTGCTCCACACATCTATGCATTCCTTGGTTGACTCCTATATTCTTGTATGTGCTCTGACCTTGGGTTGAACCTTCAACTTTGGTGTGTGGGGATGATACTCCAACCAACTGAGCTATCTGGCTAGGGCAAGAACTATTTTCTATGTAATAGAGGAGGAAATTAGTACAAAATGGTTAAATAATACACCTGAAATCATAATGAGTGAGTGGCTAAGCCAGGCCTTTTAGACTTGACAGCCTGTTCTTGTTCCACTGTATGCCAGGCCTCAGTAACCTTACTCTGTCTGCCACACAGTGCTGTCATGAGGACTGAAGGGTAAGCACGCCATTTATAAAGCTGGCACACAGTAGGCATTTTTCAAATGTCAGTTTCCTTGTCCTTTACTTCATGCCCAAACTCTGCCCATATCAAAATTATTTCCTGCTTCAAGAAATCTGCGTGTGTAATAAAATGCACCCATAGGTGCAGTAGCACAATAATCATGAAAAAGATGTTCAGCTCTGGATCATTTAATTTTCATTTATTTAAGAGACAATAGGTTTTATTTTTATTATTGTATTTTGGGCATAGATGTGAGAAGAGGCCTAAAATTGGGGGGTTAGAGGACAATATATGCTTAAGATGTAAAGTGACACCATGTACACTATATAAGGAGGCAGGCCAGGGGCCTCTTTAGTGGGTTTCAGGGTGAGGCAGAAAGTGGCTGATGTGAGGAGTTAAGAATGAAGTGAGTATTTCAGGACAAGAGCTCAACAGGTTGCTGTGAGATAAAAGTTCCATCTTGAGAACTGCAAACTTGTAAGCCAGAATCTTATGGTGCAGCAAGACTTTTAATTTTAAGAAAGGACATACCTTCTAGGGAACTGGTAGTAAGGCCAGATTCCTCAGGGTCAGTGGTGACTTAGGAATCCAATAAGTATGATCTGTATCTAATCTCTAAAGGGCCTTTGACCATATCCATCTAATAGACTAGCTCTGTCAATTTTGAGCTTCTGTGTTGACTGATATTCTCTTTGAAGAGAGTTTTGAATTATAGCTTCAAACTAGGGGGGAAAAATCAATAGTCAAAGAAAAGCAAGGCAGGTAATGAGTCCTAGTCTTAGGCTGCAGAGTAGATAAATGTGTCACAAGTATTTGCCAGGAACTTACACCATGGAGTGACCTGGAATCTGAGTCTTCCTGGAGAAGTTTTCAATAAAGACTCTTGCTTCTTTCTTTGCTTCCTGCGGGGGAATGCATCTATTCTCATTTTTACCAAATGGAGAAAATAGCGCACTAGCAAAGATAGCCAAGGTGACGGCTGAGTTCTGTAAAGCACACGCTACTGCAATCACCTACCTAGCACATTAACCTGGGACCCAGCTCTGAGCTTGGCCAGTGGTCTGTCTGCCCTACTAATCAAGGAACGAGCAGATGAGGTTGACAAGTCTCTCTCTTCTTCACATTGCACCACCACTACAAAAACCCAAACAGGAACAAATAAAACACAGCTAATAAAAGCCGAACCCCACACCAGACATTAGTGCTTTACCTCTGTGGGGATGAAAGATTATAGAGGCTGAACTCAGGACACAGTGAGTGTCTGAATAGCTGCCACTGTGAAGCTGTTGCCATTTTTCAGGCTGGCTCAGACACGCTCTTCAATTAAAGAAGGCACTAAATCGAGGGATTCGGTGTTGGGGATATAATTACAGACCATAATTCCTTTGTGGGCCTTCAAAAGCCCGAAGCTAGGGAGAGTGATGCCGGCCAGGGCTCTGAGCACCCGCCCTTGCATCTGGGCTCACTGTGGCCTCTTGTCTGAGGAACTTTCTCCAAAACAACCTTCCTCACAGCTTTCTTTCAAACTCTACACGTTGTGATCCAGGAAGGGGGCCAGTGCTTGAATATTTCCTTTAAAATTTGTATCTTGGTGGTCTGTCTCATAACTCAGTTTTATATCTAATATATTTTTTACCTTGGGTCTTTAATAGAGACTTCCAATACATAATATTAATGTGTAGGGTGGGGGGAGAGAGAGAGAGAGAGAGAGAGAGAGAGAGAGAGAGAGAGAGAGAGGAGAAAGAGCTTTGGCGATTATTTTCTTTTTTTAAAATATATTTTTATTGATTTCAGAGAGAAAGGGAGAGGGAGAAGGATTTACCAGTAGAAACATCAGTGATGAGAGAGAATCATCAGTCGGCTGCCTCCTGCCTGCCCCACACTGGGGATCGAGCCCGTAACTGGGCACACGTGCCCTGACTGGGAATTGAACTATTTCCCTATGGTTGACACTCAACCACTGAGCCACACCGGCCAGGCTATCATTTTCTTCTTGATGCTTATATGTATTTTCTATAAAACTATATATTACTTGCTTTACACATTAAGATTTTTCAATTGTGGTAAAATACACATGAAACTTACATTATTAACCATTTTTAAACTTTATTTTTATTTGACACTATTACAGATGTCTCCATTCCCCCCCCGCCCCCCCGCACCTTTTGCCCACCTCCAACCAGCCCCCACTCCACCCCCACCTTCCCTCTGGCCATCACCTCACAGTTGTCTGTGTCTATGGGTTATGCACATATATTCTTTGGCTAATACCTTCACCTTCTTTCATCCAGTCCCCCTTCCCTCGGAAATCTATCAGTCTGTTCCATGTATCCGTGCTTTTGGTTCTATTTTGTCCGTTAGTTTACTTTGTTCATTGGATTCCACATACAGGTGAGGTCATGTGGTATTTGTCTTTCTCTACTGGCTTATTTGAGTTAGCGCAATAATCTGCAGGGCCATCCATGTTGTCACAAAAGTTAAGAGTTCCTTCTTTTTACAGCCATGTAGTAAGTAACCCATTGTGTAAATGTGCCATACCTTTTTGTCCGCTCATCTACTGATGGGCTGTTTCCAGATCTTGGCTGTGGTAAATAATGCTGCTATGAACATGGGCGTGCATACATTCTTTCTGATTGGTGTTTCAGGATTCTTAAGATATATTCCCAGAAGTGGGATCACTGGGTCAAAGGCAGTTCCATTTTTAATTTTTTGAGGAAACTCCACACTGTTTGCGCCATTCTGCATTTTAACCAAGAGTCTCCAATTCCATTTCCCCCGAGGGGGGCTTGCTGCAGGTTCCGGTTGGTACAGCCAAGGGTCCCCTCTGCAGGAGCCAGCTCAGCCACCCTGGGCTCAGGGGATAGATCAAAAGAGTCTCCCATTGAGAATGATGCTCGCCCAGGCCACAGGAGGGGGCTAAGCACTTTCTCAAGGTCCCAGACAATGGCCTCGGAGGGTCTCACACTTTGAACTCGCTGCTCTGAGCCTCTCTCCCTTTTCCCTATGGAACTGTGCCCGTGGTGGTATCCAGGACTTGGCAGGGCAGATCCAAACAGTCTCCCGTTGAGGGTCGTGCCTGCGACATGAAGGAGAGGGGCGGGCACTTCTTCCCCTTCCCTGGGTAGTCAGGCTGAGCTTGCACGGGAGCCTGGATTTGCCTTCTCACAATGCAGCCACACAGCCGCGCCCTGGCCCATCTGGCCCCTACAAGAAGCCTGCCCTGGAGACAGTGCAGAACTCCCAGTTCCGCGAAGCTCCCGGCACCGGGCACCGCCCTCTTTCCCCCTCCCCAATCCTGTTGCCGCTGAACCACGCAGACAAGCGGAAGGTCAGCCTTGCATGACACTCTGATCTTTCCATGTGGCTGATCTCAGCAACACGGGGGCAGAAGTCTGGCTTCCCTGCACCACCAAACCCAGCAGGATGGGCAGGCAGAGCAGCCTAACAGGTTGGGGGCGGGACCCTGGCTGTGCGCTTGAGGTGGGGGAGATCCTCCTTCCCAAGCCACACAGTTTAGTCACTGCCTGGGTCTTCATCTAAAGCAGCGGTTCTCAACCTGTGGGTGGCGACCCCTGAAAATACATCCTGCATATCGCATATTTACATTACGATTCATAACAGTAGCAAAATTACAGTTATGAAGTAGCAACGAAAATAATTTTATGGTTGGGGGTCACCACAACATGAAGAACTGTATTAAAGGGTCGTGGCATTAGGAGGGTTGAGGCTTTAGATTCTAAAGCCTCCTCGGCCCCGCTGGTGTGGCTCAGTGGTTGGGCGTCAACCTATGAACCAGGAGGTCATAGTTTGATTCCTGGTGAGCCCACATGCCCGTTACAGGCTTGATACCCAGTAGGGGGCAGGAGGCAGCGATCAATGATTCTCTCTTATCCTTGATGTGATGGGGAATACTAGTATAAGACATTTTTTTGGGGGGGGTGGTGGTGGTGGTGGGGGTGCTAGAAATCTGAATCTGTGCCAGTAACCTAATGTACATTCTTGATAGCCTATAATTAAGTCACTGTCCCCTTCTTAACAATCTGGGCTTGCAAGACCTGTTTTCCTAATGACTCCCAATTTACAAAGGGGCCATAAACAAAGAGGGGAGGTCACCGGCGCCACCCAGACCAGGCATTTAGATACAGTCTAACTCCCCCATTCTAACTGACTCAGGAGGGGCTGTGGAAGCCCACCACAGAAGCCTGGTCGTTAGGAAACAGAAAACAAAGAAACCAAAGGGTATAAAGGGGAAAGCTTCCTCATATTCACTCACTCAGGGATTTGGAGAGCTGACCCGCTGAGTCACTGTACTAGTACATCTGAAACATCTGAAAATACATGGGTTTATCCTGGATCTGAGTACTCCCGTGTATTTTTCAGTCGCCTGGTAAATTCTGTAACAGATGAATCTCTCTCTCTCCCTCTCCCTTCCTCTCTGAAATCAATAAAAATGTATTTTTTAAAAAGCCTCCCTAGGGGGCCCCTGTAACCAGCAGATCCCTGTGCAGGACCGACGATGGCAGCCTCTATAACAGTCCGAGTCTGCAGTGAGCTCCCCGGCTGGTGCAGTCACTTTTGGAGTGCCCTTTCCCTGGGAGGGTGCCATCAGATACTCCCAGGCTGGCCCAGTCCTCACCGACTCCCACTGCCAGAGACCATGTGGACTCCTTTTCCCATCCCTGTTGCTCTGGGTTGGACCCCACAGTCCTAGGGGGGAGGGAGTTCTGCAGCCACGGTATCCCTCCAGCTTGTGTGAGGGGCTCTCCCTTTCTTCTCAGTCCTTCTTAGCAGTCTCTCTGTGGCCTCTTCTGTACTCCTTGGTATAATGTTTCAGATCATGTAGCCTTCAATTGGTTTTCCAGGTTGATTGCTCTGTAACTTAGTTGTAAATTCCGTTTAGGCCTGGGAGCAAGTGGGCGCAACTTCCAGCTACTCTGCAGCCACCTTGGAATCCCCTATATTACTTTTATAGTAAGAAAAATTCAAATGAAAATGTCACTTATTTGTTAATTAATTTATTTTTAAGCTTCAAAATGTTCAATAAGTAGACAAATTTATAACCAATACTAATCATGTACAGAAATGAATGATGCTTAAGCAAGATAAAACAGTCTGAAGAAGTACCTATCTTAATTTTTAAGTAATTTTAAATTTTACAGAAAAGTTGCAACAATATTACAAAGAACATCCATATACTTATGTCCAGATACCCTGTTTAAGTTTCATAACAGTGCCTTTCATAGCAAAAGGATCCTATTCAGGACCATGCATTTTACTCAGTGTCAAGTCTCTCTAGTCTACTTCAATCTAGAACAATTCCTTGATATTGTCTTCACTTTCAAGCCCTTGATGTTCTTGCACATAATTTGGTAGATTTATCTCATCTGGATTTGTCCACTGTATCCTCATGATTTAGAGCCAGGTTTTGCATCTTTGCAGAATTTCACAGACGTAATTCTGTGTTCTTCCCCTTGTATCCTACCAGGAACACACTATGACATTTGACCCATTACTGGTGGAGTTAATATGGATCACTTTATCAAGATGTATCTACAGGTTTTTTTTCTGCTGTAAAGTTTTCTTTTCATCCCAATTAATAAATATTTGTGGGGAGACACCTTGAAATGAGGCAAAATTTTGTTCCATCCTGCCTTCATACATTTGTTTTAGCATCTATTGATTATAGTTGCATAAATTGATTATTACTATGATGATTGCCAGATTGTGATTTTCTAATTTCATCATTCATTTTACATTTATTAGTTGGTGTTCTACTATAAAAAAGAATTTTCTTTTCTCCCATTTATCTACTCATATATTTATTAATATCCATTGTCCCTTGAGTCCTTATTTTAATAAATGTGTTATAATTCATTACTATTATTACTTATTTTGATGCTCAAATTGTTCAAGATATGTCCAGTAAGAGCTTTTCAAACTGGTCTCTTGAGTCTGTTTGACATGTCCCTATCATTTTTTAAAACATCTTCTAGCTCATCTTGTTCTTTCCTTGTTCAAATCCTGGAATTAGCCACTTTTTCCAGGTATCTCAGTTCCATTTAGCGGAGAATGATACAGCGGTGCCGGTGCCGGCAGAGCCATGCCCTGGAAACATACCTTGCCAGAGGCAGGTGTGTTGTCAGTCTGACCTTTAGCTCAGGTGCCAGGGGGCGGATTTCATTATCTACATCCAGCCAGGTACCAGGAACAAACAATTATCCAGGCCCACCCAGAAGTGACAATTACAAAGAAGCCACAAGAATGCACATATTTTCTTTATCTTAAACTTTAGTAAAACTTCCTGGTATCTTTCTGTATAAAATAAATGTGCTGTATTGGCTCTGGGTCCCTG